>NC_056728.1:1861838562-1862191062 GCF_019279795.1 Protopterus annectens | reverse complement strand
GCCAAGGATGCCAAGGATAACCATAAGACCTTCTATGGCTACGTTAAAAACCTAAATGGCAATGCTCAGGTCTGTTCTGAGCGAGTACAAAATGAAACAAAATACACTGACCCTTCTGACATTGCCAACATCTTGGCTGACAGGTTCAGTGCAAATCCCCCCCCCCCCAACCACCTACAGGGCCTATTACCATTCTAGGGGATTGTGTAAGTCCAATTATTACTGATATGTTGGTTAACAAGGCTCTATCTAAAGCTAAAAACACTGCCTCCATGGGACCAGATGGTGTCCCAGGCTGTGTCATACTCGATCTCCAAAAGAAATTAACCCCGCATCTTATTACCCTGTTCAGTCTCAGCCTCTCCACAGGATATGTGCCCATAGAATGGCGCACGGCAGTGGTGGTCCCACTACACAAGGGTGGGGCCACAGCTGACCCTGGGAACTACCGACCAATAAGCCTGACCAGTCTGATCTGTAAGGCTATAGAGCGAATCATTATGGAACTCATAAATGGAGAGATTGGGAACCTCCAGTCGCTGGACCCCACACAGTTCGGCTTCATCAAGGACAGATCATGCCTCATGAACCTGGTGGATTTCTTTGAGACAGTTACTCAGGCTATAGATAAGGGAAAGGAGGTACACACGGCTTACCTTGACCTTGCTAAAGCATTTGACACCATTCCCCATTCAGGTATTATTGATAAGCTCACCAGCCTGGGCATAAACCCTTACGTCACAAGATGGATCGCAAACTGGCTCTCAGACAGATCCCATAAAGTAAGAGTAGTGGGATCTATGTCCAAATCCAGACCAGTAACGAGTGGTGTGCCTCAGGGCTCTGTCCTGGGGCCCCTCCTGTTTGGCATATACTTCTCAGAAGTACAGGCAAGCACGGAAGGGCTGTGGCTGACTAAGTTTATGGACGACTGCAAACTGGGTGCTATAATAGAGTCTCCAGCCGACATGGAGATCCTCCAGAAGGGCCTAAATGAGACTGATGCATGGTGTCAAAGCCATGGTCTCAAGCTAAATGCAAAAAATGCGTAGTAATCCCCTTTGGAAAAAACAGATTACCCGCAAACTACAACATAGGAGGTAATCCCCTGAAATCTGAAGAAGAAATAAGGGATCTAGGGACCCAAGTAGATAGTCAGCTTTCCTTTGATAACCATGTTGCCAAAGTGGTTAGAAAATCCTTCTATGTGACCCATCTGATCACGAAAGGGTTCGCATCAAGATCTAAGGATGTAATGGTGCCCCTCTACTCTTCCCTCATCAGACTCATTATGGAGTACAATGCACCAGTTGGAATGTACCTGGCTAGACATCTCCAGCAGCTGGAGAGACCACAAAGGTACCTAACCAAGAGGATTACTGGCCTCAAACAGTTGCCCTATGCGGCACGATTGAAAAAGCTAAGACTGTGCTCTGTTGCATACCGCTTTCTCAGAGGCGATCTCTGTCTAACGTACAGAGCCATGTCCAACCCAGAATTGTTGAACATGCTCCATCTTAGCAAAACCAAATCTACTCGAGCTACACGCTCTAGGGATATAAACCTCAACCCAACAATGAATAGAACATGCTGGAGGGATAGATTCCCTTCGCAGAGACTTCCCTTACTATGGAACAGGGTCCCAATCTACATAAGACAGAGACCCTCGCTATCACTCTTCAAGAGGAACCTTGATGAGTGGATGGGTAACAGAAAGTTCACACCAGGGGATCACACCAACAGCACTACTAGATAGGGGCCAAGGGTACTAGCTGCTAGTACAAGGGTCTAGGGGAACTACTAAAGGGGCGGTAAATACTGCACAATGTGGCTGGGCTAATATATGCCTTCGGGCAGATAGCCCAGTACCAACTTATGAACCTATAAATCTGGCAAATTTGGCAGTCCATTTAACCTATTGTACTACAATTTTCACTCCAGTTTTGAAAGCAAAACTTTATGTTATTAGTGACACAATTTTCTTCATGTCAGAATATCAGCATGTTTAGCACTTACTGGATCCACAAATGTGATTCCAAAAATGTCGTATGCCAGGAACAGCAGCTCCTTCTCCCGAAGGGAATGTCTGATGTATGTCTGAATTCTCTGTAAGAAAATCAAAAAATGTTACTGAGACAGAATATTCAGTATTAAGAATGCCAAAAGTTAAACTGCAATGTGTATTACCCCATATATTTAACCACACTTCTAAATTCACCTTTTATGTTAATGTAACAAGTTGATTGGAGATTTTTACCTTGGCAGAGTTTCATCTGAAAATTCACCTTTTATGTTAATGTAACAAGTTGATTGGAGATTTTTACCTTGGCATAGTTTCATCTGGTTCAGCTTCTGCCCTTAATCAGCTGGTGATCCATTTCTGCTGAACAGTTTTCATTGCCTCCAAGCTCTATTTGCCAGTGGTTCTCCCATACTGAAAACTGGCAAGAATGAGCATAAGAATGGAAAACAATTGTACAAGACACTCACCACACCTCTAATCTTCAAGAATAGTTCTTGTATCATATATTCCTTCAGTCTTCCACTTAAATTGCCATCCATCCAGCATCATCTGATCCTCCCATTTATCCATCCATGCATCCCTGCAAGACAACTCTGACTTCTGTAGAGATTGCATGAACAGCTGCTATTATCCACAGTAGGCAAGTAAGGAATGAAAGTAGATTGCCAAGCCTCTCTTTCATATCAAATTCACACTACATGCACACCCATGGACAACTTAGGGTCATCAATCCACCTACCAAGTGTTTGGGATGTGGAAAGAAACAGGTGCAGCCAAAGAAAAAACATACAAACACCACATCTAGGGAAAATTAAGGTTCGTTAATCCACCTACGTATGTCTTTGTGATGTGGGAAGAAATAGAAGCACCTACAGAAAACCCACAAAAAAACAAGAGAACATGCAGACTATACAAAGATGGCAATCAGACAACCTTTTGCTATTCCACAACAAACAATGACATCCATTGCGCCAGTCCCATAATCCTCCCATTCTATATAAAAATGGGGCTTTCTAAAGTTTCATCCACAGCTTGAGAAAAGCAGAATGTTGTTGTTGTTGAGTCTTTTGGCTTTTCCCAGTTAGGGGTCGCCACAGTGGAACTCCGGTCTGCTAATGATTGGCAGTAGATTTTTACGTGCCGAGTTGCCAGCCCTGACGCACAACCTTCAATGAAGGTACGCCCATTCACGCATGTCTCTATACAGAAGACGCTCTAGCTGAGAATCGAACAGGACATCGTCTTACTGTGAGGCGACAATGCTTTAGAATCCTTTTTCCAGCACTAAGAAGAACCCACATTCAGATAAATGTTACCCAGACAGCTTCTTCTTACTGAGCTAAGAGACACTGAGTTAGGAATAATATTACCTGCTGTAGCAACCACTCCTGAAGATACAGTATTATGAAAAGTACCTCATACAACTTTGTATCTGCTTTGCAACTCATCTTGACATAAATCATAGGAGAAAGTAACACACAAAACAGAGTGGAGTTTTTGGAATGCTGCGGTGGTACGGCGGTAGCATTGTTACCTCACAGCAAGAGGTTCTCCCGTTCGATTCTCAGCTGGGCTTGGAGGTACCTTCTGTGTGGAGTCTGCATGTCCCCCCCGTGGTTGGGTAGCGTTCGAAAGACATGCGTGCATAAATGGGCATGCCTTCGTTGAAGGTTGAGCATCGAGCTGGCATCTCGGCGTTTCGTAAAAATCTACTGCCAATCATTAGCGGACTGGAGTTCCGCTGTGGCGACCCCTTACTGGGAAAAGCTGAAAGACAAACAACAACATCAACTATAGAATACACTAATTAAGCTTCAACAACAACAGGCTGTTCCTAGAGATCACAATCTGATCATACCAAACAGAGAAAAAAGAAAGAAAATAAGGATGAAAGAGAAGACTGAAGCAGGCTACATCTGTAAAATGTCCTTTTGTGGTTCCACTACAGTTCATTTGGACTTGCAGTGGCTGTTTGGTTTACAGCTGTAAAATACTTGTAAATGAAAGTTAGGTATAGTTTTCATAACATCAGAGCTGTGTGTAAAGCTCTAGTTTGCAGAACATGTATGACTTACACAATAGCAGTTAGGCTTTCTTGGTGCTTAGAACTTTCCCAGGCTGCTCATCCCCACCCCCCTCCCCGATCAGCCTGTGCCTAGCCTCCTCTCATCTCTCCAGTTCTGTGACATAAAACCTCATAAAGAAGAGCAAGACAGGGAGAAAGAAACATGTCTGGACCGTTACCTGCAGCTGTAATTCTATTCAAAGAACTATACTTACAGTAAAAAATACTTAATAATGTTCTGGCTGCAGGGCACACAGGACAGAGTTTTCAGCTATACCTTCTATGTGGGTGTCTCATGGGAAAATGCCCTGATCACTATGGATCTGAATGAAGGTCCTGATATAGAAGTCACATCCAATCTGTAATGCTTTGTATTTGTGTGTGTGTGTGTGTGTGTGTGTGTGTGTGTGTATATATATATATATATATATATATATATATATATATATATATACATATATATATCTATATCTATATCTATATATATATATATATATATATATACATACAGTGTATATATAATGTGTGTGTGTGTTTGGTATAAACTCTTTAAGCTACACATAACATCTGAAAGCTCTGTCACTCTGTTTAGTTTCTTATTGACTTCTCCATGGTGATTTCTGCCTGGCATACAAGATAGCAAATATCTCTGAGCTGCTTGAACCCCCCATGTTCATAAAACTGTAGAGATCACAGACATACCTCTCAACCTCTTAGAGCAAGAAATATGGACAAATCCATTAATAAAAGCGGGACAAATGCCCCAAAATATGGACAGTTTTTTTAAATATTACTCTTATAAACTTAGAAAGTTGATAGAATAGCAGGTTTTGCATTGGCATGAATTTTCTGAAGGGTATGAAGTCTGAAACTCAAATGTCTGTCATTATTTTCTAACTTCAGTTTTTAATGATTTGCCAGTAATTTGTTAGAAAAACACAATTTTATGAAAAATGGACCAAAAATATGAGGCAAAAATCTGGGCATTCTGCAAAAATCTGTACAGTTGAGAGATATGAAATACCAGTTCTAAGGCTAAGACTGCACCATAGTATAAACAGTAACTACTGATGAAACAGACATCTCTCCCATGGCTCCCCTATGTTTGGAATAAACTTCTGTTCCATATCAGTCAAAACATTTATCTTGATCTCTTTAAATCTAATTTAGATTACTGGATGGATAATCATGAATTCATCTCAAATCAGGTCCCTCAGCCCCCTGTAGACAGGAGTAGTAAATAAAAGTGCAGTTTTGTACCTACCATAAATGTAGATGTTCGAGTGTACACCCTGCTGCAGTCATCACCTGGGGTTATTCTGCCGTCAAGCGGTCCCGCAGTCGGCCGGAATTCCAAAGTCTTGGTCCGGCGTTGGTTGCTGTCGCTTCTTCCCTGACATCAGTGCGCCAGGGGTATATATAATGCCTCCAACGCCATTTTCTTCAGTTTTTCTTGCCCCAGATGTCAGGTGCCCCCAAAAAGGTGATCAGTAATTAGTACCAAATTAAGTAATTTTTGCACAAACACAAAATCCCTCCAGCTATAAGAAAATACATCAGGACGGTATTGTAGAGATTTAGTCAGTTAGAACAGAGGGGACGGAGGGAGGGTAACCTGGACTGCAGCAGGGTGTACACTCAAACATCTACATTTATGGTAGGTACAAAACTGTACCATGTTCATCATGTTACCCTGCTGCAGTCATCACACTTGGGTAGAATCCCAAAGCTAAGGATGGGTGGAGGAGTTATAGAGGGTTAGAGGAGGCTAGAAGGCCCTGCAGAACTGCAGTGGCAAAGCCAGCTCTAGTCTTAGAGTAAAGTGGTAAGTGATAGTGTTTGGTAAAGGTGTGCATTGAACTCCAAGTTGCAGCTTCCAAAATCTCCTTGGTTGGAACCCCCCTGAGGAAGGCTGTAGATGTAGCTGTTGCCCTGGTAGAGTGGGGCCTAATGGTAGCAGGAACTGGTTTTCCATGATGGGTATAGCAGAAACGAATGCAATGTCCTATCCATTTGGAAATGGTTTGTTTTGATATAGGCTTCCCTTGTGAAGCTGTAGCATAGGATACAAAGAGCTGGTCAGAGTTTCTGAAAACCTTAGTTTTATCCAAGAAGTAATGAAGCTGCCTGTGAATGTCCAAGGAATGCAGGAGTCTTTCTCCTTTGTTCTGTGGATTTGGGAAGAAGGTGGGTAAGTGGATGGTTTGATTTAAAGCCACACTGGAAACCACCTTAGGCATGAAGGAAGGATTAGTTTGTAGAGAAACTCTGTCTTGATGGAAAATGAGGAAAGGTTCCACTGCCATTAGTGCCTGCAGCTCCGAGACTCTTCTAGCTGAAGTTATTGCTAGCAGCAGGGCAGTCTTCCATGATAGAAACTGTAGATCTGCAGAGAAAGCTGGTTCAAAGGGAGGTAGCGTAAGTTTTTCCAGAACAGAATTGAGGTCCCATGTTGGTGTAGGTGCTCTCCTGGGGGGCCTAATGTTTTTAGCCCCTCTGAGGAACTGTCTTAGAAGTGGATGCGAAAATAAGGGTGGATCTGTGTTGTAGTGGGCTGAAATAGCTGATGCATGGATTTTAATGGAAGAAAAAGAAAGTCCTTTGTGCAACATCTCAGTTAAGTACTGTAGAATCTGAGGCATGTGAGGCTGAAGTGTGCTTTGGTCTTTTGCTTGGTTCCAGGCACAAAACCTTTTCCATTTGTCCAAATAGGCCTTCCTGGTGCTGGGCCTCCTAGCTTCCAGAATAACATCCATAACTGCTTGGGAAAGAGGATCTGGCTGGATGCTTAGGTGATTTGCCATGCAGCCAGATTTAAGGTTTTGAGCTGGCTGTGAAGAACCTGATTGTTTTGCTGTGTGAGCAAATGGGCAATTTGTGGTAAAATCCAAGGTGGGCCCTGGGCCATATTCCTCAATAGTGGGCACCAGTGCTGGCGTGGCCAGTCTGGGGCTATGAGTATCAGTCGTGGTCTCTCCTTTCTGACTTTCAAAAGCACCTTTGTGAGGAGAGGCAATGGAGGGAAGGCATATACTGTCAGGTTTTTCCAACTGAATGAGAGTGCGTCCACTTTCCAAGCTTGATGGTGCAGTGTCCTTGTACAAAATTTTGTTAGTTGATAGTTTTGAGGACTGGCAAACAGGTCTATGTCTGGAAGGCCCCATTTTTGAGTTATCATTGCAAATACTTGTGGATCCAGTTTCCACTCGTGGGGATCCATGATGTTTCTGCTGAGGTTGTCTGCCAATGTGTTCTTTTTTCCTGGCAGGAATTGAGCTTGTAAATGAACTTGGTAAGCCAGAGCTGTGTTCCCCAAGGTCATTGCTTGCCTGCATAGAGGGTAGGAGTGTGTACCCCTTGTTTGTTTATGTACCACATTACTGTGGTGTTGTCCGTCCTTATTGTAAGTTGTCCTGGATGTAATACATTCTTGAAGGCTGTCAGAGCATTCTGTACAGCTAGCATCTCTTTTTGATTGATGTGCAGATTCATTTGATCTGCAGTCCATACGCCTTGAACGCACTGTCCTGCCATGTGTGCCCCCCAGGCGTAGTCAGATGCATCTGTTGTCATAGTTTGCCTGGCTGGGGGCAAGGTGAAAGGCTGACCCTTGTTGAGGTGACATGCCTGTGACCACCATAGAAACTCCTGTTGTAGGCAGGGAATGAGGGATATCATTGTGTCCAAGCTGTGGCTGTGTTGAGACCATACGCTTTTTAGGTATCACTGTAATTTCCTCATATGCAGCTTTGCAAATGGTATTAGTAGTATGCAAGATGCCATGAAGCCCAAGGCCTGCAGATTTTTTCTTGCAGGTAGTTGGGTCTTTGTTGCCATTGTTTTGAAGTATTGAGTCAGTTGTAGTTGTTTGTCTGGCGTCAGATAAGCCTTCTGGGCCATTGTATTCAAGCTGGCACCCAGGAATGTCATATTTTGTGAGGGTACTAGTTTTGATTTCTTTTTGTTTACTGTGTACCCCACGCAACTTAGATGATTAATGACCTTCAAAATATCACTCAAAAAGCTTTCATAGCAGCCGAAAACTGGTTCCAACAACATTGCCTCTTACTGAATCCAAAAAAGACTAAACTATTACTATTCGCTCCATCACATAAGTCATCCTCTCTCTCCTTCAATATATCCTCTAACAATGGCACCATAATATCCCCTGATCCTACAACCAAACTTCTTGGTGTCACAATAGACCACAACCTCAACTTTGATTCCCATGTTAGCTTAACTATCAAGTCAGTCAATAGAAAACTTGGATCTCTCTACAGAATTAAAGCCTTCCTCACTCCCTCAGCCAGAATTACTTTAGCACAGACCCATCTACTCTCTACCCTATTTTATGCCTCTCCAATCTATACAAACCTAACAAAAGTAACCTCAACAAACTAGCAACAGCTTACCATAACATAGCCAGATTTGCAACAGGAGCCCCATTTGCACTCCACCATTGCTCTAATCTCAAACAGCTAGGCTGGCTAGAATTACAAAATCATATACGACTTCTGCAACTGACCATTACCCACAAAATCTTTCATCAACCCACTAATATCACTATACTCTGTTCCCTTATTACCCCATATAAAAACATCTCTTCCCTACGCTCTGCTACCAAACTACTAGCTGCCTCCAACAAATCCAATAACAAAGCTGGGGATAGTCTGTTCTCCAACTGGACTGCGCCCATCTGGAACAAACTTCCAAGTGAACTTATGTCTACTACCTCTCTACCAACTTTCAAGAAGCATTTAAAATCATGGCTTTATTCCCAGTGGCTCTGCCCATGTTCTAACCCTGACTAATCCTAGTTGGTTCCATGCCTTTTCCTCTCTCCTGCCAGCTATAACAAGATATTCTCTTACTGTTTCTTTACTTCTCTTTTAATCTTGGATTCTCAATACCACTACGATGGATGGATGTTTAAAAAAAAAAAATCTAATGTACTTTTTCCTGTTGATGCTACTAGTCATTTTAGACTTTTATGAAAATGTTATGTACTAGAGTCTGTCTTTAAATACACCCTCTGTACAACTATGTTTGTAAAATTATGTCTTACTGTGGAGCTTTTCTCCCCGGGCCTCTACTGAAAATGGACATTAATCCAGCTAGACTAGCCCAGTCAACAAATGTAAAATAAATAAATAAAAATAAAATGTTTTACAAAAGCCAGATGTTGTAAGAGGATGTCCTTGCTTTCTGCTTAGATGAGGCAGTCGTCCAGGTATGGGTATATTTGAATTCCTCTTTGTCTGCAGTATGCAATTACTGGTGCCAGGCATTTTGTGAAGACCCTGGGCACAGTAGATAAGCCAAAGGGCAGTGCAGAGAATTGGTAATGGGTTAAACCTGCAATGAAACGGAGGTATCTTCTGCAGCTTTGTCTGATAGGGACATGCAGGTATGCCTCCTTGAGGTCCAACATTACTAGCCATGCTTTCTTGCCCAACATGGGAAGAAGCTGCTGTAGTGTTAGCATCTGGAATTTGGGTACTTGTAAGAAGGTGTTTAGAATTGAAAGGTCCAGAATTGGTCTCCAGGCATTGTCCTTTCTGGGAACTAGAAAGAGTCTTGAGTAAAATCCTTGGCCTTGCTCTCGAGTAGGTACCAGTTGAATGGCTCTCATGTCCATGAGAGCTGTAATTTGTTTTTGTGCCTCTGCCCATTGATTTTGTGGCAGGTTTGGCATTCCTCTTTTCATTGGCAAGGTGTGAAAATGGAATCTGTATCCTCGTGAAATTATGTGTAGGACCCATGTGTCCTTTGTGACAATGTGCCAGTTGTCTGAAAAAAGTGCGAGTTTTCCTCCCAAGGGGGCTGCCAAGAGAGTGTTGCTTGGCCAGATGAGGTGCAAGTCATTGAGTTTGCCTTCTGGTAGTTTGGGAACTGTCTTCTACTCCCTTCTGTGTTGCAGTGCCCCATTGTCGAGGTTTGAACTGGGCTTGTGGTTGTCCTCTGCCTCTTGGACATCTGTATTTACCCCTCTGTGGTTAGTCAGTAGCTGGAAAGGACCAATTTTTTGTTGGCCAATTTCTGCTGAAACGAGGGGGTTGTACCTGTAGGAAATCTTTGACTGTCTGCATAGATTTTGCCTTATCCTCCATCTTCTTTAAGACTTCTTCTGCTTTAACTCCAAAAAGAACATCCTGCTGTAAGGGAGCATCTAGAAGCTTTGCTTTAACATGATCAGGCAGAGTTTGTTCCTTTAACCAAGCATGCCTACGTATAACAGAACCAGTGACAGTTGCTCTGCAGGAAGCCTCCAAAGAATCAAACCCACATTGTAAAGTATGTTTGCCCACCTGTTCAGTTGCATGCAACAGATCCTGCATTTCCTTTAATTCAGACTGTTGAGGGAGTGTGCTCATTTTTTGTCTTAACTGAGACATTAGAAATTGTTGATATTTTAGCATGTGAAATTGGCAATTTAGTGCCCTCATAGCTAGAGTGGCTGAAGTGTAAACCTTTTTCCCCCACCTGTCTAGTGCTCTGAAGTCCCTTTCAGAGGGTACAGGATTTTTAGCCATAGAAGCCTTAGCCCCTTTAGGACCCTAGGAGATAGTCTCTGGATCAGCAACAGGGCTTTTATAAAGAAATTTGTGGGAAGCAGGCACTCTATAGTATCTGTCAGGTTTGGCTGGAGCAGGAGGCAGAGAGTCTGGGTTCAAACTGGATTCTTAGTAAACATCATCCACAATGTCTCTCTGAGCCTTTTCTTTGAGTCAGAGTAGTCCTGACCTTCCCAGTGAAAATGTTCCCTCATAGTGTGTAAAGTTTCCCCAAAGGAGTAGTCTTCAGGAGGAGAAGCTGAGGGAATAGAATCCTCAGCATCAGAATCTTCATAAGGGGAGAAGGAGTAATCTTGGTCCTCAGAGGAGCCTGAGGAAATAGACACTTGTTCAGAGGAGGCATAATCTTCCTCTTGCCTAGGCCTTTTGTCGGGTGGGGGTTGGGAACCCCTGATTAAAGAGAGCAAGTCTTCAGCCATTTTGAGCATCTGTTTCTTAGGCATGGGGCCTTGAACTGGAGACTGATGTGCAGTCTTTTTAGGTTTAATAGGAGTCTTGGTCTTACGATACGTTTTAAAGGTTAGCGTCGTCAGTCTGAAGACGCCTTCAGAAACTGAAGGAGTTTCTGTAGCACCGACATCTTTTTCAGCAGTGTCGCCAGTAGGGGCTAGACAAAATGGCTGCGTCGGCCTAGTACTCTCCGCCAAAAGCTCTGAAGCGGTCTCGGGTTCCACATCTGCAGTAGTTAGGGTCTGCGTCGGTGCCTCACTGAAGACCGGTGAACCGGAGACCGGACCAGCCGAGGCCTCAGAGTCTGGCTTGGGTCTAGGCTGCCTGTCCTTATCCTTGCGTTTTTTGTGCAGACCGGTAGTCGGTTGCTTTGACGGCATAGTGTAGTTAAATTTTCTACCGAGGTAGTGTCGTGCAAAATCAAAGCGTCTTTTTATAGTACGCTTATTAAACCTAGCACAAAAACGACAACCAGTGACATCGTGGTCTGAGCCTAGGCAAGGTATACAGTAAGAATGAAAATCCTTATGAGGTATTTGCTTCCCACAAGAAATACAATTGATAACTTTTTCTGACATCGGTCTGAGGCAAGAAAAGTTTCCCCACCGGGATACTTAGCTTTATTGAAGACTTTGGATCAGAAATTCGACTTTGAAAATCTCAGGCACTTGCGAACTGCTTCTGCTTCGGGCACCGCGCGGTAAGAAAGATTGAAGAAAATGGCGTTGGATGCATTATATATACCCCTGGTGCACTGACGTCAGGGAAGAAGCGACAGCAACCGACGCCTGACCAAGACTTTGGAATTCCGGCCAACTGCGGGACCGCCTGACGGCAGGATAACCCCAGGTGATGACTGCAGCAGGGTAACACGATGAACATCTGTAATGGCTAGATTCCTAATTACCTTGTCTTTCATTCACCTGATATTAGCCTGTGAGGCTATGAACCTGTTCACAGACAGTGTAGGTATTACATGGACAGAACAAAGTTTACACTAAAAGGTAATGGCTTTCTCTCTATCTCTTGCCAGATGTCACAAAGGCAAAACAAGTTGCAAGATGTCTTTTAAAATTGCTTCCAGGGTGAATCTTGTTTTAATGTTTTGTTATGAGAAACACAAAAAAAGCAAGAAAAGCTTCCCCTAAGGCACATTCAAACAAAAATGCCTCTGTGTGTAGTATATTCTTTTGTAACCCTTCCATGGACAACATGCCACTGCTACCTGGTCTGTATTTACCCATTTGGGCAAAGCCATACTGGTTAGAATTCTAGAACTGTACATTAACAATATCCTTATGTAAGAATTCCAGGATGATACCCTTTATTACTGTAAATATAAAGCTGGTGAGGCTAATTTGTCTATAGTTCACTGGGTCAGTGGTTAGGCCACCCTTGTGGAGGGGGACCACCACAACTGTTCTCCAGGCATCAGAAACATAACCAGTGGACAGGCTGAGGTGAATTAGACTTATAAGGAAGTCAGGAAAGCAGTGTTTCATACAAACAAGAAAACAGCCTAGCATGTTATGGTGACCAACTGAGCTAGTGTTCTTTGTTATGGAGAAGGCATCTAACACTTGCTCTTTGATAATAACAGGAGGATGCTGTCTTGATGTGGGAGGGAAGGCATGGAGGGGACAGGAGAAACATTTGAGCTAAGTTTGTCTGCAAGTATCTTCATAGTATCTTCCAGGTCTGAATGCACAGCTCCTTCAGTTATCAACACAGGGCAATGTTGGGTATTAGTACTGAGATTCCCGACATAACTGAATAGTCATCCATGAAGCAAACATTCATTTATGAAGCAAGCATCCTCCTTCGTCACAGTACTGGATAGTGAATAAAGACAAATGCAAAACCTGATTTAAGTTAGATTCAGTAGCTCATTTTGCATAATTGTAGGGTTGGCATGCAAACAGGCTACCTTCTTCGTGAAAGTAATGATATGGGGGATAAAATGCAACTTTAATATCCATGCAGATGAAGTAACAGCTTAGCTAACAAGTAAATGATTTTCAGTGCTAAGAATTTTAGCTATGAAGATGCAACAGCCTCAAAAAGGGAAAGTGTTAGTTTTGAGAACATGAAATACAAATTTTTCAGTCGTCAAGGATCTCATATTAGTGGTATAAGGTAAGAGAATTCCCTTGAAATGTCACCAAAACATGAGTGAGGCTGCACTTTGAAAAGCTTGACCAATGTGACATTCTACATGGCTTCTAAATGTATCATTGTATACAAGAGCAGCCTAGTGTCAAAATTCTTGATAAAAAGGTCAATGCCATGACAAATGAGACTACATTTAGGTCTGTTCCTCAATTGGTACATCTTTTGTGTTGCAAGATGTTGATCCAATGAAAATATGAATACTACTGTATCTGGGAAGTCACTGTCATGAGTTCTAAAGACAAAGGGAAAATACAGCTGTGTGACAAACTCACTATAGCAGAGCATGTCTGAATATAGATTTACTACTGCACAGGTACACAAGTAACAACAATTGTATGCAAATAGCTTAACAAGAAACAGTAGTCAATATTTATGCACACTAAAAGGAACTGAAAACACTGACATAATGACAGTTAACAGTGTAATGTACATGGAGATGAAGTAAAATATGCAAACAGTGTGGATGTACGTGTAAGTAAACTTACCATAAAAGTAGATGCTCTAATATACCTACCAGTGTTGCAGTAGCCTAAACTATTTGGGTTATATTCTTGCCTAGGATATGATCACCATCCAGCCTTCAAAGCTTTAGGGTAGCTTCCATGAGCTCAAACTGACATACAAAAAGGCAGTTTGGACACTAAAAGCTTCAGTTTTTCTTTTTTTTTGCCCAATAAGGGGAAGCTACAGCCTTGAAAGAAAAATGTTAGGAAAAGAACAACCAAACAAAAAAATAATGCAACTATACACACAAGAGTATACACATTCAAACCCTGGTAATACCTCTAAAATGACCAAACAAGGGGAGATGGAGGGAGGTGATGGCTACTGCAACAGTGCTCTATTACAACATCCACGGTAATACTGAGTTTACTTACACAACTGTACTATGTAGAAACTTTAGATCACTGTTGCAGTAGTCTAAGTTATATGGGTACATTGCCATAGCTGAAGAATAACTAGGAAGAAGAATCCAGAAGCCCCTAGAAAATGGTCTTAGAAAGTTAGATATGAACCTAAAAAAAATCCTCTTTGTAATATTTTGTGAATGTATGTCCAGAGGGTCATGCTGTATCCTATAGAATGCTTCTAAAATCTGCACTCTTTCTGGAAAGCCACAGAAGAAGCCAAAACCCTAGTAGAATTGGCCCAGACTCCACCTGGAATTGCTCATTATGGTGACTATAGCACAAAGAAATATCACAAGACAGCAATCTGGAAACTGGCTGCTTTGACATTTCTTGCTCTTTTTTTTTTTCTTACCTTCATTGATCAATTTTCCTGAAGGATTTTTGTTCTTTCCAAGTAGTATCTGAGCTGCCTGTGGACATCCAGAGTATGTATATTCTTCCTCCCTTGTTTTTAGGTTCTGGAAAGAATACAGGGAGTTTCATAGTCCAGCTTATGGGTAAACTCTGAAACCATTTTAGGCATTAAAGAAGGATTAGTTTTCAAATAAACCCTGTCCTTTTGGAAAATGAGGTGGAATAGATGCACCATAACAGCTTGTAACTCAGACACTCTTTTCTGAGCAATAAGCAGCACAGTTTTTTATGTTAAGAATCTTGGGTCAGCCTAATTAGCTGGCTTAAATTCAAGAAGTGTTAGTTTTTCAAGGACAAAATTAAGATTCCAAGGAGGAGCCACCAGTTCCCCAGGTGGATGAATATGTAAACCCCTTTTGAAAAAAAAACTGCTTGAGTTAAGGACTGGAAGAAAAGGGGATCTAAGGGCAGACAAGCAGAAATGGCCAAAAGATGAATCTTGATGGAACAGTAAGAAAGGCCTGGCATTAAAAACTCACACAAACCATAGGCAGCCAGGACATGAAATGGTCCTGGTTCTTAGAATGGCACTAAGTAAAAAATCTTTTCCACTTGCACAAGTATGATTTATGAAGCTTGAAGAGTCAGACTGAGCTGAACTGCTATCTCCTAGGCAATCATAGCAAGTCTGGAAAAGGAATAAGATCTGGTGTACACATGTTCAATTTGCAGAGGTCCTGGAGACCAGAGATGACTTAAGGCCCTTAAAACATTGATTACTGAAATTAACTCCTTGATATTTATGTACTTTTGTCTGTTCTTGGTGTTCCACACGCCTACCACTTTCACCCATTTTGGAATCGCTACCCAAGCAAAGTCTGAAGCATACTGGGGGTGGAGTTGAAGGGAGAAATGCAGACCTGTGTTTAGAGATAACTGGCCTAGCCACCACAATAACTCCCTTCTAACAAACATCAGAACTAGAATGAAAAGATAAAGGGTGTTGATGCTGAAGCCAGACTGATCTGAAATAATACTGAGTTCTACTCATGTGAAGTCTGGCTAAGGGAATTATGCTAATCATAGAAGCCACGAAACACAGAATCCTGAAAAATTCTCTGAAACAAACCTGCGACTGGCTGGAGAAATTCAGGAAGATTTCCTTGTGCACTACCAGGCTATAACTCATTCCACACCTTTCAGCCCCAGAACTTGGACCGAAGCTCCAACGGTGGTGGTGTTTCCATATTCATAGGTTCATAGGTTAGTACTAAGCTAACTGCTCTTGCGAGCCATTTTAAGCCTAGCCAGTTATCCCTTGTGAGACTCAAACCCTGCACCTTGTGTTTGTAAGGAAAACACCTTAACCATTAGGCCACCCTCCCAACCCATAAAGAATGCACACACCTCCAGACTGGTAGCACAACATAACGCAGCAGAGATACTTCAGGTGCAGATAACACTAGGTAAGACAGCGATTCAGGTTATAGCCTACTACAGGTCCCCAATCATGTCCCAAGACTCACACTCCACGTTCCTAAGCACCCCAGGGAATATTAGGGTCAAACCTAACACTCTCTTACTAGGCAACTTCAAATACTCCCTCCATTAACTGGGCAAATGACTCATGCACCAATACACATGCCCAATGTTTCCTGGAGTTCATTAATTCCAATGCCCTTGACCAGCTCATTCTTACCCCCACTAGAGGTAGCAACATCCTTGACCTGGTCATTACTAACATGGATGACCGTTGCTCTACACCAATAGTCAGCTCCTTCCTGGTTAGGTCCGACCACGAAGTAATCACCTTGGAAATCCACATCCCCCCCCCCCCCCGCAAAGGTAACCACCATGAAAAACTTATCCAAAGCTAACTTTGGGCTCCTAAAAACAGAGGTGGCTAACTTCACAACACCAATGCAAATCGAGAATAGTTGCATGACCACAGACTCATACACCAATGCACTGTACGGGCACGTACACAAATGCATGGATATCGCCATACCCAATAGAACCAAGACGCTCTCCTCCAAAAAAAGGAAGCCAATCTGGTGATCCCCCTGCCATAAACAAACTCTACAACAGAAGGAGGAAATTGATGCGGAATAAGGTGAAGTCGCAAGACTGGAAAAACTCCCTTATCAGCCTCAACAAAAAGTTGAGATCCCTCATCAAATCCTCTAAAGCTAGTTATGAAAACAGAAATGCAGCAGATAGTAAAGATAACCACATGGCCTTCTATAGTTATGTAAAGAATCTCCACGGCAATACCCAGATTTGCTCTGAGATACTGCACAATGGTACCTTCTATACTGAGCCAACAGACATTCCCAATACAACGGCCAACAGATTCAGTGCCAACTCCCCCCCCCCCCAAAGGACCAATCACAATACCAGCAGATTGCCAGGCACCCAGTATTACTGCTGCACAGGTTAAAACAGCACTGTCCAAGGCCAAGAATACAGCTTCTATGGGACCTGACTATATCCCTGGCTGTGTTCTACATGAACTAAAGAGTGAACCGGCACCTCACCTGTGTGCCCTCAATCACAGCCTCATCTCAGGCTTTGTCCTTACCGAATGGCACACTGCTACAGTGATCCCTCTCCACAAAGGGGGAGCGACTACAGACCGTGGGAACTATCACCCCATTAGCCTGATGAGTCTGATATGCAAAGCTATGGAACACGTCATCATGGACCTAATAAACAAGGACACAGGGAATCTCCAAATGCTGGATCCCACACAGTTTGGTTTTGTAATGGGTAGATCATGCCTGCTCAACTTGGTCAACTTCTTTCAGTCAGTCACCAGAGTTGTGGATGAAGGTAAGGTGGTTCATACAGCCTACGTTGATCTGGCCAAGGCCTTTGATACCATTTCCCACTCAGGAATCATAGAAAAACTCACTAAGCTAGGCATCAACCCCTATATCACTAGGTGGGTTGCAAACTGGCTCACAGAACCTACAGTGTGAAAGTAGCTGACTGCAAGTCAGACTGCTGACTAGTCACTAGTGGAGTCCCACAGGGTTCCTTCCTGGGTCTTCTCCTATCTACTTCTCTGAAGTCCAGGCCAACATGAAGGGACTCTGGCTGACAAAATTCGCAGACGATTGCAAGTTGGGAGCTATTATTAACTCCCCAAGTGATGCTGACATCCTACAGAATTGCCTCACTGAGACCAACGACTGGTGTCAAAACTGTGTCCTTAAGCTCAATGCCAAAAAAGTGTCGTCATCCCCTTTGGGAAAAACCCAGTTCCCATGAATTACCACATTGATGGTAGTCCACTGAACACAGAGGGAGTTACAACAGATCTGGGAACACAGGTTGACAGCAACCTCTCTTTTGATCACCACATTGTCACTGTGGTCAGAAAGTCCTTCTATGTGGCACATCTCATTACTAAAGGTTTTGCATCCAGGAATAAAGGGTCATTGTCTCCTTCTACTCTTCTCCCATTAGGCCAGTCATCGAGTGCAATGCCCCATTTGGCATGTACCTCACTAGGCACCTCCAACAACTGGAGAGGCCGCAAAAGTACCTCACAAAGAGGATCCTAGGCCTTAAACACTTGTCCTATATGGAGAGACTCAAAAAATTCCAAATGCTCTCTGTCTCATATCGCCTACTTAGAGGCGATCACTGCTTGACTTACAAAGCCATGTCTGACCCAGCTCTGTTAGAAATGTTACATCTAAAGAAATCCCAATCCCTCCGCACCACACACTCCAGAGACCTCAACCTCATTACCACAATTAACAGAACATGCTGGAGGGACAGGTTCATAACCCAGAGACTGCCCATGTTATGGAATGGACTCCCCATATATGTCAAGCAGAGCACCTCGCTGACCCTCTTCAACAGAAATCTTGATGAGTGCATGGGAAACAGAAAATTCACCCCGGGGATAACTCCAGTGGCTCTTCTCGATACAGGCACTGGGAACTAAGGTCGGGTGGCACTATGCCAGGGTAATCCTATGGCTAGGCTTGTAAAGGCCCCAGGGCCATTAGGCTAGTACACACCTATGAACCTATAAAAGCACTTTAAGGCATGTTTGGTTACCTAAGAAGGAGATACAATTAAGGAATTTAAAGAATCTTTAGAAAGAGGAAGATTAAGAGTTAACGCTCTCATGTTCTCAAATGAAGCCAGTACAATGTTTAATGTGCAAGCCTGGCAGGTCAAAATTCAAAATGTTATGTAACAGAAGAATAAACTTTCTTCACAAATCTGTCCAAAGCCTTCCTAACTGCCAGGTATACTCAAGCGGTTAAGAAAATATCCTCAAAATCAGGCAACACAGGAGGAAAAGCAACAGGCTGTAGAAAATTAAGTTCTAATACATCATAACATCTGGACAAATGCCTTTCTCAGAAAAAGAATATTCAGCTTGAGTAGAATTAAGTACAGAATCACACTCCTCCTTCCCCTTTCGCCTCGTGTGACTGTTAATCATTGCCAGCATGTGAAGGAAATAAGTCTCTTTTTCTATTAGAAGGCAATAGAGAAATGGGACACAACACATTAAAAGCAGAGAGTAATCTCTTAGCAAATCAGAGCAAATCCTCCCTGCCCACAATTAAGGATACAACAGAAGAAACATTTTAAAGTTTCTTCTTTTTCTTCTAGGGAGAGTCCATGGAAAGGGGTAGATTCATAAGAGAAGCACTATCCTGGGAATAAGACACCTCACCCTGACTAAGCAGTATACCTCCACCGGCTCTTTTCTCAGAGACTAACATAAATAGCTCTCCCTTGCCTGATGAGGGCAACCCTGCAGCCACAGAAGACACTGCAATCTCATGGTTCTTAGTGGCTTCCTGAGCAGCTACACTAGAGGGACCAGGAGGAAAAGATGAGTGGTCTGAGAAACCATTTTTGGCCACAGCAGAGTCACTCACCAGTAACAGAGAGAGTGATGAAGACAACCAGACATCTAAAGATTTCCTAACATCATTTTTCTTTTTGCAGACTGGGAACAAGAACTGCAGAAACTGACAACTGCTCCTTGTTCAAGACTGGAAGGAGACCTCACAAGCAAGTAGCAGAGCCTGAATGAGTCAGTAAACCTTCTGACAGGAAAATACAGGTTCTGAGGTAAAAATCTTCTGTAACAGTCCCTGGAAGTACCAAACCCTGCCCCCCACACATTTATTCTACAAAAATACATGGAACAAGCTAATACAAGCAGATTTTTACAGTTTTTCAAAAGCACAACACAAATAAAAAACCTTTAAACCAATATGACAGTTAAGTACAAATTATTTCCTAACATAAAATAACAACTTTCATTGAAAAACATAGTTTTTCTCACAGAAGAATTATTTAGTGGAAAAATTCCCCACAGGGGAATTTATCAGTCCAATCTTGATAAGATCGCTAGCCAACCATCAGTTCCATGAAGCCCACAGAAGCAACAAGACAGCCCTGAAGCTTTTGGTGCCCAAGCTGTGCTTTTATATGGCTCTGCTTGAACCAGTAATAGTTTCGGCATGTGGAAGGTGCCATCAAGATTTAAAAGTTGGCTGGTGGTTCTATCAAAGGAAAGGATATAACCCAAATAACTTAGGCTACTGCATCAATGATCTAAATGTTGAACATCTTGCAGATCTGTCTGATTATGCAGATGATCTTGAACTGTCCAAGAATGGTACTGATTACAAGTAAATTATAAACTATTTCATAGCAGCTATGCAGACAGGTATAACAAGTGCAATAACATTCAGATTATGGTGTTATATTAGAGAAAGAATATTATTAATGGAGCAGGCAGGCAGATGTTACGAGAAGGACAGTAAAGTAAACAGTAGCATACAAACTCATTTTGGAAAGCATTTACATTCAGGAGTGCTGTGGAGCTCTAACACCACTCACTAGAGTTGGGAGGTTGGCATAATGGTTAAGGTGTTCACCTTGCAAACACAAGGTGCAGGGTTTGATTCTCACATGAGGTAATTGGCTAGGCTTAAAAATGGCCCACAAGGGTAGTTAGCCTAGTACTAACCTAGGAACATAAGGCAGTAGACATACAGGATTAAGGAATTGTTAAAGAGTTTGTTTCTGTATTATAGTGGTTGAGGCTTTGATTCTCTTGACCTCCATTGTCTAACTGTGCGACTCTGAGCAAGTCACTTAAACAAACACAGCTCCCTGACAGTCTGAATATGGTCCATGGAGATCAGTATTCTCTCCAGGTAAACAAATAGAAATAAATACATACAAGCTTCAAAATGTATCTTTCGGCCATAGAATGTGGACAAACATGGGAAATCCCCTGTTTGCAAAGGTCTACTTCCACACCATCGTTGCTTCTCTACAAAGTAGCAGAAATACATCTTCCCTTGTTTGCTCATGTACTACACTAGAATTGTGTTGTTAGACTGAACTAAAATGTGCCCTGGGTAAGCTGAGGCAGCAGTGAATGAAAATAAAGGAATTCTGATTTTATTTCTATTACTCTAATATGTGACCTGGCATCCAGATCTCACCACAGTCCATGGACTAAGTGATTATGGAAGTAACTCTCCCACCTCCACACAAAGAAAGATACATTTGTACTTCCAGTTCTTGTCCCTGGAGGATCTAAAATGAGTCTGCCTGCTAGCAGACTGGAGGGAAAGAACCACAAGTTAAAATGATTTCTGCAAACCTTGACTGGGGCATGTAAGGTGTACATTTCTTGAAAGCACCACACTCAGTATCCAATAAAGAAATCTCACATTGCAAGTTATCTGCAATCTTGGTGCTTCATCTGTAGTTTATCAACATTTGTTCTGCATCATCAGTGCTACTAACATTCCCATAACCTCCCATTTTTCTACTATATTCTAAAAACTAAAGGAAACCTCCGCACACTGCACACACAAAAACACACACACATTATATATATATATATATATGTATATATATATATATATATATATATATATATATATATATATATATATATATATATATATATATATATATATATATATATATATATATATATACATATAATGTATATACACACACACACACACACATATATATATATATATATATATATATATATATATACATACACACACACACACACACACACACACACACACACACACACACACACACACACACACACACACATATATATATATATATATATATATATATATATATATATATATATACACACACACACACACACACACACACACACACACACACAAAACTGAAAAACACCTTAGTTCAAGTAAGACAACAAATCTCAAACCTACACTTATAGTTAAAGAAAATTTGGGAGGGAAGCAAGAGTAAGACAAGAACCACATCTCACATTCACTTCACTATCAAAAGCAAGCAACTTAAAGTACAATAAAATAAAATAAAATACAGTGAAATTAACATGTCCGAAGACAGGAAGTGGTTTAATTTTACATCAATTAGGATTTATACTGATAATGAGAATTCTTTGTTATCAACAGTAAATTTTACCTGCCGTAATTTGTATGTTGTTTTTAATTATTTGTAAAATGCTCACAGGTTCTGCAAAAATGGCAAATGGCTAACAGTAGGTCACCTTAATAAGAGATATGTGCTTCCAGAGGCCCATACAACAGTTAATGTTTCACAAAAAAGTTTAATTTAGGTTATTAAGAAACTTACTAGCATAGCAAAATCTGGTTATACCTTTATAACAGACTGGGTTTTTGTGGACTACACCATACGTGGTGGACCTATCCATATGTTTATCAACATGTGACACTCTTTATGGATTAATAAATGACTATCTAACTGTTAGGTAAAGAACTGTAGTACTGAATATTTGTGAAAAGCAAGTTAATTATTATACCAAAAGAAAAAAACTGTCCACAGAATAAGTCTATATGAAATTACAGTACTGTGACAGGCTCCATTTTAACTTTGTAAAAGGGAACAATGGCAAGTTAGAAGGGCTGGTGAATGAAGCATCGTTGAAGAAAACAAAATGAAAATAAATGAATTAGCATTGTTGAGTAAAAAAGTATAAATAACTTAATGAAGAAGATGCACCTTAGGTAGACAGACTCATGATGATGACCTCTAAATTAACAAGTAAACTGATGAGAATTAATTTGCATTTGTTAAAAAAAAAATTAAACGTGCTGTTATTGAAAGTGGAAGTTGTGACACCCTGTCCCATCCCATGCCTTCTTGAGTGCTTGTGTTGATTCATTCATTCTCCACTGCCCATCCCAGTAGTCCATACCATAAATGCGCAACACTGTCAATAAAACCAAACTTTTTGTGATCCAGGAAATAGTCTCTTCTATCAGCTCTCTGTAGTTCCTCTTTTCCTCTTTGTCTTCCTGTTCAAAATGTCGTCTTCATTTCTCCCTGACATAATCCGGTGCACCATTATTATGTTACCCCATGTCTCACTGGGACTTCAAGTGAGTACAGCTTTGCGTCTGTAGTCTTTAGTGGGTGAAAGCGCTTAACAATTATTAAATGGAGACCTTTTAAGCCAATGTTCAGTGCTGTCTGCATTTGTTGGTGGTCTTAAACTCGAATGGTTTCATCATTTCAGGAGTCCGTGGACCAACATTCTTACAACAAGAATTTTGGTAATATCAGTAAACTGAACGCTTCACTGGTTCTGCAGTCGTTTGCCACGGATTCCACTAGTGATGACCTACTTGCACCTTCACCCATTGGAAGAGAAGATGTATTGAAACTCCAGGTGGAAGTTTCTACACTCAGGGGTGATGTGAGCAGATTAATCGAACTGTTTTCACTGGCGGGAGTCAACGCAGCAGGTAATAGGAAGGACAACATCCTTGACAATTCAAAAGTTAATGGCAATAATATTGGAAACGGGTTGCCACTGTCTAACAGCAAAGCGGATTACAAACATACACCTGTACTCGATGCAGGCAACAGTCAGGGCTCACTCAAGCCCAGTGTGGACACTATATTGACTATCTCCTCACCAGAGATTCCAAATGGACAGGGGTCTGGAGTCAGAGATGGAGCGGTTATTGATCAACCAGCTACTCAAGCTTAGTTGGAGCCTCGTAATAGCAGTCAGTTGGGCATTTCAGACTTTACGTTCGATTTTTCATTTGGGGAACTGGACGAAGAGGCCAGACGTACAGGCACCAAGCCCAAGAAAACGCAGCCGCTTAAAACATATTTTAATGTGACGACTAAAGAAACTATGGACAAAGGTACTGTTAAACCTAGCTCCATTCACGGAGCAAAACATAATGGGGAAGGTTACAGGGGACAGAAAGATGTGTATTTAAAAAGATTTCTTGACAATAACTGTGAGTTTGATCAAGTGTATCACGATAATGTTAACGAGCAACCTCAATCTGTTGTACCTGAGGGAACATTAAGAGATTACATTTATACACTGGGGAAAAAGCTGAATTTGATTAATGGTTTAAAACTAGACAATGCATATTTAAACAAGTGTACAAATTCAAAAATTGTTCCTATGGGACTGTGTTTTTTTAAGTACTCTATGGGAGTGGCTATTACTGAAAAAATTAAATGTGTATTTAATCAATTTTTTGACCAATGTGATTTACAGTATATGCAAATGCTGATTAAATTCAATGATGAAAAGTTATGTATTTTTATGAATGAAGTGGAACGGCTAAATTAAATGATTGTTAATGATTTATTATTCTCCCAATGGGAGAAACTATATGCCAAGCAATTTGATTTGGCTGATAAGAAGACACAAAAAGTTTACAACAAGAAATGTAAAAAGATAAAAAGAGACATAGAACAGTATAGCAGTGGTTCTGCATACCATTGGGATGACAACAAAGGATAAAGGGATAACAAATACAAGCCGTTTAGTGTCAGGAACAACAATAGGGATAGAAATCCCCCATATGAGGTAGTAGATACCTATCACCAAGATAACAGATTACATTTTCAAAGAGGTCGGAAACAGGAACAACATACGAATTGGAAAAAGGAAGGGAAATGGAAGAAAACCAACCCATACCAATCGTATGGCAGACACAAGAATTTCACTGGGGGGAAGGGAGATTCGAGGCATTGGTAGAGGAGACCTCAGATATGACTAATGACAACTGTCAGCCAGGAAATGGTCAGGGTATTACCAGGGATGGTATTACACACAGTTACAACAACCTTAATATATATAATTATACAGATTCAACATTACAAATAGCACATTTTGATTTACTATCTAAAGGTATGAAGTACATTCCCACCACATGTTTCCGGTTGGTTGATTGTTTAAGTGAGATCAAATTATTCATTAGGAAAATTAATTTAGCTGTTATGTACAAGGATAGAGACCATACTACAGAATACAGAGATAGTAGTATAGGATTACTTAAAAGGAAAAGTTGTTATGTCCCTCCGATGCTCCCTAATGTACTGGTATATGATAAACTAGTAACTAAGGAGATTTACAAACTCCAGAATAAGTTAAAAGGTAAAAAATTAAAAAGTAATTTAACTATGGAAGAGACTAGAACCCTTAAAGATTTGAGAGAAGACAACAGCATTCGGGTTATGAAACCTGATAAGGGAGGAGGTGGTAATCTATGGCACCTTGGAGTACACCACCAAAATGTATGAGATTTTACATCTGTCAGGCAATTATGAAACTGTGTCTATCAATGAAATAAATATCACGTATCGACGTATAGATATGTACATTGAAGAATGTTTTACAGACAACAGAATTACAGTAGATACTTACAACTTTTTGAAAGTAGAACATCCTAAATTAGCTACTTTGGTGGGAATCCCTAAGGTGCACAAAAATGTCAACAACCCTCCCCCCCTTTTCGTCCCATAATTTCAGGCAGTTACTCTAAAACATTTCCCTTGGGAGTAGCAGTGGACACAATGTTAAAACATATGTATGAGAAAATTCCACACATGGTTAAGGATTTGTGGGATTTTCTAAAGAATTATCCTGTTCACTTATGGAAAGAAGGATTATTATATGTCACCACTGATGTGGTAGAATTGTTTTCATGCATTCCCAAAGAGGATGGTATGGAAGCATTCAGTAACAGTATCAAAAAATATACTGATCTAGAATGGGATAGGGTGTGCTTGATTCTAGAACTCATGTCCATTGTATTAGATCATAATTACATTTTTTACGAGGGTGAACACTTCAAACAAACCAGGGGAGTAGCTATGGGGCAGCATGTGCCCCCATATATGCCAGTTTGGTCATGCTAGCCTGGGAAGAGTCAGTAGTTTTCACAAGTGGTTATTTCAAACATGTTAGATACTACTCCAGATTCTTGGATGACATTTATATCCTCTGGGAAGGAAGTCAGAAGGTCTTGAGCAATTTTATGGAATATTTGAACCACAGTAGCGATTACCTCAGGTTCACTTCTTCCAGTAGCAGTGAAGGCACAGCATATTTGGACATTTATATTTCCAACGGAAACAAAGGCTTCAAGTCTATCCATAGAAAAAGTACATTTTCCAATGGTTATTTAGAATATACCAGCAACCACCCTAGAAAATTGTTATATAACATATTCAAAGGACAATGCATCAGAGCAGTAAGAATGACATCAGAATATGCAGATATGACAGAAGAAATAGATTTCATCACTGAATTGTTTAAAGAAAGGGGTTATTGTAAGACCATGATGAAAGATGTGAGGAAATATATTATAAAAGAATGGGGACACAAATATACCCCATTGTTAGGAGCTAACAGGAAGGAAGATACATCTAAAGGAGTGGAACTGGTGAGTTCCACTAACAGTGCTTTTCATCGAGCATGCATTTTGGAAAATGGACCATTCACCAACAAGTGGTGGTGCTGCGGTAGCACTGTCGCCTCACAGTAAGACGCTGTCCGGTTCAATTCTCAGCTAGAGCATCTTCTACGTGGAGACACGTGTGAATGGGCGTACCTTCGTTGAAGGTTGTGTATCAGGCCTGGCAAGCCGGCACGTAAAAATCAGCTGCCAATCATTAGCGGACCGGAGTTCCGCTGTGGCGACCCCTAACCGGGAAAAGCCGAAAGACACAAACAAACCGACAAGGTTATGAACATCATGACCAGTAATTGGAATGTCATGATGGTTGATAAAGAAATTGCAAATATTATAGGTCCTAAGCCTTTATTCGTGTACAAAATGAGCTGCAATATTAAAATGTATTTGGAACAAGGGACAGTTAAGAGAAATATAGATTATTGCAAGAAGCACACTAAGAAATGTGGCTGTTGTAACCAATGTCAGGCAATAATGGAAGATGAAGGGATTATTTTAAATAACATTAACAAAACTAGAATTAGGTTTCAACAAGGCAATTGTAATTCCAAATTTGTGATATATTTGGCGAAATGTAAGATATGCTCAGGATATTATATAGGTAAAACTGAGAGAAGTTTCAAAAAACGTATTTACGATCACCTATATAGTATCAGTAGAAAGGATATAAACAATGCCCTTCATAGACACATAGAGAAGTGTGGGGAAAACCATAGTTTTAGATTTGCCATCTTGGAAAACATTACAATAGACCCTAGAGGTGGTAATTATAAAGCCACCTTAGGGTATAAAGAAGTTTGGTGGCAATTATACACAGATGCATCCACCCTACCGGGGCTCAATGACCATATACCTATCAAATCTCTACTAGTAAGGAAGTAGATAGTGCACCAACAGTGTTTTAATTACTATATATCGATATAAATTTTGCTATTGGCAAAGAGAAGTACAGTTGCATAAAAGTAATGTTCTTTTTAATGCACAGGTTCTGTTATTGTACAGTTTTTTATTGAAAGCTTTTATTGCAAGGTTTTTTATTGCAAGTTTATTGTTGTGATGTTTTTCATTCATTTTGCAAAAGAGTTACATGAAACAATGGAGTATTTGATGTACCGAATGATTTCGTACAAGGATCTAGGTTCAGTACACAACTATTTCAATCTAGCAAACAGTTAACAATTACTCAAAGAGTAGTTCAAGGGCATATTTAAAGTATGCCTTTTATAAATGTGTGATGAATTGTGCTTGAATTTAACATTTTAAAGTATTTAAAGCATTTTTTGTACAGGAATATATTTATGTATTGGGACGTAACAGTATACATACTGTAATGTAATTTTGGAGCACTTATCACTTTAAGAAAACATGTATCATTTAGTTTGGCACCAAAATGAAGTATTTAAACTGTAATAAAATTGTAATGAGATGTTCTGATGAAGCCCACATTCTAGTGGGTGAAAGCGCTTAACAATTATTAAATGGAGACCTTTTAAGCCAATGTTAAGTGCTGTCTGCATTTGTTGGTGGTCTTAAACTCGAGTGGTTTCATCATTTCAGGAATCCGTGGACCAGCGTTCTTACAACAAGAATTTTAGTAATATCAGTAAACTGAACGCTTCGTTGGTTCTGCAGTCTATAGTCTTTGGTCAAATACCTTCCCCTTCATTCCACGCATCTTTCTATCAGCTTTCCTCTGAATTTCTTCCAGCAGTCTGATGTCCCCAGCAGTCTGATGTCCACTTCATTATATGGTTCCAGAATTGCACACAATTTATTAAAAAATATATTTGATCAGAGTTTATTTTTCATTATTATGTGAGGCTAATAGATACATTTCTCTGAGTCTAACAGTAAAACACATCCCTGTGTAATAAGTGATGAGTTGATTGGAGATTTTAAAAAATAAAGTTTGATTATTTTGTCTGCTCAAAAACACATCTGTTCAATTCAATAATTTTGGAGGTTAACGTTTCTTCTGCCTGCAAAACACAGCAGAGTCAGAGCAAGGGGGGGGGGCTAAGCTCTGGGTGCAAAATGTTAAAAGATGCAAATGGCAGATATCGATCTGTCTTCACTGTATTACTGGTATTGCAGAAATGAGTCCCAGTGCAGTATGAATTCAGAAGTGTAGCTAGGCTGGGGTTAAGGGGGCAACTTCCCCAGCAGCAGGGTATTAGGGGTCGTTATCAGCACACATGTTGCAAACAGGAATGAAGGCCCTTCCTTTTTCTTTTTCTCTACAACAAAGTTGAGGGCACAAAGGACTTGACGCTCCTTAACAGGGGGGGTCAAAACTGCCAGATTCCAGAGAAAAGACATTTTTTTTCCTTCTTTTTTTTTAAAGTTGCAGGGTGCCAGATCAAGGATTGACAACTGGGTACTAGATAAGCCAGCTACAACTCTGAATTAAGCATTCTGGTTTATATCTTTAAAACGGAGATAAAGAAGTAGTTAAAAAATTTAACCCTAATAGCATTGTTATTTAAAAAAATTGAAAATGCTAATCACAGATCAGGAATTATTCTGATTAACCTAATCTGCTGTTAAACGGCTAACATGGTTTTATTGAACAGGTAATGTTCACTGAACAAATACACAGAAAGTGTGAAGAATTAAGCCCTTGACTGGCAATGTTACAGACCTATGTTTTTTTAACAATGTGAGCTGTCCCAATGTTATCTGGTCTCTGAAGAGTTAGATGAACAAACATATAATTTAAAGCTTGTATGGTCTTACATGAACAGCATACAGACTATTCAGACTATTGCTAAACTAGAGGCTGCATTTCTTACCCCAGGGATGTGGGGTACTGCAGATATGTGTGTGTGTGTGTGTGTGTGTGTGTGTGTGTGTGTGTGTGTGTGTGTGTGTGTGTGTGTGTATATATATATATATATATATATATTTGGTTCGATTCTCGGCCGGGGTGCCTTCTGTGTGGAGTTTGCATGTTCTCCCTGCATTCGCGTGGGTTTCCTCCGGGTACTCCGGTTTCCTCTCACATTCTAAAGACATGCTTCTGGAGCATTTTCTCCCCGGGCCTCTGCTGAAAACAGGATCTGTGGAACCTAGTTGGACTTTCCCGGTCAACAAATGTTAAAATTAAAAAAAAAAATATATATATATATATATATATATATATATATATATATATATATATATATATATAGTTTCACTTTATAATCTCGAAATACTAAAATACTGAATTTTAGTGTCTCGAGACTATAAAGCCAAAAGTGCAGTTATGCGAAACTGCATAATATCGAATGCGGAAATGTCAAATCCATGGTTGTGTTGGCGCATTCTTGATGTGCAGTGCGGTTTGTGGATTTAGCTGGAGATTCAGGTCAGTGGTGTTTTTGTAAGGGTATTGGGTAGGGTTTTAGTGTGTGTGTGAAGTGGTGGGTTTTATGTGTGTGTGTGTTTAGTGCGACCTCAGAGAAAGTATATATAAGTAGTGGGGTGTGGGGAGAGCAGCCCCCCACATGGGGAGTTCAAGGTAGGGTAGGTGTGTTTGTTTGTTATGTTTTGTGTGTGTGTGTGTGTGTGTGTGTGTGTGTGTGTGTGTGTGTGTGTGTGTGTGTGTGTTGTTTTGTTTGTTGTAGTGTAGTTAGGTAGGTGTATGTGTGCTTGTTTGTGTGGTGGTGTGTGTATGTGTATGATCGCGATTTTGAATTCTGCGGTTGTGGGTTGTCGTTTTTTTTAATTTGCGGCTTTATAGTCTCGAGATACTAGAATTCGGTATTTTAGTATTTCGAGATTATGAAGTGAAACTATATGTGTGTGTGTGTGTGTGTGTGTGTGTGTGTATATGTATATATATATATATATATATATATATATATATATATATGTATGCATATATATATATATATATATATATATATATATATATATATAGACATATATATATATATATATATATATACATATATATATATATATATATATATATATATATGTATGTATGTATATGTACATATATACATAAATATATGTATGTATATATGTATAAATATATATATATATATATATGTATAAATATATATACACACAAATAAAATTATATAAGTAAAACACTTAAAGCCACATTTATTTCTCTTTCATCCAGGCATAATGAGAAAGAGAAGAAAGCTACATCAGCTAATAACACCTTAATAAAGTTAAGTCATTAATATCTATACCATGCTGATCACGCCACACTCATAATCATGCCTGCAGTGGTAATTGGGTGGTCTGCATTGTCCATTACAATCCTGTAGTACTTAAAATGCAGACTACACACAGCACTTTTATTCCAGTGTAACTTAAATACCGGTACTGAATTTGCATTATTCAGTGTTGTGATTAAGCAAATTAAATATGAGAAAATTACTTTAAGTAACAAAAATGCCAAACAAATCTGCTTTTCTTATTCAGTAGGAAATATTTTCTCACATTTAATCCTTCCTTTTATTCTTAAGTCTAAGCAACTGTAGTCCAAGCCGATAGCATTCAGGAATGTGACAAACTAATACTGATGGTCAATAGGTATTACTGGATTAAACATATATTAGTAAAATCATTTCAGTACAGTAATTAATGTTCAACAGGATAACTACTTTTTAAAATCAGATACAAAGACTTCTATTTTTCATTCTTTACAATGCATAATTTGTCTTACAATCAACTACTTTTACTTAAGGAAATGGTGCAAAAACTGGCACAACAAAACATTACTATGATAAAAAAGGTTATTTTGTCAGAGCAATCAAATGCAGGCAAATACACAAAAACACAGACTAACACAAAATAACACAATCCCTGGGAATCATTAACAATGACACTGAAGTGAACACTGTTCTGAGTGAACAGACAACACAAGCTGAACTCACACCCTCTTCCTCCTAATTTTATTTTTCCTACTTGTTTTCTTGTAACCTTAAATATTGAGTGTATTCAGAAAGGTTACCACAAAGTGTTAGACTACATGTACACAGTGTAATTTTTCTGAGTGATTATAAAGCACAAAAATGTGTTCGTGTGTGACAGGGGTAGTACAGGGAAATAATGGATTGCCCAGGGTGGTGTGATGCCCTGCCCATTCCTAAGAGGTTCATTATTGCCTTGTAATGCCCACCCTGGAGTGCATTACTGCGCTTACGATATGGCATGTCTGCTTATATTCAGACATATTGGGCCATTTTCACTCCAGTGAAGCTCAGGAAGTTTGCACTGTAACTTCCAGTGGGTGGAGCTTAAGGCTTTTGACAGAACCAAGTTTTGCCCTCACATTTCAAACAAATGTTCATATCTCTGTAACTACTGGGATTATGAAAGAACTATAAATGGCAGATTCTTCAGCACAAACAATTTTTATAGTGGTAGTATTATTTAGATTCAAGGTCTTAAACTAAATTTTATAAGTCACAGTAAACACAGTGACTATTACATCTGTAACATTTTGTAAACAATTTACAATATCTCAGCAACCACTTAAGTTACACAATACTATCAGCAGCATTTTATTTGTGTAGCTGAGAGCTTTCATATGAGGCTAAGGAGTTCTGGCTGTGTTACTTGGTTGTTGAGATATTTAGAAAAATGTGAAAATTATATCTATATAAATATCATAAACACAGCAATTAATATCTATTTACCTGTACTAGACAGATGTCAAACATTAATGCAGTTGAGTTTTGTTATTGTGTAAGCTTTAAGACAAAATCTTTTAAAACATTTTACATAGCATGGTTTTTGGATTTATTGCTGCAAATATGACCAAGAAATATTTGATGCCTAGAGGTGTCAGCAAGAGTTAACTGCAGATGCAACTGGAGGTGTCACACGGATATAACGAGTTAATGAATATGGCCCAATATGTCCAAGTATAAGCAGAAATGCCATATCCTAAGCACAGTAATGCACTCCAGGGCGGGCATTACAAGGCAATAATGATGCACTCCAGGGTGAGCATTACAAGGCAATCATGAACCTCTCAGGAGTGGGGAGGGTATCACATCACCCTGGGCAATCCATTATTTCCCTGTACTGCCAGTGACATACATATATATATATATATATATATATATATATATATATGACAACCAATCAAACTTTCAAAACTTCAGACCCCTGTCACACACTCAAAAACCTTTAAATCACAAAGAATACAAAACATTTCAAATTACAACAATATGCAGAAAAAAAATCTACTTTTTCAAGCGGGATCAAGTCCCCCTGCATCCACCCCCCCACCCCACTAATAGTATATACCAACTCCGAGATCACAATGCAGTGGGAAATAATAAATTCCCCAATCCTCACAGTACTGCAATCTTGCAGTGAAAAAATGCCAGTGCATGAGATCAGCTGATTTTTGATCAGCTGTGCTGGCTTTTTTCACTTTGAGAAGTTGACTTGTCAAAGAAGTGTACAGAGCCCAAACATGCTTGTGTGTGCATGTGTGTCTGTATTTGTATACATGCATATTTATATATATATATATATATATATATATATATATATATATATATATACATACATGCACGTATATATATATATATATATATATATATATATATATATATATATATATATACATATATTCTTATTTTATATATATATATATATATATATATATATATACACACACACACACACACACACACACACACACACACACACACACACACACACACACACACACACACATACACATATACATATATAGATAGATATATAAAATAAATATATTTCAGACCACTCCATTACCCACCAGTAAAAACATAAAAGAGTGAAAGTAAAATGTTCTGGGCATTCTGAAGCCATGTAAATGAAACACTAATGTGTCCTTAAGGTGTCATTTGCATATATCCCATGGGCCTCTGCTATAGGAGGATGAAGTAGTAAACAGTGAAGACTAACTTTGCTGGCTACTTGCTGTAGTTTTTACTATGTGGTTTGTCTGTGTGACCTTTTTAGGAATATAGGATCATACAATCATAGGAATTTGCTAGGCTATTTGCCCATGTTTAGACAAGTCAGAACCCAATGCCCCTGTCAAGCAGGGATATGGGGTGGAATCCCAGGGGGTGTATTTTCTTTTGCCCATCCAGTTATCCAAATTGCGCTTAAAAAGGGGTAAATAGGTACTCTACTTGACATGGAGAGGGAGTCTTTTCCATAGATGGGGAAGTCTCTTGGACATAAATTTGTCCTGCCAGCATGTCCTATTGATGTTACAGACCAGGTTGAGGCCGCGCATGCAGGTTACTCGAGTGCAGCTTGACTTGCAAATATGCAGCAGTCCCATCAATGCAGGGTCCAGGATCGCCTTCTATGCCAGACAGAGGTCACCTCTGAGGAGTCTGTATGAAACGGAGTAGAGGGATAGAGCTTTTAGCCTACCTGTGTATGGTAGATGTTTGTGGTCCTAAATTCTCCTGGTGAGAAACCTCTGTGGTCTCTCCAGCTGCTGCAAGTGCTTTGCAAGGTACATGCTGAAAGGGGCATTGTAAACAGTAATGGGCCTTATAAGGGAAGAATGACCTCCTTTTCTCTGGATGAGATACCCTTACTTCTGAGGTAGAACATGTAGAAAGCTCTCCATACCACGGAAGCAACATGGTGGTCAAAAGTCAGGTTGCTACCAACCTGGGTGCCCAAATCCCTCACAACTGATTGCATGCTTAGGACGTTGTTATTAATGTGACAATTTGTGGGGATGTCACTATCCCCAGAGAGGATGATGGTGGGTTTTTTGGTATTCAGCTTGAGGCCATGTTTCTGGCACCAGTCATTTGTTTGGGTGAGACCCTCTTGGAAGATGTCTACATCACTAGGGGAATTGATAGCTCCCATCTTGCAGTCATCTGCAAACTTGGTCAATCATAGCCCACTGGTTTTGGCCTGCATCTCAGAAAAGTAAATCCCAAATAACAGAGTCTCCAAGACTGAACCCTGGGGTACATCGCTCATTACAGGTTTACTGCTTGAGGTGGCTTCCTCTATTTTGACTAGGTGGGTTCTATCAGTGAGCCAATTTGCTACCCATCTGGTAACATACTGATTGATGCCTAGTTGAGAGAGTTTATCTGTCATGCCCGAGTGGGGAATAGTGTCAAAGGATGTGGCCAGGTCAAAGTGGGTGGTGTGCACAGTCTTCCCCTCATACATGGCTTTGGTGACTGTCTCAGAAGAGTCAACCAAATTTAACAGACATGACCTCCCTTTGATGAAGCCAAACTGCATAGGATTGAGTGTTTGGAGGTTGCCAATGTCCTTGTTAATGAGGTTCATGATAATCCATTCCATGGCCTTGCAGATCAGGCTAGTTAGTCTGATGGGTCTATAATTTCCCGGATCGGTGGACATGCCACCATTGTACAAAGGGATGACAGTGGCTGTCCTCCAGTCAGCTTGGATGAAGTTGGCACTCAGGCTTTGGTTGAATAGGGTACCTAATCGTGCTGCAAGTTCTTACCTGAGTTAATGTAGGATGCAGCCTGGGATGTTATCGGGTTGCATGGAGGCTATATGTTTTTGTCTTTGAGAGAGCAGTGATGACCTGTTCCGTAGATATAAGGGGAAGGGACAGGTACTGGGGATGTCTGATTTACTGTTGGGGGGGACAGAGGGGTGAAGTTTTCATTGAATCTGTCAGCCACAGTTTGCTATATCTATGGCATTTGTATATGTGGTGTCCTTGACTACGAGTTCTGAACAGATCTGGGTGCTTCCTTTGACGTTACAGACATATGTGAAGAAGGTCTTATGCTGGTCTCTAGTAGATGCGGCCAATATGGACTCGGAGTTTGCCTTGGAGGACCTCACTAGTGCTCTTATTTGCTTGTTCAGGCTATGGAGAGATTGCTTCCAGTTGGGCACCTGCTCCTTCTTTGTCCTGGACAGCAATTTTTTTCCTTTTGTTATAGAGTTTATTTATTGCAGATGTCCACCAGACAAGTTTATTCTACCTTATGGATGATGATTTAGTCCTGTCGTGTATTCCTGATTCCATACATCTATATAAATGCTCATATAGTGCTTTGGTGTAGTTTTGGATATTGGTGCCAGTTCCTACAGAGGGGGAGGGGGCTGTGAAGCTGTTTTTACCATCCCTCAGGAGGCTGTAATCAGCTTTGGAGAAGTTTTTTGTTTGACCCTAGGTAGAGGGGAGTTGTGGGAGATGGTGACTTCAAAAGTGACCACTTTATGGTCGGATCTTACCAGGAGAATGATACTGTAGGGATGCTGCAGTGGTTACTCATGTTGGTAATACCAAGTCCAAGATATTATCACTTCTTGTGGGGGTATCGACTAGCTCTTCAAAGGCGTTTGCATTGACAAAATCGAGGAATCTCTGGGCACTTGTCTTCTGGCATGAATAGTTCTTCCAATCTCTGTTTGGGCAATTAAAGTCACCCAGGATCAAGGTAAAGGGTTGAATTTTGATAGAGTTTAAGCGGTCCAAATAGGGGGACTGAGAATCTTGAGTCAGATTTAGGGATGGTAGCTAGCTATGATTTGACTAGGGGTCTTGTCAATGGTTAACTGCACCTGGAGTGTCTCCTGTGCATTATACTGTTTGAACGGCCTGGAGGTGTGTATGCCCTTAATATATAAATTGAAACTCCACCTGTTTTGGCTTTACTGCCTACAGTTGGGGTCTGAATGTATGATAGGATGAATAACCAGGTAAAGCTAGGGTGCTCTCCATAGCTTTGAAACAGGTTTCTGCAATTGCACAGATGTCAGCATTTTCCAGGGTTAAGAATGCTTGCAATGGGGGCAGTTTCATGTTTAGACTCCTACACATTTAGCAGCATGACCTTTAATTAGCATTTTCTTGAAATATTTATGTGAGCAGTTTTAACCTCATCACTTTTCCTAAAAAAGGCACTATGGAGGTGGCAAGAGCCTTTTGCCAAAAGCCTGAAACTCAAGTTAGATACACGCAGGCCATCTCTGGCAAAGCATTGTGATCTGTCGATCATATACTCCCAGGCTGTTAGGTACTAGATTCCCCCTGGAATGACACTAGAAACTAATCCAGTTGTTAAAGTCAGTCATTTTATGTTTGTATTGAGGCATCATTCTGGGTGATGGTAGAATGCTGCTTAAGGCTAGAGACATACCTGCCTGGGGCACAAATTCAAGCTCAACCATCTCTCTCTTCATATAGTCCAGGGAGGTATGTCTCAAGTAATTTATGCCAACATGGGCTATTGACAGAGTCATAACAGTAGCTGTTGTTGTGAGACTTGAGTGCGTATGTGATATGTTGGATTCTGGCCCCTGACAGCCAAATAACCTTGACTTCCTCCTTATCCAGCCTAGTGAGAGGCACATCTGTGTGTTTCACAGTGGAGACTCCTGTGACTAATATATTGGGTTTATCGTTAAGCCCTAGTGGCTGTGAGACACAGGTGTGTGGATTATGCATGGTATTATGTGGTGTGGAGGACTGTGAAGATCATGTGCGTTTTTGCCTCGGAGGTCTCCTTTGTTTGAGTATGTTTTTGTTGAGGACTTCTCCATATCTGGGTGTGTGTTGTGTAGGAGTGGGTGGTGTTTGAGGTGTAGTGATTGTGTTGACAACCTTCTCAGTGTCAGATATACTGGCATGTGAGGGAGGGAGCACAGACTCTAGCTTCTTTATGTAACTGCATCTCTCACATATTGTGTTCCTAGGTGGTAGTACTAGATGATTGTCCATGTACATGAGGCAGTTGCTACACTGTTTCAGGATGCCCATATCAACCAGACTGACAGGAGAAACTGTACGAAATTGTCCAACCATATTTGTCAGAATCTGAGGGAGAAAGGCCAGGGAGACCTAATGGGTAGGCCTAAAGCCCAAGTGCTTAAACCAAAACTAAAGGGCTTAGAATAACACCATTTAAATAGGCTATAAACAAGCAGTAATAAATGCAACAGAAAAGATGCAACTGAACACTTTAGAGAACAAGCAGCAAGTAGCAGAAAAAGCAAGATGAAGTAATAGAGTATGAGGAGGAAACACAAATACAGTAAAAGCAGCTGAATAAAGTGTTTTTTAGTAAAGTAGAAAGGGAGAGAGGAGGAACAGATGATAATTCAAGGTTAAGGAACCAAGGGGTTTGGCCTTCCCAAATGATCTCTGTATTAGGTAGAATGATCTAATGAGAAGGGACTGGGAGGAGTGTCCCAGATCAAATTTACAGTAGGGGCGGGCAACTGCAAAAGCCACAAAATTCAGCCAGAGGTCATGAAATATATAAATGCAGACACAGATAAGTAAATAATTCAGTCAAGCAAATAAATAAAAACAGTGTAGTACTGCTAAGAAACACTGAACAATTAGATAAACTGCAAAAAATATACTTATATCAGCTCAAAATTTCCAGATTGTTTAAAGAGCATTCTCAGTCAAGCGCAATGGAACTTCCAGCAATATAAGCAGAAATTCACACACAGGTAATATTTTTATACCAGCAAGATAAAAGACCCTTCCAAAGCCAAGCCTTGAGGCAATCAGATAACACAAAAGCTGTCTGGCCAGTGTTTCCACCCTGGAATGAGTTCACTGCAAGCTCCCTGCTGTCCCCAGAGAACTGTAAGGACTCCCTATGTGAATCCACCTAGTTCAAGCTAAAGTGCTGTGCCAAGTTCCTTAAAACAGAAATAAAAATTTCAGCAAAGATCAGGAAACAAAATTCAGCCAGAGGTAATGAAATATATAAATGCAGACAAAGATAAGTAAATAATTCAGCCAAGCAAATAAATAAAAACAGTGCAGTACTCTTAAGAAACACTGGACAGTTAGATAAAGTGCAAAAAATATACTTACATCAGCTCTATATTTCAAGATTGTTTAAGGAGCACTCTCAGACAGGCACAATAGAGCTTCTAGCAAGATAAGCAGAAATTCAACAAAGGTAATATTTCTATACCAGCAAGATAAAAGACCCTTCCAAACCCAAGCCTTACCCTTTGGTTTAGATTTTATTTGATATATTTTGCAGTCACCCTATGTTATGGACACAGGACTTGTTACTAAGCACTGCAATATTGCCAAATAATCAAGGCTGCAATGAAGAGCTCAGGAGAATGATGAAACATGGCATGTCTCCAGCTGAAGCCTCTAATATAAAGAAACTCAGACCATAATCAAGAATTATTTCTTAGTTTTCTGATGCAACTGAAGAAGGACTTGTAATTTTCCTTTGCTTCAGCTTCTAGTCTTAATTCATGTGATGCTCTACTAGTCTTTATAAATGCTTTCAATTTCTTAGTGAAGTTTTTAGTACTAATTTGATGCTGCGGGATTTTAGCCCTCTGGGGCAGTTTAAGGAGTCCCTTCTTTTTTACATTTTTTTTATATTTGTAGACCATCAGGATGGATTATTTTTGAATTTGGCTCCACATTTAGTTTTGGAAGGAGATGCTATGTCAATACATTTATCTCAATGGTAATAATAATTTGTGTTACTGACTGCATAACCAATATCAATCATGAAGTCGACAAGGGTAAATTTAGAGAGTTCATCACATAGTTGTATGAGGTTGGGCTTTGTGAAGTTTTTAAAGAGGATGGTATTTGTAATCAGAGGAGTGGAAGTTAAAAAAAGAGTAAAGGTAACCAAATTAGGATCAGACTTCACTAATGAAGGACCAATCATGGGATGGCAGGGAAGCAGACATGGGACAAAAGTTTATGAGTACTAAGCTAAGAATATTTAGTCAGCTTAGTCAGCTTTCTGTTTACCTAGTCCAAGAATCACTCAGCCTCCTCAACTTTGAAACTGTAGGCACTCAGCTCAATGGAAGGATAAATTAAGTCACTAAGGATTAAAGAAACTCATATAGGGATAGACCCTGTGAACACCAGAAATTTATTTTGGTAATCTGGAGCCATAGTGGGTGATTGATAGCAGGCTATGAGTTGGAAATTAGAATTCTCTAAGACAGTTGAACAGGAGCCGAACCAGTTTTCGCTTAGAAATTGTTTTAGTAGTAACTTGAACGTATGTGTCTAAGCTATCTATTTACTTGCAGGGGGATAGAGTTCCAATTTTTAGTGACTTGGTGAGAATATTGACAATCCCCAGATGAGTTCCTTATTTTGGTCATGAACATGGAGAGGACAGGTTTGTTACTTGAGTACTGTAGTCTAGTCTACAACTGGAGTAAGGCTGGAACATATTTTACAATGATGGGAATTTTTTCAGGGAAATGAATTAAGTTGTGGACTATCTTGAGTTGTGAGTATGTAAGGCAGTGGGGGAGTTCTAGCCAGTGTAAATCTCTAAAGGGCTAAGGAGTGGTGGGTTTTTAGTGGGGTATTTGCTGCAAAGTTTGCTGTTTTATTGTAACATGCATCAAGTTTAGTTTTAAGTGTGAGATTGAGAGTTGTAAAGATAAGGGATGCATATAGAATGGATAAAAGTAGGTAGGTGGTGGCTATAGATTTTCTTGCAGACACTGTGAAAAATGTTTTGTTCTGTGTAGTGATCCTATTTTCTAGTGGGTCTTTTTGATGGCCTATAGTAGGTACCAGATGTATTTAAGTTTGTTGCCAAGTAAGACTCGAGGTAGCTTCTTTTGTGATACGCATTCAGTTTTTGTGCTGTTGGATAATAGGATATGGAAAAAGAAGTTATGTTCTCACCATAACATTCCATCTGTGTTGTTCATCCTCATTCATTACTGATGGGTGTCGGTTTCATCCTCGGAACCGAGTCGGCCTTATAACAAGCGTGTCCCAGCCAAAAAACTCTTGAGCTAAGCTTTTACCCACAGTGTCCCCTCCTTGTTACCTCAGATCAAGTTTGCCCGTGATAGGAAAGCAGAGGCTTTTTTCTGAGCAGAAACCCTATAAACAGGATTGTAACCCAATCCAATCCTTCAGGAGCCTCTGGAGGGGGAAGGTGGGTGGGATGTAATGAATGAATAAATGAAGATGCACTACACAGATGGAATGTTATGGTAAGAACATGACTTCTTTATCTGATGTTGTTAATCTTCACTCATTCCTTACTGATGGAACAGAGTCCCTAGCTACTTTATGTCCTGGGAGGCCCTTATGGAAGAATGTTCCTAAGTACCATTGAACCAAAGGATGCTCTTCCCCTGGAGACCAGGTCCAATTTGTAATGCGTAATAAAGGTATGGGGAGTAGACCAGGTTAAAGTTGCACAGATATCATCCACTGAAGCCCTTGAATGAAAAGCTACAGGGATTGCCATTGATCTGGTTGAGTGTGCTTTGACCTTGCTCGGTAGAGGAATGTTATTCTTTTGGTAAATGAAGGACATACAGTTTCTCAACCAATTGGATAAGGTCACTTTAGAAACAGGGTCACCCAATTTCGGACGTGAGAAAGACACAAACAACTGGTCTGATTTACGTATTGGTTCTGTTCTGTGCAGATAAAAATGTAATTGTCTATGTACATCCAACAAATGAAGGCAGTATTCCCCTTTATTTGAATAGTTTGGTAAAAAGACATGAAGGTCAATCGTTTGGTTAATCGTCAATTCTGAGATAATTTTCAGAAGGAAAGAGGGGTTAGTCCAGAGTGAGACTGTGTCTCTATGAAAGGTCATATAAGGACATTTAATACATAAGGCCTGAAGCTCAGATATGCGTCTAGCTGAAGTTATGGCTACTAGAAACAGTGACTTCCAGGCCAAAAACTTCATATCACAAGAATCTGTAGGTTCAAAAGGTGGTTGTGTCAGAGATTGTAGCACCAGCGTTAAATCCCAAGGGTCAATCGGTTCGTTGAAAGTTGGTCTGATGTGCGAGACCTCTTTTAAAAAGATTTTGCAAAGGCGATGCGAGATTAGGGATTAATCCTGGAAACTGTCATGAAAGTTTGAAATTGCAGCAAAATTGACTCAAATTGTGAAGGTTGCCACTCCTGACTGTAAAAGATTTGAGAAATAATCTAAAACCAAAGTAACAAGAGCTTAAAAAGGATCTAATTTCTTTTGTTGGGACCAAATAAGATATTTCTTCTATTTGCTGAGATACATTTTCCTGCTGGATGGTTTAAGTGAAGCCAGAAGAATATTACGTAAAGGAGAGGAAAGGTTACTCTGCCTGGCTATTACTGGAAGTGGAGAAACCAAACTGTCTGCTTGAGACTGGGAAGGTTGGGATGCGTCAACCCTTGCGGATGCAAGATCAGTTCCAGAGTTGGATCCAGAATCCTGGGCTGGGATACTGGTGAGGCCAAAGGAAGGGAAACTATATTTGTCATGGCCAGTAAGGGGCAATGACGATTACATTGCTTCCCAGACGAAGGGCCTTCTTTAGAACAAGGGGAATCAAGGGGAAGGGAGGGAAGGCATACAGAAGTCCTGTGGGCCAATCGTGTCAGGGCGTCCCTCAGGGATTCCCCCTGTGGGGGGAATTAGGGCAAAGTAGCTGCTGCATTTATTGCTTAGTGGGGAGCAGAAAAAATCGCAGCAGGGCTGACCCCAGAGGCTGAAAATCTTTGCCGCCACGACTGGACTGAGGAACCACTTGTGAGGCAGTAGGATACATCTGCTCAGCTTGTCTGCAATCACATTGGAAACACCGGGAATATCCGTTGCTCTCAGAAAGTGGTCAGAAGCTATTGCCCATTGCCAGACTCTCATGGCCTCTCCCCACAATGGATAGGACTTGGTTTCCCCTTGTTTGTTGATGTATCAGACTACTGACATGTTGTCGGACTGTATAGCAATTATCCCTGATGGAAGGGTAGATTGAAATGCTTGCAACCCTACAAGTACTGCCCTCAGGTCTACAACACAGATATGCAGATTGTCCTCTATGTCTGACCAAGTGCCCTGGGCAGTCTCCCCTCAGTAAAGCCCCCTCCCCACCCTATGAGGGGAAGCGTCTGTGGTCACTGTGGCCCTGGGCTGAGGTGGGCAGAAGGGCCGACTCCATAGCTGTTCGCCTGGCTTCATCCACCACATTAGATCCTGTTTGCATCGCTGAGTAATATGTATCTGAAAGGACAATGGATGGTACAAAGTATACCACTGTGTCAGTAGGAGCCATTGGAGAATTCTCATTTGTAGTCTTGCTAAGGGCACTATGGTATGCTGCCATGAAGCCCAGGAGTTAAAGAACTGCCAGAGCAGAGACTAGGTTTTGACAGAGTATCACTCGGATCTGGGATCTTATCCTGTGTAATCTGTGGTCTGGAAGAGAGACTAGACAAGCATGTGTACTGAAACCTGTCCCTATAAATTCCAAGGTTTGAGAGGGGAATCTGTTGCACTTTCCCCAGTTTATCGAGATTCCCAGAGATTCTGCTAGTTTGAGAGTGTTGTTTAGAGCTATCTTCAGTAGATGCTTGGTGGGGGTGGTGAGGAGACAATCATCTAAATATGAAAACACGCGGAATCCTTGAAGTCTCAAGTGAGCTGTTACCACTGCCATGCACTTGGTGAACACTCTGGGGGCTGTAGAGGGTCCAAAGGGCAGTGCACGGCATTGGAAGTGATTGGCTCCTAGCCAGAAGCAAAGGAATCTTCTGGAGCACCTGTCCCTTTTTATGTGGTAATACGCATCCTGAAGAACTAATGAGCACATCCAATCATCTTTCTCCAAGAACGGGAGGATAGATGAACCATGACCATCCAGAATTTTCCCTGTTTGACAAATTTCTTCAGGATGCTGAGATCCAGAATTGGTCTCCAGTCCTCTGTCTTTTTTGGTACTAAAAAGAACCTTGAGTAGAATTCGGATCCTATCTGGTCTGGTGGGACTGTCTGGATGACTCTTTTTTGAAGCAGCTTTTGTATTTCCTGAGCTGCTGTTTCCCTTTGACTGGGTGGAACGTCGGGAATTCGTCTTGAAGACTTTGGGTAATGATTGAATGGGACATGATAACCTCTGGTTATGATCTGCTGTACCCAAGAATCTGTAGTTATTGCCAACCAAGTAGAAAGGTGCAGGGAAAATTGTCCCCGACTGCTTCCAGAGGAAAGCAATTGGGCCACTCCTCAGGAACACTGATAAGGTTGTCCAGAGAAAGAATCTCTGGACCCCTGGTTACGCAGACCCCCTCTGCCTCTGTAGGGGCACCTTCCTGAAGAGTTACCCTCTCTGCCCCGGAAAGTAAACTCACCACTTGTGTCATGGAAAGGACCCTGAGATTTCTTGTGCCACATGTTTCCACTCCTCTGGTTCCTCGAGTAGGGACGTTGAGGGGTAGAAAAACATATGTCCATGGCAGACAGGGTCTTGCCATCCTTCTCACACCTGGCCAATTTGTCTTTTACTTTTGGGCTGAAAAGTGAAGAAGCTTACACTGGGACATTCAGAAAGGAAGACTTAAAGGGGTCCACAAAGTCACAGAGGTGCATCCAGGTGTGACGTCTCATGACAACACCTGAACCCGCCGCTCTAGCTTCTCCTTCAGTAGCATGGGAAATCAAATGCATGGAGGAGTTGGATAAGGATTCCAGGGTAGCAAGCTGTGAGACAACCTTGCTACATACCTTGTCAGAGACTGCTCCTGCTAAGGTTTCGGAGAGTTCGGAGACTAAGTCTCTCTGAAGTCTAGTGAAATGTGCCAGGTAGTTCAAGGACCTAACAGCAAAGGTTGATGATGCAAAAGTTCATTTCCCCTAACCTGTCCACCTCCTGAGCCTCCCTGTTTGAGGGGTGGACAATATGTCTTTCCTCGGCAAGCTCCTTCTTAGTGGGAGCCACCACCACGATAGCATCTACAGGACCACCCTTGGACCAGTGTGGATGTTGCTCGAGAGGGGATAAAAACTTTTCTGGTCTCCATGGGATTGGTTCAATAGTATCAGGACTCTTCCATGTGAGCTGCATGATGAGCTGAAACAGCTCATCTACAGGTGGGGTCATCCAGGAAGTAGAGGGTCGTGCACAAAAAGCCTGCAGGAATACGGACTCCTCAGAGGAAGGGTTGGTGGACTTCCAGTCACCCATCTGTTTCAGGATTTCCGGGATGTCTCCAAAGGAGACAACATCAGGGGGCAACCGTGAGGACCCCTCCCCTTCATCATACTCCATATCCTCTGTGAGGGACTCCTCAGGGGAGTCCACGTGCTTCCTCTTGCATGTCCTCTTATGTGGTACCTCTTCAGCTGGAGTTTCTAATGAGGACCCCAAAGAGGGGGCACCCTGCGATAGGGTACCCTGAAGTTTTTGCGTTCGATGTCCTGATGCGGTGGTCTGTGTCAGCTGCGGCTCAGAGAAAGGACATATTTGGTGTTCCAATGTCAACAGTTTCCCTACAGAGGCAAAAGCCCTCTCCACTGCCTGGAAATCAGGTCCACCTGAAGAGGGATGGGAGCCCGGAACTGAGAGGGGCAACCTCAAAACCAGGGTCACACCCCTCTCAGATGAATCCACTTCCAAGGACGGAGCCCCAAGGGGATTCAGTACCATCAGGACTCCTGGAACCATGGTAGAAGGCGCTGTAGAAATAAATGGTGCTCTACCAGGCACCCCAGAGCCCGCAGTTCAGTCCCGAACCTGGGGAAGACCTGGCTCCGAATGAGTCGAAGGCCAAAGGGTCAGCTCTGGAACCACGGTGAGATCCACCGATGGAACCGAAGGAATGGGAACCATAAAAAGGCATCAGTGCCGAGAACTTCGAAGCCTGCAAGGAGGTCAAAGGAGGACAATTAGTTGGAGTCCATGGAAATAGGTTCCCAGGTTCAGATGGGATGGGAGTTTTGGATGGTGTAGCAATCCCTCTGGCCATCAGCAGCTGGTCCACAAGACACACCATGTGTAATTCTGAGAGGCTTCTGGTCGATCTAGTAGATATCCCCGATGGGGAGTCAGGACATTCCATGAAAGGGCTAAATTGCTGCCACAAGAAAGGATCCACAGTAGGACAGTATCGGGTGCATGCAGAGTGGTCTATCAGCACCACGGTCTCAAGGTTGGAGAATTGTATGGAAGGAATGTCAGGTAAATGTGCTGATGGTACAGACACTGTAGCAAGCTTGGTGCCGTGGATATGGTCAGTGCCGTGATCGGTGTCAACGTCAAAATCTTTAAAGAAGGCACCGAGGTAGAAATTTGCAATTTAGGTAATATCGGTGCTGTAGACATTATCGTTGGTGCCATAGCAGGCGCTGACGACCCAATTATTGTAGATTATTATTGTAGATGCCACTGAAGACGGTGCCGTAGAAGTCAAATTTGATTATGGAGCCGACAAAGTCAATTTTGGAACTTTTTGTCTTGGTTCCTGTTTCTTATCACCCAAAGGTGAAGAAGGAACAGAATCCATTCTCTTTTTATGCTCTTTTCTAGGAGGTGGTGAGCCATCCGATGCAGAAATAGCCTCTGAGAAGGGCGACTTAAAGAGGCCCTTCAAAATCAACTTATTCTTTCTCTCAACTTATTCTTTCTCTCATTAAGGGTTTGAGAGCTGAACCCTTGGCAAATGGCACAAGGAGGTTAGAATGAAAGATGAGGAACCCCCAGACAATATACACAAGACATATGCAAGTCACAATTTGGCATCTTGTGACCACACTGGTCTCACTGTTTGAAACATGATGTTCCTTTTTTTCTCTGACATAGTGTACCAACAGTATATCCAAAATAATCACAAACAATAATAAAGAAATAAAGGAATTTTTTTTTAATATAGAAAGAGATAGAGAGAAGGGAGGGAGGAGGAAATATTAACAATGGTATTTAAAATTTTACCTCAGAGGGTAAGAGGATAAGGGAAAAGGCCGTACCACCAATGGTACTTAAGAACTACCAAAAAGGTAGTTGAAAAGAGGTAGTTAAGTAAAGGTTAAACTAATGATATACTATAGAAAGGTATGAGTATGAAAAAGGTAGGAAAGTTATTCAGAAAATGGTTTTAATATCAAGAAACTTTAAAAACTTAGCTGAGAGCTGGCTTGACATGGTTTTTCGGCTATGTAGCAAACAAGATCTGAGGTAACAGGGAGAGGGGCGCTATGGGTAAAACCTTAGCTCGAGAGTTTTTTGGCTGGCATGAGCTTGTTATAAGGCCGACTCAGTTCTGAGGAAGGAACCGCCACCCATCAGTAAGGAATGAATGAAGATTAACAACATCAGATTTAGTGTTTTTATTCTAGGAGACATGGGGGGGGTCAAGAACATTAGTGTTGTCTTTCTGAGGTTAAGGTGTAGGTTTGCATTGGTGAGCCAGGATTCTGTGGATAGGAAATCATGCTGAGTGACATCTTGCAGGGTATGTAGTGACTGTGCAGAGCAAACAAGTTTTGCATCATCTGTGTACTGAATAAGGGTTGCCTGTTGAGAAGAGGTATGGAGATCGTTGATAAATATGTAAAAAGACAGAGGCCCACATACTGAAACTTGGGTAACCCCAACCTTAACTGGCAGACATTTTATATATATATAAATATATATATATATATATATATATATATATATATATATATACATACATATATAACACACATACACATGTAGTTATATATGTGTATACATATGCAAGACGCCCCTGGACTGACCAAGGAGCCTCAATTCTCACCACTGGCAACAGTGAGGGATGTACACACTGGGAGGATGACAAGCACACACACAGTAAAGTGCAATTTCCTATAAGAGCACACAGAGATCACAGTTAGTCTGGGGCTGGTTTCTCCCTATTTCTCCAGATCCCCAATGAGACTCACCACTAGCACAGCTATAGGGTTGTGATCTCAGACCAGTGGCCAAACTAAGACCTCCAGCAATTTATCTGTCCAACCAGTGCTTCGTGTCCCTGCCCAAGTAGCTGACACACACAAACTTTGAGATTTGATTTACATGCAAGCACACACACACCTTGGGAGGGCTGGCACAGGTTTACTAGCTATGCTCCCTTTTGCCCAAACTATAAGGTAATTCCAGCTGCCACCAGCCAATTCTTTATCAGCTACTTAAGGCCCTTAACAAGGGGTGACCAATCCTACTCTGTAATGTTACTAATAATCCAAACGGTAATCTGACCAAGAGCAAGGCTGTTTAGGAGTGGCCTGTATAGTGTCACCAAATACATATGCAAGTACGCTAAGAGCTTAAATATATCTCATAAATATCAGCCGCAAAGATAGGTTTAAATATATATAATAATAAATACTAAAAGAACAAGACAATACTCAGTACATCAGCAAAGTAACTTCAAAGTTCAAAATCCCAGGAAATATTTAAAACAACATTTCAGGGCAGTCTCAAATAAATACAGAAAACATCTAAACTAATCTTTACTATACTTTTAACTACATCTAAAAATAGTTACTAGGCCTTAAAACACTAACAGCAAGACAAGTGCAGATGGTGATGATGAGTGGATGTTCTTGCTAGGTTCAAGACAAAATACAAAATGCACAGTCTCTCTGTGAGAGAGTTCTTAAATTAGTATCAAATATTACTGTTGGGTTAGCAGGGATGATATCACTTTTTGTCACCTGACTTCGGTTCCCAGGCTAAACCCCCTTTTGTCAGATACTAACAGAATTTAACATCTCTGTGTGAAAAATACATATCTCTCAGATGTTTGCAGATCTTGGAAGTCGTAAAACAATAAAACACTTTTACATTTTAAAGTAGTAATTACTTTTCTTTCAAGACAGTGCAAAAACGTCTAGCTCTAGACATTGTGTCTGCTTCTGCAATGAAACTGAGAGATAATATCTCTTGTTTATGGCCCAGCTATAGAGTAACTTAACATCAACTATTCTTAAGTTTTGCAAGTTAATCTTCTATGTTCCAGTAGGGTACACCGTGGTTATATCTTTGAAGCTCAGTACTGCACAAACTCTCTTAAACACATACTTTTGTATCAGCAATTTAATATACACGTAATTAGAAGTTATGTACCTACCATAACGTTCCATGTTAGTTGTCTTCTCTCGCCTTCTTTCTTGCTGGATGGGTTCGGAGCCGATCCTCGGCTCCGACTCGGCACTTGCTTTAGCTCGAGAACTCCTTTTACCAGCTCGAGGCAACCCTATATCCCATGATGCAAGGCGGAACTACCTCAGATCTCGTTTGGCAGCTAACTGACCCTGCTAAAGACTATCCTAACATAATTAGGAACCATGGTTCCTAAAAGAAGTCCTCATAACAATGCTCCAGAGGAAGCAATCTAATAGGAACTCTCCAAGATCTGTCCAGGCCAGGGAAGGAGAAGAAAGAAGGCGAGAGAAGACAACTAACATGGAACGTTATGGTAGGTACATAACTTCTAAATGTTAAGTTGTCAATCTCGCCTTCATTCTTGCTGGATGGGACCGGCCCCTAGCACCTGTATCCCGGGTGGCTCAATGGAACAGACTCTTGAGAACTGTGGAACCAAAACTGGCCCTATCTCTGGAGGCCAAATCCAACTTGTAATGAGACACAAAGGTATGAGGCGTGGCCCAAGTAGCTGCTGCACAAATAGTGTCAATGGGAAGTCTATCCTGAAAGGCTACAGAAGTGGATAGACTCCTGGTCGAATGTGCTTTTGGCTTAGAAGATAGTTGTTTGCCCCTTAGAGAGTACACATAGGAAATGGTGGAAGTCAACCATCTAGATAAGGTCACTTTAGAAACTGGAAGACCTAACCTGTTTTCTGCATAGGAGACAAACAATTGGTCTGATTTTCTAATTTGTTTAGTCCTATGCAAGTAGTACCTGAGCTGACGATGAACATCCAAAAGTGCAGCTTCTGTTCAGCTCTGTCAGAATAGTTAGGAAAGAAAACTGGTAGATCAATAGATTGGTTAATATTGGTTTGAGATACAACCTTGGGAAGAAAGGAAGGGTTAGTTCTAAGCGAAACCCTATCCTTATGAAAAACCAGATAAGGTGAACGAATACAGAGGGCCTGAATCTCAGAAACTCTTCTTGCAGAAGTAACAGCCAGTAAAAATATAGTTTTCCACGTCAATAACTTTAAAGAACACGTAGCAGACGGTTCGAAGGAGGTAGAATTAGGGATGCCAACATTAAGTTTAGATCCCATTGCGGAGGAGGATGTTTCACAGGCGGTTTTAGGAGAAAACTCCTCTTAAAAAGGCCTTGCATAACCTATGAGACATGATGTTATTGTCATGCAAGCCAACATGATACTTGGAAATAGCAGCCAGTTGTACTTTGACTGTAGATGACGAAGATCCTGAATGAAAACCTCCGCCAGGAAATCCAAAACAGAATGTACAGGAGCGTAAAAGGATCAATATTTCTGGCGTTTGCCCAAATTGAAAACGCCGCCACTTGCTAGCATAAATAGTTCTAGTGGACGACTTTAAAGAAGACACTAAAATGTCTCTGACTGAGTCAGAAATCATTGGTAGCCTGGCTAGGGAAGGAAGTGGAGCAACCAAGCAGTGAGGTTGAGAGAATGAATGGCCCGGTGCTGCTGACCCGACTGGTGGATCAAAAGATCCGGAACTGGGTCCAGATGCCAGGGCTGCACCAGAAGATGATGATGTAGAGACGGAAACCAAATTTGTCGAGGCCAATATGGAGCAATGAGGATCAATTTGGCTCTCAAAACGGTGGCTTTCTGAATGACTTGTGGAATCAATGGAAAGGGAGGAAAAGCATAAAGAAGTCCCCGAGGCCAATCCTGGGTTAGAGAGTCTCTCAAGGGTTGGCCTGGAAGGGGAAACAGTGTGAAGTAATCTGGGCACTTGCTGTTTTGAGGGGTAGCGAAAAGATCGCAACAAGGGGTGCCCCACTTCAGAAAAATCTGATCTACTACAGATTGATTGAGAGACCACTCGTGAGGCATCAGAATAGATCTGCTTAGCCTGTCCGCCAATAGGTTGGACCTGCCGGGATGTGCGTTGCTATCAGAAACCGCTGAGAAGAGATCGCCCATTGCCAAAGTCTGAGAGCTTCTCGACATAAGGGATAGGACCTGGTTCCGCCCTGTTTGTTGATGTACCAGACCACGGACATGTTGTCCGTCTGTACTGCAATAGTCCCGTGGGAAGAAAGTCGTCGAGGGCTTGCAACGTTAAAAGCACTGCTCTCATCTCCAGGACATTTATGTGCAGATGGTATTCTATGGGTTGCCACGTCCCGTGGACCATCCTGCCCTGATAATGCCCCCCCCACCCGATCAGGGAGGCATCCGTGGTGACTGTGGCAACTGGAGGAGGGGGAATAAAAGGTCGGCCCTGATGAAGAAGAGGGGAAGATATCCACCATCGTAGATGAGCCCTGCACGACTGTGTTACCAAGATTTCGTGTCTCATAGGCAGATCGTGGTACGACCACTGCGTGAATAACATCCACTGCAGGAGACGCATGTGGAAGTGAGCCAGTGGAAGAAGAACAATGGCCGCAGCCATTAGGCCTAGAACTTTCAAGACAAACCTGGCTTTGATCTTGTTGCTTAGTAACAGAAGCTGAACAAATTTCTGGATGTCCAGAATCCTTTGATCTGTTAGCCTGGCTAACATTTTGACGGTATTTAACTCTGCGCCTATAAAGGTGATAGATTGGCAAGGCAGCAGAGAGGATTTTTCGAAATTTACCAAAATTCCCAGTTTCTTGCAAAGCTGTAGGGTGTAGTCTCTGGACCGAAGAAGCTGATGCTTGGTGGTGGCGGAGAGGAGCCAGTCGTCCAAATAAGGAAACACCTGGAATCCTCGACGTCTCAGGTGAGCTGTGACCACTGCCATGCATTTGGTGAACACTCTGGAGGCTGAAGTGAGGCCAAAGGGCAGTGCTCTGAATTGGTAATGACTGGCTCCCAGCCGAAAGCGGAGAAACCTTCTGGAGCGTCTGTGAATCTTTATGTGATAGTACGCATCCTGAAGGTCTATAGAGCACATCCAGTTGTCCTTGCCCAGAAAGGGCAGAATGGATTGCAGCGTGACCATCCGGAATCTTGCCTTCTTGACAGACTTGTTTAGTCTGCTTAGGTCTAGTATCGGTCTCCAATCTCCCGTCCTTTTGGGGACCAAAAAGAATCTTGAGTAGAAGCCGGATCCTACTTGGTCTGCCGGTACTGTCTGGATGGCTCTTTTTTCCAGGAGTTTTGAAACCTCCTGTCTTGCCAAATCCCTTTGACCGGGTGAGATGTCTGGAAGGGATTGTAGAGGTACGGGAAACCTTTCGAAGGGGATTTTGTAACCCTCGGATATGATCGACTGTACCCACTTCTCTTGGGATAGGGATTGCCAGGCTACTGGGTACAGTGAAATTCTTCCCCCGACTGCCTCCAAGGGTGGACAGTCGGGCAACACCTCAGGGATGCTGAAAGGGCTTCTCAGGAAGAGATTCCCTGTTGCCCTGGTTCTGAGGACCCCCCCTGCCTCTAGGGCGGCGTCTATTATTGTTACCCCCTCTGCCTCTAGGGGTAAACTGACCACGTGTGTCCGGTGTAGCTCCTTGGGCTTTTCGGAACCACATTTTCCCCCCTTCTGACCCTTGGGATAAGGTCTAGAAGGAGTGGAAAATTGGACTCCAACGGCAGAAAGAGTTTTACCGTCCTGCTCACATCTGGTCAAAGTATCCTTCACCTGAGGTCCGAACAAAGCCGAACCATCAAAGGGGGTGTTGGTGAAGGACGCCTTAAAGGGGTCCACAAAATTACACAGCCGCATCCAGGCTTGGCGTCTAAGAGCAACACCTGTGCCTGCGGCCCTGCTCGCTCCATCGGCCGCATAAGATATGAGCCGCATGGAGGAGTTAGATATGGAATTCAGGATAGCCAGCTGTGAGGCAATCTTTTCCTGAGCCCCAGCAGCAGAAGGATCCTGGACTACTTCTCCCAGTTCCTTGAGAATATCTCGTTGAAGCCTGGTGAAGTGACAAAGGTAATTCAGCGAACGCATAGCAAAGGTCGCTGAAGAAAACATCCGCTTTCCATACCTGTCCATGGTCCTAGAATCCTTATTAGGAGGATGGACAGGTACTGAAGGATCCGCCAGTTCCTTCTTAGTGGCCGCCGCCACCACCATAGCATCCACAGAGACACCTTTGGAAAGGAACTGCTTATCCGAAGGGGCCGTGATGAACTTGGATGGTCTCCTGGGGACAGGTTCCACAGAATCTGGAGCCGCCCACGCCTTCCGAGCCACTACCTGCATGAGTGGGTCGAAAGGCGGAGACACCCAGGAGGTGGAGGGTCGGGATCCAAAGCCTCCAGGTATACCGACTCATCCTCGGAGGGGTCAATGGAGGCCAATTCCCCTCTGTTTGAGGAGCTCAAGGATGTCTGAAAAGGAGACATCCTCAGAGGGGACCGGGGAACCCTCCGACTCATCTAAGTCGGTATCAGATGTAGTAGACTCGGGGGAGTCTGTGTGTTTCCTCTTACACGTCCTCTTCTGAGGGGGTTCCCCTGCAGGATCAGGAGACACCTCGGAAGAGGAGGAAATTCCCAGTGGGGAAACCTGGGGCGATGGATCCCTGGGCCTGAGAGCGAGAGGCTGGGAAGAGGCATCTGCAGGCACTGATGAGGGAGGAGCTAGAGGGACGGACCGCTGACCTGGCTCTGAGGCCAGGACACTCCTCATCACCTCAAAGGCTCCTCTCCCCGGGAGACCAGAACACACCCGCTCCGAAGAGACAGGAATGGTCGGCTCCAAAGAGAGAGAAGGCTCCGAGGCCGATGTTGGTGCCGAGCTTACCAGAGCCGAAGCCCCGAGAGGGAGAGCGGGGTCGGACAAGGGTCCGATGCCACTAGCCCCCTCGGAGCCGACAGTGGAAACCCGACGACCGGATCCTTCCAAGGAAGGTCTTAAGGAAGAGATCGGAGCCGAGGATGACGGAGCCGAAGGATGTATCGGCTCTGGCATCGAAGCAGTCGCTGTCCCAAGAAGCTCCGGCTCCGAACTCTGGTGTGGAGTCGGAGGAGGAAGCTCAATGATAGGGGTTATAGCCGCAGTCTGCTGAGACGGGCTATGGAGCATTTGGGCCAGTGCCTGAGACTTCAACAGCCTGCTTACCACCCTCTCCAAGTCGTGGTCAGACAGCCTGGAAGATCTCGAAGACCAGCTCCGATGGCTCCGCTCCGATAAAAGAGGAGACCCCGGAGCCGAGTGAATACTCATAATAGAAGGGGACCGGGATCTCTTATGGGTCGAAACCATCGGAGCCGAAGTCCCTTGAACTCCAGATGGAGCCGAGGATATCTCTGCTCCGATGCTGGATAAAGTACAAGGCCACCGTAGTCAGGGTATCGGAGCCGGCCGGCACCGAACCCACTACTTTGGAAGAAACAGTATCGACTCCAGCCGGAGCCGATGTCGGCTCCGATGGAGCCGAAGCCACCGGAGGAGGCTTGGACACTGTAGCCTGAGCCTTCGGTGGCTTATGAGGTTTTCCTGACTTCGGAGGAGAACCTTCAGGTTTAAGTAAACCTCGGAGGATAAGTTTGTTCCTCCTTTCCTGCAGGACTCTCTGGCTAAAAGCATGACACAACGCACAGGAGTCCTGCAGGTGCAAAGGCCCCAGGCAATACACACAAGAAGTGTGACCGTCTGTCAGGGACATTTTCTGACAGCACTGGTCACACTTCTTGAAGCCTGAGACCTTGCCTTCTCTAGACATCCTAACAAGGATACCACAAACAGTCCCCACAAACACACAACTTAATCCCTACACAAACACACAGGAAGGGATAACCAAGGGGAACTAGGCCTGACTAAACTACTGTAACTTATAAAAGTTTACAAAAGAGGGAAAGGGTGGGCTGTAACTAGATTACAGACTAAACTGACACTCAAAAAGGGAAATAAACTCCTAACTACACTTTTCTTATTTTACTAAGAAAAAACTCACCTCAGCTGGCAAAGGAGACCTCTTTCGCTAAGCGGCAAATGAGATCTGAGGTAGTTCCGCCTTGCATCATGGGATATAGGGTTGCCTCGAGCTGGTAAAAGGAGTTCTCGAGCTAAAGCAAGTGCCGAGTCGGAGCCGAGGATCGGCTCCGAACCCATCCAGCAAGAATGAAGGCGAGATTGACAACTTAACATCATACAGTTCTCTATAAATCATATCAATATTCACAACTTTCATAGAATTATTTACAAAATTCCAGATAGCTGGGCTGGCAGTATTTCTCTGGTGTCACAATATGTAGAAATATGTGTGTGTGTGTGTGTGTGTGTGTGTGTGTGTGTGTGTGTGTGTGTGTGTGTGTGTGTGTGTGTGTGTGTGTGTGTGTGTATGTGTGTATATGCCAGAAACCCATGTTTGACTACTAAGGGTTTTACTGGTAACCCATTACTTTACTGATGTATACAATATTTTTCACACTAATTGAAATAAAAAATTCCCATTTCTCAGCCCTTTGAGGTACACTAAAATAATTCCAATACAGCAACACTTACCTCTCTCGGTGTAATATTCACAGACTTCTCCTCCCCATAAACAACACTGTAATAGGCTACATTCTGATTCATAATCTCATCATTTGGGTGAAAGAGCAGGTACGTCTTGGCACATTCAATGGCCTTCTCGTAATTCTCAGCTATAACAGAAAATGGTTGCAAATTTTGATCAGGTGATGTTCCTGGTAAACACATTTAATCAGCTACAATATCTGTCAATTTAACTCCCAGTTATCATCTCCTACTTCTCTTACTGTAAATGCAAAATGAAGATTAGCCCACTAAGGTATCTCCAATAAGCAAAGCAATAGAAAATAGCATTTTTTTCTTAACTGAAGTTCCTGGAGGACACAATCAGTTAAATATTTTTTTACTTCATAGTTGACTTGCAGTTTACTTCATACCTCTGACATATCTTATTTTGCTTTGAAACACTAAAAGGTTTTATTAAACTTTAAACAAAACAATAAAAAAAGGAAATAGTTTTGAGAACGTCAACTGCAGTGACAAAAGCCATGACACAACATTTTTTCCTGTTTTGTTATACACAATTAACATTTTGAATAACCTGTAGAACTTTAAATCAAGCAACTTGAGATATTACTTCAGTGCACAAGGGAAACAGCATTACCAATCATCGTTTCAAAGGTCAAGTAATTATTTTTAAAACTTATTACATACTATATCAGCTGTTGTCTCTCATCTGAATTTTATTAGTACAAGTAGCTCATGCAGGGAATCCATTTCTAGAGATTTTTTTGTTGTTTCTGGTTTGCTGCTTGCCATCTTTCTTCTTCATTCATGAGTTCCATCACAAACTGTCTCTGACATCTCTTCTTGTAAACACAAAATGCTGTGACTCTACTGGAAATTACTTATAATAAATAAAGCTTTCTGCTTGTCTTCAGATATAGTTTTACTACAAACAAATGGATTCATGGTATCAGCACAAAACACTTTTTAAAACATATATCCATCAAAAGAAACAGACTCATTACAGCTTTCAAGTCTGGATTTTTCCTGTGGAGGCAATCCCCCTTCATAAATATTCTCCATGTGGGTTTCACCCCCTGCTCACCCAAATCTAATAGGATCATAGGAGTTTACTAGGCTAGCAACCCAGAGGTCATTTCAAGCCTAGCCACTTCATCCCAATGTACTACCACAAATAGTCTAGTCAATACCCACGATTATATTGAGTAATGACTGTCCAAAAGGGTTGTGGGGACTATCACCAGTAAGAATTTACGATCCCCCATCAACTTGTCCAGGTTCCTTTTGAATAGTGTCATAGAGGTGCTCTGTTTCACATGAATTGGTAGCCCATTCCAAAAATGCAGCAATCGCTGGGAGAAAAATCTGTCCCTCCAGCATGTCTATTCAAGTTGCAGGCCATATTTAGGTCCCTGGAATGGGTAGCTCTAGTCCCGTTTGGTTTACAGATGTTCAGCAAATTCATTAGGTTTGAGTCTGAGATTACTCTGCAAGCCAGGCATAAGTCTCCCCTAAGAAGTCTTTACTATACAGAGTATAGAGACTTTAGTTGGTCTGTTTAAGGTAAGCGTTGTCTCTTGATCTTCTTTTCTAGAAACCTCTAAGGTTTCTCCAATTGCTGCACGTGCATTACACGGTACATGCCAAAAGGAGTATTATACTCAATTATGGGCCTGATTAGTGATGAGTATAGAGGTGTTATAACCTCCTTTGCTCTTGAGGCGATGTCTTTACTAATCAAGTGTGCTACATAGAAAGCCTTCCTTACTACAGTATACACATGGTGGTCAAAGTTAAGGTCGCAGTCTACTTATGATCCCAGATCCCTTACCACTTTGTAGGTACTTAGGGTATGGTTGTCGATTTGATAGTGTGAATGGACACTGTTTTTGCCAAAGGGAATGATAATGCATTTCTTTGCATTCAGTTTGAGACCGTGATTAAGACACCAGTTTTTGGTCTGCAAAAGAACCTCCGGAAGTATTTTGACATCATTTGGAATTCAATAATTGCATTTAGTCTGCAGTCATCTGCAAACATGGTCAGCCACAGCCCCTCAGTTTTGGCCTGAACGTTTGAGAAGTATATACCAAACAGTAGGGTGCCCAGCACTGACCCTTGTGGCACCCCGCTGGTGACAGGTCTGCTGATTGATGTGGGGTCACCCACTTTAATAGTGTGTGTCCAGTTTGTGAGCCAGTTGGCAACCCATCTTACAACAAAGGGGTTTACATTCCATTTGCTAAGTTTATAGGTAATGCCTGAGGGTGGGACTGTGTCTGAAGCCTTTGCCATGTCAAGGTATGCTGTGTGCACAGGTTTGCCCTTGTCAATGGCCCTGGTCACATTTTGGAAGAAATCCACCATGTTTAACAGGCAGGCTCTGCCCTTGACAAAGCCGAACTGGGTTGGATCCAGGGTTCAGAGGTTGCATATGTCTTTATTAATGCCGTCCATGATGATACATTCCTTGGCCTTACAGATGAGGCTGGTCAGACTTACAGGAATATAATTCCTTAAGTCTGTTGCTAAGCCACTTTTGTGGAGGGGAATAACTGTTGCTGTTCTCCATTCCATAGGAACAAAGCCTGTGCATTGGCTATGAATGAATAGGGCACTTAATGGTGATGCTAGTTTATGTTTAGCTGGTCCCATAAAGGCTATGTTTTTGCCTTGGACAAGGCTTTAATGACCTACTCTTCAGATATGTAAGGTGGGGGGGACAAGGTTTGTAAAAGGTTTGGAGGGGATAAGGGAGTGAAATTTTCACCAAATCTATTCACTAGCAGGTTTTCTATCTCTGTGGGGTCAGTGTGTGTGATACTGTTAATCACAAGTTCAGCACATGCTTGGGTCTTGCCCTTTAGGCTACATACATAGCTACAAAAGGCCTTATGGTTATCATTTGCTGTGCTTGCTTTTTCTCAAAGATGCCCTTAGAGGATTTGAAATGTTGGCTTATTTGCCTGTTGAGGCTGAGGAGAGTGCTTTTCCATTGTAGGGGCCTCACCTTTGTTTTCTTGGACAGACACTTTTTGCATTTGTTGTAAAGTTTGTTGATGCTGGATGCCCACCATGGCGGCTTGCTTTTTTTACTTGGTGGTCTGGCTTTGATTCTCTCTAGTACAACAGAGTCTAGACACTTATGCAAGTGAATGTACAGGGCTTTAGTGTAAGCTTCAGTGTAGTTACCACTTCCAGCTGAGGGTGGGGCCTAGAATGCATTTATACCTACCCCTAGGAGGGTATAGTTTACCTTGGTGAAGTTTTTTAGTCTGACTTTGCCCTTTGTGAGTTTTGGTGTTAGTGCCACTTCGAGGGTGACTGATTTGTGTTCAGATTTAACTAATGAGGATCCAACAGTTGCAGCACTGGATCTGTTTGTCATGTTAGTGAAGACCAGATCTAGTATGTGTGTTCCTCTTGCTGGGGTTTGAACAATGTGTTCCAAGGCATTTGAGTTAATAAAGTCAAGGAACTTTTGTGCTAGTGAGTTAGGATCCCAGTTGATGGTGGGATAATTGAAATCCCCCATAACCAGAGTGTTCGCCAATATTTGAATTCACTCCAGTTTGGTCAAGTAGGTTTAATGCCCATCATGATCCATGGACAGGGATCTATAACTGGCTAAGACTTAAATGCGGGGGTCTTACCCACAGTAACCTGAACTTGGAGTGACTCCATGGAGTTGTCCAGTCTAACTAGACAGGAGGTGAATTTATCTCTAATATAAACAGAAACACCGCCTCCTTTGGTCCTCACATGTTAGTTTTGTGGTCTGAAGGTATGGAAGACATTGCAGCCTTGCAAGGCCGGGATCACCTCTGAGACCTTGAACCAGGTTTCTGTGTCTGCTTAGACATCTACATCTTCCAGTGATACAGGTGCTTCCAGGCTGTGCAGTTTTTGTTTTAAGCTCCTAGCATTTAGCAGCATAACCCTCATTTTGTTATGATTGGCAAATTTCACATTGGTAAGTTTTTTTTTTGAGATCTTGCCTACAAAATGCACTATGGGGGAGGCAAGAGCCTTTGCTAGCAGCTGAAAGCCTAGTGGTGGCAAGTGCAAACCATCTCTGGCAAAGGAGCGAGGGATGAATATGATTATCTCCGAGGTCACTGAAGCTGAGAGCAAGAACAAAATTTGATCACATCAGCCTTATTTCAGCTACCAGCAGATCCTCCAGCATTCGGATATCACTCTTCTAATCAGATACCAACATAAATATTACTAATCCAACACAATGCCCATTTAAAGCCAGTAACTCAGAATATACAAGCCTACCATGGCAACAAGGGTGTTTCTTGAAATGTCAAGGATTTTCTCAGAAAAGAAAGCTGACAGTACAAAAACTAAGTATATTAAGTCCAAGGTTACAATATCTTGGAATACATCCTCTATTTTGAGGTATATCAATCTCAAAATTATAAGTATCACAACTGTGAGAGTGCCGTCCTAGACATAGGGGTGCCATATGAAAAAATGCACTAACATTGTTACAGCAATTGTTGACATTCACTGTATTTACCTTGAAACATGAATTTATTTCATGGTCCCATGTCTTGGACTTTTGATATGGAATATTTAGAGAACTAAGCAATAGTAGGGATCCCAAAGAAAGTTTTCTACCTTCATGAGAATATATGAAAGAAAACAAACCATATATATATATATATATATATATATATATATATATATATATATATGTATAAATATACATATACACTAAAGTGTACAGGAATTTGTTTTGCAGATAGATCAAGTGACACAAGCTACAAGAGCTGTTGGATTTTCTCCTCATTTTGACTTATGCTTTATGAAGAAGCAGAATGCTAAGCTACAGTATCAAAATCCTTCGTATGAAAAGCAGCAACACTGGGCAGATAAATGGCAAGAGAAACATCCTTATTAACAAGAAGATAAGAGACTTTGAAAACAATAATATTCTTTTCAGGAAGAATTTGTGTGAATAAAAACCTACAGATTTTATTGAAAAGAAACAAGTATTTCTGCTATTATAATTAAGCCCTTCAATGAATGGGCAATGAAGATGCTGGGAAGCCTAACTGGAGTGGTAGTATTAAAGATATAAAAACTCCACTGCAAAGTCAGGTTTAGAACAACTCTGTACATTTCTAGAACCCTGATCTAATCAGGTATGTAACAATATCTGCAAACGTCCAAGAAGATTTATTGAAATGGTAAGGGGAATAGAAAATTAAAATTGAGACTAAAGATCATAAAGATGGAAGCAGTGCAGCACGCAAGACCTCATGGACTAGGAGCTTAAACTTAAAGTGAGCTTGGACCAAACAGTTACACATTCTTAACCTTCTTCAAAAGTGAACAGTATAGCCAAGATGTTAGCATATTAGTGCTGTATACTGTGATCCAAAATGTATGTCAAAATATCCAAATCTTTAGAAATTAAAACATGGTCACTATAACACAACAGCTTCTCTACATGTGAATGTCAACCAGCTGACTGAGTTCCACCTGCCTGAACACAACTGATCAAATTCACCTGTAGGTAGTATCCTTAACATGTACACATTACAGAATCATTGTTTGTGCAAGGCCACTGCTCACAGTAACAGGCAGTTTCTCTTTTCCTCAATGGAGTTAGAGGGTTTACACTACTCACATAGAATTGTAGGCTTAGTGTGATATCTGTAAGTGGTCTATAGGTAGAGTACATTCTTAATGAGCTATGATCAAGCAGTTGGTCTGCTGACTTTCAAGCAGCTATACCTCAATAATTCATTGGGAAAGCCGACACGAAATGCTTGCAACTAGCAAAAATAGTAATTTAACATGTAAAAATGCTATAATTCATCTCTGATGACAACTATTTAGCTGTGTTTATTTAAAAAAAACTGCTTAGGTGAATAAAGGGAGGTAGCATCAGAGCATACAGTTGGTAACATGAAACCAAGGCAGATTGCCAACAGGCCAGCAACCTGGTAATGAAGACTCTAGGTGAGTCAAAAAAAAAAACAGCACCTACACAGTAGCCAGAAATGAAATCCCAGAAGCAGTATGCCTTGGTCTAATTCGGCATGGGAAGTAGTAGAGTCCAGATTGTCAGAAAGTGCTCTTGATCCACTAGATAATCTGCCACAAAAGGCATATTCAAATAAACTGAGTACAAGTTGTCAAATGTCAGTATCAACCAGTCAATTATCAGTTCGGACATGCTGCTGCTGCTACTGCTGAGGCAAGATCTGTAAGACATTTTGTAAACAGGGGTCCATTTTACAAGTGAGGAAGAAGCAAAGCTACAAGAATAAGTTATTTCCACTGACTTAAGAAATAACAAGCAGCACCCAGAAAACAACAGTAGTGTAAGACAAATCCATGGGCCACAAAATGAAGGAAGAGGAACATTTTGGGTAGCCTTGTATATACATTTTACAATATGGGAACCACTGTCTTAACTTCTGCTCTAGGGAGCAGCTGCATCTATGGAGAAGAGGCAAATGCAACATGATGGACTTGGGATCAGGGCGCACAGATGAGGAAATGGGAATTCAAAAACTCAAGGAGACCTAGGGTCCATGGAATAGAGAGAAAGCCTAGGTGAACACACACACCATCCTTCTTGACCCTGACCTTTTTCCTGTGCTTGTGCTCCCTTTGTGTTTCTTGTGGATCCACACTTTGTGTGAACACTAGACAAGTAGACGATAGTTTAGCATAGCTTTATAGCTATTTTAAAATGGCAGCACAGAAAAAGGTGACAGAGTAGTGATCCAGTCTTAAATTACACACTTAGTGTGCATCTGGTATGGAAATCTTCTTTCTCCAGTTGTACTTATCTAGGAGTGTAGCCACGACAATAAAACAGCCTAGATGGGAAAAACATTCTTAACAAATTAACTATCTTCCAACAAATGCTGGGAGATACTCTGAGTTCATTTCTGATTAAGCAGTGGGAAAGAATGGCAGTAAAAGGAAGACCACACTGATATGGATGCTGTTGGGTAGAGCAAGGAATCATCTCATAAAACTGGGAGAAAAAGAAAGACTGAAGTTGAGTAGGGGAACAATTCCCACAAATGAACCCTGCTGTTCTCCTCTCTTAAACTATGATGAATCCATTTTCACAAACAAAAATACGATCATGTTATGCTGAGAGGTATTTTCCTACTTACTCAACATCATAGATACCCAATCCACATCCATTCTGATCTGGCTTATTATATAATTCCAGGACTACTAATGACAGCATCTAACTTTCCAAACCAAAAATGTTTTGTAAACATTTTCTACATATGACGCCAAACCATAACTTCTGCAATTATTGTTTTGCAATCTGCCAGAATGAATCCTTCTAGTGTCATCATGTAAATTGCAATAACACAGAACTGAATAATGGAAAACGGTTTTAGATCTGTAACGTATAAAAGTAATATTGGACTGAAGTCGATTTGGAACTTCAAATTGGAAATAAATATGTATTTACATCTGATACTACCACTTATTGATCTGAGAGGGGGCAAATTCAAAACCAAGGTTAAAAAAATACAGCCACTGCCTGGTACTGCAAGGGCAGCATATGCTAGGAACATTTGTCAAAACAGTACCTAAAACTCCTCAGATAACATGCAAGTCTACCTGCTATTTTGGCTCTGAAGACTCAGGCAATGGCACTTCCATAAAATAAACCATGTTCTTACAAAGACAACAATGTCAAGTGAATAAATACTTACTGTTGTAGTAAGCAAACTGCAAATAGTTGAAGTGGGCAGGTAAGAAATCTTCAATAGGTTTGTCTTTGTCTGGTCGCTTGGACAGCTCCACAATACAGTTCTGTTTACAGTTCAGTGTTTGAATGTAGTGATCTTGGGAGAAAAAAGGTAAGAACAATCAATTCTGTATTATAGTCTCACACAAACAAGGCCCAGCAAAGATCAGATGCAGTCAGTATTAAAATGTAATAACTTACTGATAGACTGCCATCAAGCAAGTACTGATTGACAATGTTCAGCCTTTAACTTTTAGTTATGTACTTACCATAACTTTAGATGTTTGGGATCCATCTCGCCTACATTCTGTACTGATGGGTTCGGAGCCGATCCTCGGCTCCGACTCGGCACGCTATGCTATAGAGCGAAGTCTCTTATTGGCTGAGCTATTCTATATCCCAGGATGCACCACCACTACTTCCCCAGATCTTGTTTGTCCGCACTCATGCACACACACATAACTGTTTATATAACATTGCCAGATGTTTCAAGATGAAACGATAGTACTCGGACCATCCTGTCTCTTCTGATCTCCAAGGCAGGGGGAAGGAGGGTGGGTTATTAGGAATGTAGGCGAGATGGATCCCAAACATCTAAAGTTATGGTAAGTACATAACTAAAAGATGTTATGTGATCCTATCTCGCCTACATTCTGTACTGATGGGACAGCGTCCCTAGCACCTGATTCCTGGGTGGCTCACTGGAAAACACTCCTGAGAACTGTGGAACCAAATGAAGCTCGCCCTCGAGATGCCACATCCAATTTGTAGTGGGAAATGAAGGTGTGCGGAAAAGACCACATAGCCACAGCACAAATGTCGCTAATGGCAAGCTTAGAATGGAATGCTATTGAAGTAGCCATAGCTCTTGTAGAGTGAGCTTTGACAGAGGTTGTAAGCTCTTTATCAGAAGAGGAATAAGCCTGACTAATACAGTCCCTGATCCACTTGGCAATAGTGACCTTTGTGACGGCTTTGCCCAATTTATTGTCCGAAAAGGACACAAACAATTGATCTGTTTTCCGTGTTTGTTGGGTCCTATCTAAATAAAAGCGCAATTGCCTGTGAACATCCAATGTGTGGAAGATGTATTCCGCTTTGTTTGAGTACTTTGGGAAGAAAACTGGAAGCTCTAATGACTGTTGCAGGCAAAAACTGGAACAAACTTTAGGGACAAAGGATGGGTTAGGCCTGAGGGATACTCTGTCTTTGTGAAAAACCAGGTACGGTGGTTTGACAGATAGAGCTTGAAGCTCTGAAACCCTTCTGGCTGAAGTAATCACGACCAGAAAGGCAGTTTTCCAAGAAAGAAATTTCAAATCACAGGTTGCTGCTGGTTCGAAGGGGGAGGAGGTTAAGGCATGTAATACCACATCGAGATCCCACGGAGGAGCAGGATGAGAAATCGGAGGTCGTAAAAGCGCAGCACCTTTTATGAAGGTTTTACACAATCTGTTGCTCATCAAAGGTGGGTTTATAGATTCATGAAAATTGGAAATAGCTGCCAATTGGACCTTGATGGTAGAGACTGAAGAACCTTGATTGAATAGGGAAGTTAGAAACTTCAGGACTTCTGACACCGGGACAGTGATGGGATCTAGACCCGGAGTTGAGCCCAAATAGCAAATCTCTTCCATTTGCTAGTATACAATTTCCTAGTGGCAGACTTGTGGGCCGAGGATAAGATACGTATGACTTCCGGGTCTAAAGTATGATTCCTGACTATAGTCGGAAGAGGAGGAGCCAAGCTGTTAACTTCAAAGAGTGAAGGGACTGATGGAGTTGTCCCGACTGGTGAATTAATAGGTCCGGGATCTGATCCAGGAACCATGGACTGTCCAGTGCATACTTCCGAAGATAGGGAAACCATACCTGACGAGGCCAGTAAGGGGCAACTAAAATCATTTTGCTCCCTAAGTGAGTCGCCTTTTGGATCACTCTGGGAAGGAGGGGAACCGGAGGGAAGGCGTATAGCAAGCCGGTGGGCCAAGGATGGGCTAAGGCGTCCATGGGAATCTCCCCCGGAGCTGGAGTGAGAGAGAAGAATTTTCTGCACTTCGTGTTCAGCGGGGTTGCGAAAAGGTCGCAACAAGGAGTTCCCCATCTTCTGAAGATCTGAGCTGCCACTGCATCGTTCAGAGACCACTCGTGAGGAGAGAGAATAGTTCTGCTTAGTCTGTCGGCTATCACGTTGGATCTCCCAGGGATATGAGTCGCTACCAGAAAATGTCTGGTCGCCACTGCCCATTCCCAAACTCTCATGGCCACTCTGCAAAGGGGGTAGGATCTGGTCCCTCCCTGCTTGTTCAGATACCAGACTACTGACATGTTGTCGGACTGAATGGCAATTACGCCCTGAGGGAGGTAATCGTGGAGGGCTTGTAGAGATAGAAGCACCGCCCTCATTTCTAGAATGTTGATGTGAAGGAGACTCTCGTCGGAATGCCAATTGCCTTGGACTGACCTGCCCAGGTAATGCCCCCCCCACCCCGTCTGGGAGGCGTCTGTCGTCAATGTGGCCATAGGAGGAGGTGGAACGAAGGGTCATCCCTGATCCAGATTGGAGAACACCAGCCACCAGTGAAGGTCCCGTTTGCAGGTTTCCGTGATCCGTATGAGGTGACTGAGAGGGAGATCCTGAAAGGACCACTGGGTCGATAGGAGCCACTGGAGAATTCTCATATGCAATCTTGCTAAGGGGACTAGGAGAACAGTGGCCGACATGGAGCCTAATAGCTGCAGGACCATCCTGGCTGGGGCTTTGGATTTGAGAAGCAAGGCTCGGACTTGAGCCTGTATAGTCTGTATCCTTTCTGTAGGAAGATAGACCCGCATTTGGTTTGAGTCTATCTCTACTCCGATGAACCTTATGCGCTGAGATGGCAGCAACACAGACTTTGGCCAATTGAAGGTGATTCCAAGGGAAGTGCCTAGTGATATGGTGGCTGCTAGGTTCTGCAATAGTAGTTGCCTGGAGGTGGCAGTTAGGAGCCAGTCGTCCAGATACGGAAACACCTGGAATCCTAGACTCCTCAGGTGAGCAGTCACGACCGCCAAACATTTGGTGAACACCCTGGGGGCTGTGGTGAGACCAAAGGGCAGTGCGCAGAACTGAAAATGACTGTCTCCCAGGCTGAAGCGCAAATGTCTCCTGGACACCTGATCTATCAGGATGTGATAATAGGCGTCCTTGAGATCTATGGAGCACATCCAAACACCTTTCTCCAGCAGTGGGAGAATGGATTGTAAGGTGACCATTCGGAACTTGGACTTCTTGACTGATCGATTTAGGTTGCTGAGATCCAAAATGTGCCTCAAGTCCCCGATCTTTTTTGGCACCAAAAAGAATTTTGAGTAAGTCCCTAATCCGATCTGGTTTGCGGGGACCGGTTGGATGACTCCTTTTTGAAGCAGCTTTGAGATTTCGAAGGCTGCGATTTCCCGTTGACTGGGTGGCAGGTTCGGGATTTTCCTGGACGACGGAGGGGGGTGAGAAAAGGGGATGGCGTAACCTCCGGCGATGATTCGAAGCACCCATCGGTCCTGAGTGATACCCTCCCAGGCTTTTAGGTGCCTCGAAAAATGACCCCCAACTGGCTCCGGAGCTGCACAGTCGGGCAATCCTTCAGGGATTGTGGAAGGCTGAAGAGCCACGAAAGGACCCGCGGTCTCCAGTGTTGCGGGGGCCTCTGCCGCCTCTGGGACGGCGTCTTCCAGAAAAATTTCCCCCTCCTCTGCCTCTAGAAGGGGGATCGTCCTGCTGCGAGGGATAAGACTTCTGGGATTTACGGAACCACATTTTGCCTCCTCTTTTAGCCGTGGGGTAAGGCCGAAAGGGAGTGGAAAAACCGTGCCCCTACGGCAGTCAAAGTCTTACCTTCTTGCTCACAGCGGGTCAATGTGTCCTTTACCTTGGGTCCAAACAAAGAGGACCCATCAAAGGGAGCATCGGCAAAGGAAGACTTAAAGGCTTCCGCAAAATGACACAGGCGGAGCCAGGCTTGCCTCCGTAGAGCAACACCCGTACCCGCCGCTCTACTTGCCCCCTCGGCTGCATACGAAATGAGCCTCAAGGACGAGTTTGATATCGATGACAGAGTAGCCAACTGAGAGCCAACCGTCTGGGCCAGCTGCTCAGGTAGGTTACCCAAGAGGGTATCTGAAAGCTCCTTGACCAGATCCCTCTGAAGTCTAGTGAAGTGCGTAAGGTAAAGGCCGCTGAACTGAGGGTGTGCTTCCCGTACCGGTCCATGCTCCTAGACTCCTTATTAGGAGGATGGAGGGACGTCGAAGCCTCTGCTACATCTTGTTGGGTAGCAGATGCCACCACCAGGGCATCTACAGCCACACCTTTGGTCAGAAACTCCTTCTCTGGGGGTGCTGATAAGAATTTATTTGGGCGAGCCGGCACCGGTTCCACAGAGTCTGGATGCTCCCACGCCCTTCGACAGATCAAATCTAGGAGCTCGTCGAAGGGCAGCGACACCCAGGAGGCGGAGGGCTGAGCCCCGAAGGCCTTGAGGAACACCGACTCGTCAGCAGAAGGGGGTTTGGAATGCCAGCCGCCTCGTTGTTTGAGGGCTTCCAAGATGTCTGCAAAGGAGACATCATCCGAGGACGACTTAGGGGACCCCTCCGCATCATCAAGATCGGTGTCCGACGTGAGAGACTCATCGGGGGAGTCGACGTGCTTCCTCTTGCACAGTCTTTTCCTTGGGGGTTCCTCCGAAGAAGCTTCAGAGGGACCTCCAGGAGGGGGGGAAACCCCACTGGGGGTGACCTCAGGCCCCGGGGCTCCGCTGTCTAGCGACAGGGGGACTACAAAAGACCCAGTCTCCGTGTGTAGGGAAGGTGCCGGTGAGACCATGGAGGTAGCCAAAGAAGATTTGGCCAAAGCACTCCTCATGGCCCTGAAGGCCGGACCGCCAGAGTCCTGGGAAGGTCCAACCCCCGGGGCCACAACAGTAGATGGCACCCCCGCAGCCGACGCACCAAGAGGAAGGCTCGGAACCGAAAACATCGGTCCCAAAGCGTCACCCCCGGGGCCGACCGAGGAGGTCCGTGTACCGAACTCCGACCCAAAAGCCGGTGTTGGAGTAAGGGTCGGAACCGACCCGAAAACCTCCATCGGCTCCACCAGCACCGGCTCCAACGGTGCCGAGGCTGTTGGAGGAGGAACCAGAAAGTACAGTTTTGTACCTACCATAAATGTAGATGTCCGAGAGGTATGCATCTGCAGTTCTAACAAATGGGTTGTCCTGCCTCAGGCAGCCCTTCGGTCGGCCGGATTCCAAAGTCTGGGTCTGGCCTCGGCTGATGTCGCACTTCACCCGACGTCATAGCTGCTGTTTACCGGGTATAAAAGCATCAGCCGACGCCATTTTCCTCAGTGTTTCTTGCCCCAGATGCCAGGTGCCCTCTAGGAAGGCTAAATTTGGATAAATGCAAATGTTTCCAAACAACAGAGAGCAAATAGAAATAAACATGTATATACATATATATAAACAAATACACCATAATAGATTCCCCCAGCTAGCTACGAGATGGGCAAATACCCTAGGAGTACCACAGAGGGGAAGGAGGGTGGGTAATCCTGACTGCAGATGCATACCTCTCGGACATCTACATTTATGGTAGGTACAAAACTGTACTATGTCCTTCAAGGATGCATCTGCAGTCCTAACAAATGGGTAGAATACCATAGCCAAACTGGGGGAGGAGGTACTAAGAAGATTATGGTGTAGTTAAGATCCCTTGCAAAACAGCAGTGGCAAAACCTGCTTGGGATCTGGAGTATAAAGGTAGATTATAATGCTTAGCAAATGTATGCACGGAGCTCCAAGTAGCAGCCTCTAAAATGTCTTTGGTAGCCACTCCTCATAAAAAAGCTGTAGTAGTGGCTGTAGCCCTTGTGGAGTGAGGTCTGATGTTTTCTGGAGTTGTCTTTCCATGATAAGAGTAACAAAATCTAATGCAATTTCCTATCCATTTTGAGATTGTCTGTTTTGAAATTGCTTTTCCTTCTATTCCTGTTGCATATGCTACCAGAAGCTGGTCAGTTTTCCTATTGTTCTTGGTTCTGTCCAGGTAGTAGCGCAATTGCCTATGCACATCCAAGGTATGTAGTAGTCTTTCCCCCCTGTTCTGTGGGTTGGGGAAGAATGTAGGTAGGTGGATTGCTTGGTTTAATGATACTCTGGAGACCACCTTTGGCATAAAAGTAGGATTAGTTCTCATGGACACTCTATCCTGATGGAAGATAAGGAAGGGCTGTACTGCCATTAATGCCTGTAATTCAGAAACCCTTCTTGCTGAAGTGATTGCAAGCAGGAAAGCAGTTTTCCATGATAAATACTGTAATTCTGCTGTTGCTGCTGGTTCAAAAGGAGGAAGTGTCAACTTTTCTAACACAAAGTTCAAGTCCCATGTAGGCAATGGTGGCTTCCTTGGTGGCTTTACATTTTTAATTCCTCTCAGAAACTGCCTGAGTAGAGGATGAGAGAAGACTGGAGGATCCATGTTGTATTCTGCTGAAATAGCTGACGCATGAATCTTAATGGAGGAGTAGGACAGGCCATTGTGGAAAAGCTCTGCTAAGTATTCCAGGATGTTAGCTATGTTTACCAGTGATACATTTTCTCCTTTTGCTGCACTCCAAATGAGATATCTTTTCCATTTTGCTGAATAAGTTTTTCTTGTTGAGGGTCTGCGAGCCTCCAAGATAATGTCTTTAATACTTTGAGATAAATCTGGGTTATTTTGTCTTATGCAATGTTCCAAGCAGCTAGTTGCAGTGTTTTCAAGTTTGGATGCAGGGTTTTGAAGTTGTTCTGTGTTAGCAGTAAAGGAACTAGTGGTAGAGTAATGGGTACCAATGCTGCCTCGGCCAGTCTGGAGCTATCAGGATGATCCTTGGGTGATCTTCTTTGATCTTCAATAGCACCTTGTGCATCAAAGGAAGAGGTGGGAATGCATATGCTGTCAGGTTTTCCCAACTGAAAGATAGGGAGTCCACCTTCCAAGCAAGTGGGTGGTATGTCCTTGTGCAGAATTTTTTCAATTGGTGGTTGTGTGGGGATGCGAATAAGTCTATTTCTGGTAGTCCCCATTTCCTTGTAATGGATTTGAAGATGTCTGGGTGCAGCATCCATTCGTAGGCATCCGTGGTAGTTCTGCTTAAGATGTCTGCTAGTATATTTTCTTTTCCTGGCACAAATATTGCCTGGAGCTGAATGTTGAGGTTCAGGGCCACATTCCAGAGGTCCATTGCCATCCGGCATAGAGGATATGAATGTGTGCCTCCCTGTTTGTTGATATACCACATAACTGTGGTGTTGTCCGTCCTTATCAGCAATTGACCCTGTTGAAGAAACGGTCTGAATGTCTGGATTGCCAGTTTTACTGCCAGCATCTCTTTTTGATTTATGTGAAGGTTCAGCTGGTCTTGAGTCCATAAGCCTTGTATGCACTTGTCCAGCATGTGTGCCCCCCAACCGAGGTCTGAGGCGTCCGTGGTGATAGTCTGGCTTGGTTGAGGGCTGTGGAAGGGCAGTCCTTTGTTCAATTGACAGGCCTGAGTCCACCATCGGAATTCTTGCTTCAGGCATGGAATTATTGGAATTTGGGTTTCTAGGCTGTGCTTGTGCTGAGACCATAAATTCCTTAGGTACCATTGCAACTTCCTCATATGTAGTCTGGCATGTGGAATCAATATTATGCAGGATGCCATGTAACCCAGGGCTTGCAGGACTTTCCTTGCTGTAAGCTGGTTCTGCGTTGTTAATGCCATGAAATAGAGTGGTAGGTGCTTCTGCTTTTCTGCTGTGAGGAATGCCATCTGGTTTGATGTGTCCAGTTCTGCACCCAAGAAAGTTATCCTTTGGGATGGTATCAGCCTTGACTTTTTTATGTTGACTGTGTATCCCAGGGCTTGCAGTAGGTGAATGACCTTTCTGAAATCTTTTGTTAATTTGTTTTTGTTGTCCGCTTGTAACAGGCAGTCGTCCAGGTAAGGGTAAATTTGAATTCCATGAAGCCTGCAATGAGCAATTACTGATGCCAGGCATTTCGTGAATACTCTGGGCGCAGTAGATAAGCCAAAAGGCAATGCTGAGAATTGATAATGCTTGCTCTGATCCTGCAAGAAATCTGAGGTATCTTCTGCAATTTGGTCGTATGGGGACGTGCAGGTATGCCTCCTTGAGATCTAGAGTTACCAGCCAAGACTCCTTGCCCAGCATGGGAAGAAGCTGCTGTAGGGTCAGCATCTTGAATTTTGGAACAATGAGATATGTGTTCAGAGCGGACAGGTCGAGAATAGGTCTCCATTGGTTTTCCTTTCTTGGCACCAGGAAAAGTCTGGAGTAAAATCCTTGCCCTTGTTCCATAGGCGGTACCTTTTCTATAGCTCTCATCCTTAGTAAGTGGTCTATTTGTTCTAGAGCGTTTGTCTTTTGATTTGGAGGTAGGTTTGGCATTCCTCTCTTCCTTGGTACAGTATGGAAGTGAAACCTGTAACCTTTGTCTATTGTCTGTAAAATCCATTTGTCTCCTGTAATGTAATGCCAGTTTACTGAAAATAAGGCTAGCTTTCCGCCTAAGGGTGCTTCTAGTTGTTCCCTGGTAGGCGGTTTCAGAGCCAAGTCACTGTGATTGTCCTGTGGAAGTGGTAGTGGCTGGATCTGTGGCAGTACTTCGCTGGTTGTTAGGCTGCCACTGACGTCCCCTGTAGGCACCTCTGGATTGACCTCTGCCTCTTGGGCGCCTATTCCTGCCTCTCTGTGCTCTGGTGGTGTCTGGAAAGGACCAATTCTTGGAAGGCCAGTTCCTACTAAACCTTGGAGGCTGGACCTGTAAGAAATCCTTGACTTCTGGACAGATTTTGCTTTCTCTTCCACCTTCTTTAACACTTGCTGTGCAGGGGAGCCAAACAAACTGTGTTTTTCCATGGGAGCATCTAGGAGCTTTGACTTTACATGGTCTGGTAAGGACTGCTCTTTTAACCATGCATGCCTTCTAATCACTGTACCAGTCATAGCTGATCTAAAGGAAGCCTCCAGTGCATCATAGCCGCATTTTAAGGAATGATTACTGACCTGCTGAATGTTATGTACCATTTCCTGAAGGGACTTTCGGTCTAAAGGTTCAGGCGAGGACAGTTTTTTAGTTAACTGATCTAACATAAATTCCTGATACTGAATCATGTGGAATTGACAGTTTAAGGCCCTAGCCGAAAGAGTAGCAGAAGTATAAACTTTTTTACCCCATCTCTCTAAGGCCCTAGATTCCCTTTCAGAGGGGAGGGGGTTTTTGGCAGAGGCAGCTGCTACAGCCTTGGGGCCCTGTGAAATAGTTTCAGGATCTGCAATAGGAGCCTTATACAAGTGATAATGTGTGTCCGGAACCCTGTAGTATCTGTCGGGCTTAGCAGGGGCCGGAGGAAGAGAATCAGGAGCAGTACAAGCATCATTAAATGCATCATCCACAACTGTAAGTACTGGAGGAATGGCTAAAGGTCTACGCTGTGGCAAATGCAAAAAGGTCCTAAGCCTTTTCCTAGAGTCTGAAAAATCCTGGCCCTGCCATTGAAATTGTTCCCTCATAGCATGCAAGGTTTCCCCAAAAGGAAATTCCTCAGGAGAAGAGGCAGAAGGAATGGAGTCTTCTGCATCAGAGTCCTCATATGGAGAATAAGGGCCTTCTGGAGGGTTTGTATTTTCTGAATCATCAGAGGAGTAATCTGTAGAAACTGGCTCAGGGGGCTCTGCTCTAGGCCTCTTCTCTGGAGGGGGGTGAGAGGCCCTGTCAGGGTGAGGCTGGGATCCCCTGATCAAAGAAATGAGATCCTCTGCTAGACTAAGCATTTGAGAACTAGAGCTAGGCCTGTGAGAGAGGGTTTTAGCAGGCACGGTCTTTGTTGCTTTTGCTGCTTTAGCCCTGGCAAAGGCCTTAATCGACATGGATGCAGGGGGCCTAGCAGCTCCACGTGCAGGAGTAGATATATCTAAAGGGATAGTATCTGATAAATCCTGAGAACCTGTAAGAGCAGGTGGAATTTCAGTAGCAGATTCAGCCATGCTGGATGAGGCCTCGGTAGGAGGCAAGCTTTCGGCCGAAGGAAGAACCGAGGACTCGGTTTCAGCCGGAACCGAGACACTCATGTTGACTTAACGGACGCGAGTGTCGGTCCTTTTCCACGCTTTTAGCTAATTGTGAAGTCGGGTCTCCGGCGGCATGTTGTAAGCAAAAGCGGAGCCGAAAAACTCCTCTGCAAACTCCGACCGACGTCTAAGTGTCCGTCGGTTGAAGGAAGCACAGGCTAGACAAGCTGCTACGTCGTGGTCTGGGCCTAAACAAGGTAGGCAGTAAGAGTGGAAATCTTTATGAGGTATTTGTTTCCCACAAGTTAAACAGTTATTCACTTTTTCTGACATCGGCTGAGGCAAGAAAGAGTCCCCAATGGGGTACTTAGCTTTTTAGAAGTCTTCGGTAGTAGCAATCTCTGGTTCTGACCGACCGGCACTTGCGAACAGCTTCTGCTTCGGGCGCCACGCGGCAAGAAAGACTGAGGAAAATGGCGTCGGCTGATGCTTTTATACCCGGTAAACAGCAGCTATGACGTCGGGTGAAGTGCGACATCAGCCGAGGCCAGACCCAGACTTTGGAATCCGGCCGACCGAAGGGCTGCCTGAGGCAGGACAACCCATTTGTTAGGACTGCAGATGCATCCTTGAAGGACATCTACAGGGTGGGCCATCGGCTCCGAAGCCGATTGGGCTGGAGCCGAAACTAATTTCTGGAATACAGGAGACTGAAACAGCCTTTGGAGCACCCTGTCGATGTCCGAATCCGACATCTTGGAAGATCGGGAGGAGACCGACCGGGTCCGAGCAGACTTCTCCATCGGCTCCGAAGGACTGGGGGACCGGCTCCGAATAGACTCGATCAATATCGGTGCCGAGGGAGATTCCATAGCAATTTCCCTCGGTGCCAAAGAGGGCTTCGGCGCCGAAGGGGAAGAGTCTGAGCCGGCAACCCTCATCGGCTCCAAAATCAGTGGAGCCGATGAAGGTGACCCGCCTCTCGAAGCCCCAGCCATCAGCTCCAAAACCAGAGGGGTCGAGGCTGGAGGCATCGAGGCAGACCATTCCGCCCTCGGCTCCGAAGTCCGTGGAGCCGATGGAGAAGCCTGCCTAGATTTCTTAGTGGTCGGTTCCGACGGGCTGGTCGGAGCCGACGATTTCTTTTTCTTAGCTGGAGAGGAAGAGGAAGATAAGGCCTCTTCGAAGGAGGGTTTGATAAGCCCTTTTAAGATCAATTTATTTTTCCTCTCTTGGAGGACCTGAGAGGAAAAAGCGTGACACACACTGCAAGACTCCTGAAGGTGTTTGGCGCCTAAACAGTACACGCATAAGGAGTGATCGTCCGTGGTGGACATTTTGTAGTTGCATCTTGTACATTTTTTAAATCTTGAGGGTCTATGCTCCTTAGACATAATGCTTGTAGACACTATTCACTTTGTCAGAGAAAAAACACTATGGAACTCAGTACCAGTGGTTTACACAACAAAAATTCCTTTTTTTTTTTTTTTTTTTTTTTTTAAACAAGAGAGGCGAAAGCCCAAGAAAAAAAATTACACGAATGACAAGCACACCAACAGGAGGGCCAAGAACCCTCTAACTGAAACAGGTACTTGACCTCTCCGAAACAACTAGAAGACTCACTAAAGAACGAGGGGAAGGCCCCTCTAACTTAAACGGAAACCTTTCCCTGTCCAGTCACAAAATTTTACCACAAAATTTCCACAAAAACACAATTATGCACAACGATAGCTGTTAAAACAGCTTTTGGGTTAAGATTAAAGAAATTCCTGACAGAAAAAACTCTCAGAAAAAAGCACTTAGCTCAGCCAAGTTCGAGACCACGTCCTAGCTTGTAAGCGGCAAACGAGATCTGGGGAAGTAGTGGTGGTGCATCCTGGGATATAGAATAACTCAGCCAATAAGAGACTTCGCTCTATAGCATAGCGTGCCGAGTCGGAGCCGAGGATCGGCTCCGAACCCATCAGTACAGAATGTAGGCGAGATAGGATCACATAACATCCAGGCCAGACAGGATGACAAAAATAATGGACAAGCCTACACATATCCATCATCATATTCACAAGTGCAAGAAGAAATTTGTATAAGATCACTTAAGTGCACATGATGTGTCTGTACAGCACTAGCTGTTTAAATGGAAAAACACTGGAATGCAACTTCATGTGGAGACTCAGCAAGAGAATTTAATGATGTTAAAAATGTAAGGAGATGAAATCAGAAATGTTCAGTATGATCTAAAAATAACACAAACCCAAAACATTCACTGTGACCAATCCAACAGAAGGACAGAGCTGCTCAGAATACCCTATCAAAGAGAAAAATTATCTAAATGCCATTATTAGTGCTGGGATTCAGTGAGGGTATCTGTGAGCATTGAACAAGCTTGCACTAAAGCTGTCCACAATGCTGATATTCTAGCAGAGTATGTTCAACGAGTGTGCTCTGAAAGACACATAAGGTCCTACTTGAGAACGTTATGGAAAATGATTAGTGTAGAGTAACTTGACCATGAACCTCTTTGCTGCTGAGAAGCAACTGATAAAAAAGGTATCATACACCCATGGGCTCTGCATACCAATGAGTGGTGAAAGCAGCACACCAAGCCTACCCAATGTGGAAGGAAAGGTACACTCCTGGAGAGCATGCATGTTAGGGAATGGGTGGCAACACTGTCAACATGAGGAACAGTCTGTTAAGAAGGGGGAACCAATCTTTGTTTTTTCATTCTGGACAAGACAGAGTAAATACTGTCCTACCTACAAGGGTGTCTGCTAAAGTCAGTCACAGACCCTTCACAGTTCACAGAAAGATGAGGAGGGTGTGCAGGCCCAGTAACAACAGGGCTGGCAGTCCAGGAAGAAGAATACTGATTATCACTTGGCCACGTGGTGGGAATTGGAAGAGGACTCAGATCACTAACAATCTTGGTGATGGGAAGGGGTCAGGGAAAGAATCACTGTCAGACCAAGAATGGGAACTGAGATGGGACTATAATAACTATTCAGTTCAGATCCTTTATCTGTAACCACAGGTAAATTTAGTTTACAGTCACAAAGTTAGTATTGGTCTCAACATACATTTATACATATGAACATACATAAATTTAAACAAACATCATCAAAAATAATTTACACTCAGACAATTCCAGAAAAAATACAAAAAAAATGTACATCCTACATTGCACATCTCTTCTTAAATAATAGCTGTTAAAATACTACCATTATATCTATCGATTTTACATTTCAAAACACATACCTGTTTAGATAACTAATAGAATGGGTGAAGATATGCTGGAGGTTTTGATTGCCTCTAAGGCAAACAAGGATTTTGAGAAAAGGTCAGATTCCTGTCAAATCATGTGGTGCAACTACAGGATTCTGTTCGCAACGTAGAAATGGAAAAGTCAGGGGACTCCAACAGCAGTTGTTTGGGGCCAGGAGGAGGTGGACACATACTGCTGATAAGATGATGACTACTGACAGGGTGTGGAAGATGAGGAAGAGGCATGCAGGGCTCCCACTACTATTAGCACAAGGAGGGGTGAACTACTTTTGTAGACTGTCTTCATGTTGTCTGTTTTGGAATACAACATCAGAGTCTACACACATACTTCCTGGATATGAGATGATCTATGAGTCACAGACTACCAAAGCTATGGATACTGAACGGCACACTGCACATACTTTTTGTTGTAGCAGTGGCAGCTGATGGTCCTTGAGTGGGATTCTCCTCCCATCTGTGCACACAACATGCTTACAAATCCTGGTCCAGGTCTATGGTTCACAGACTTTATTAAGAAAAGCTGAGGCTGCTTACTTTAATATTTGGTGCACAAATGATTTAACAGCCTACATTAGTTCTGATAATAGACAATGATAACCTCACTCATCTAGTCTGCTCATTTTCTTCTTATTGGATAAACTGCAGCTCTTACTCAACTGACAGTTTATTTGCTTTCTACCCTTCATCAGAAAAGTGTGTGTACTTTTGGCATACAGTACAGGCTATGGTATTTATAGGTAGAGCGTGCAGTCCAGTACAAGGGCTGCACATTATGCCTGTGGTCTGTCAGCTTCAAGACTCAAAAAGTTGAATATCATTCCTACTGTGCTGCCACATAAGATGTCAACCAAATTCTGCTGCAGACAGACCAGACCAGAAGATATTCTGCTAGACTGCATTCTACTTTGGCTTTTATTTGACAAGACAAGCCTACAACATTTTACAGAAAAAAAAATGCCTTACTCAGTTAACTTTTGACATACCAACTCACCCTATTTTCACATTTCAGTTGTCCCTACCAGAGCATTTGCTATTCTGGATGACTGCTATACACCAAATTCCAAAGTAATCTGCAAGGACAATTCACAACATTATGCCGCTCGCTGCCCATGACTGCAGACAACACTACATTTATATTCATTGTAACAAGGAGGCCCAGTTTGTCACCCATTGGCAGAAGTGTCCTAATGTCACAGCTGTCACTGAGGAGTGAGAGTGTTTATAGTACAGGTTACCCCAAATCACATGGGCTATGAATTCTGTAGCTTTTTGCTACCTCACAAAAGTGTGCAACATTTAAGTGCAACATATTTTGCTCAGATAATGTTGCTCAGCTAAATACTATTGAGTAACACATCAGCATATGAAGAGATGCTGTCATTTATTTGATAAGCTGACAATTTTTGACAAGCAGTTCTGGTGTCATAAATTATGAGAGTTGGGACCAGTATGCATGCAGCTGTTAATGGACTTCTAAATTGTAGGCACTGTTAGGACAATATTTGCATAGGTGCGCTATACCCAGAGTACTATGATAACGCAGTGGGGTATTTACATGCACAGAAAGGTGCCCCATTACATAGTCCTGTTTTTGAATCACTTGGGGCTTTTCTAATCGTTTTGACAACTTGACAGGTACATTCTGGAAAACTGATAACATGGGCTATACATCACTATATCTCTGAACCAGTGTACTTGTCTGTATCCTGAAATTTTCTACTTCTTATTCCTTTCTCCCTTCTCAGCCATTCTCTCCCTGGTCCAAATATTCGGAGTGTGTCACATATTGGATCTGTGTATAACTTTTCTCTGTTCCAAGCCTTCTGCATTTTGATATTAACCCCATCAGGCCTATTACTTGTCAAGAAGACAGATCTTCACAATGAAAAATGGGGAAATTAAGCTGTTAGTTAAGAAGAATCTGTAACGTATCTGCATCCATGCTAATAACTCAAAAGCCAAGCTACCAATAATCAGACAAACATATGCAAACAGTGAAAACCCGTTAAAATGAACAGTTAGTACTTCAAATGCATACAGGGAATGAGCAATAAACTGATCTCAAGGAAGTGCCAGGAGCCATAATTATATAAAAACAACAAAAACTCCAGGTAAGCATTTTTGCAGCAGCTCTCGCCCATACCTCTCAAGATCATAGTGTAAGGAAATTTGGACAGAGCTGAAAATAATGGGAGGACAAAGGCCCAAAAGTAGGGAAAAAATAAATATTACTCATAAATCTGGAAATTTACTAAAATAACAGCTTTTACATTTGCATGCATTTTCTGAAAGATAAGAAATCTGAAATTCCAATGTCTGTCATTATTTAGTGATTTCAATCCGAGTGATACCACAAATTTTATGAGGAGTCCAAAAATATGAGGCAAAAAATCTGGACAATCTGCAAAAACCTGGAGTTTTGAGAGGATACACACACATACACACACACACACACACACACACACACACACACACACACACACACACACACACACACACACACACACACACTTCTTCGTTATATACACTGATTCCATGGTTCCATGGCTACAAAACCACGGGTCAGTATCCGGTTCCACAAACAAACTGCACAGTTCATTCTAGCTTCAATGAAGCAGCAGCACTTTGAAAATTAAGCATTTTGTAAAATGTTGTTTTGATGCCTAAAGTCACATGAAATGCACCCAACAATCAATACGTTTACATGGTCTTTCTTATGCACTATCTAGGAAAGAAAGGTAACCTAGATGGGCACAAAAGTCTTTTTCTGCCATTGTAATTGATGTTTCAAAGTTACTAAATCACTCCTGCATCACAAATGACATAGTGTTTCACTTAAGGGCATCTTATTAACTCCACTCACCTACAGCTAAAGGCCTGTAGTCATACTTACAAACCAGCAGACAGCACTAACCAAGGAGAGAAAATAATCTGCAAGGGGTACCAAGCAACCCCTTTGTCATGGGAAAGAGACAAAAAAAAATGCCCAAATGTGCAACCAAGTACAACTAGTGTCTCTGAACTACTCTCCTTATACCATGTTATGTACATTTGTTTCTAGCTTTTTTACTTACCACTTTCATGTATGATACGATGTGTTTTCTAATTTTTTTTTATTCTGTGTCCATACTTGTCGGTCCCTTGCCTACATCCATCCATCTATCCACAACTCCTTTTTCCCATTTTTGCACAAGGGGTCTATGAATGCATTTTATCTGTTTGATAAACATACTGCAAAAATGGCATGTCTATTATTCCTATACTTTTTGCTTGTTTGTTTTAGTTCTGTAATCACTTCCTGCCCTTTGCAAATAATAATATGTAAATACTTAGCAGTTTGCAGACTATTATGGGCTTACTTAATAAACAAAGACCAAAGCTGAAAATAAAACCTTGTACTCTGTGCTTTGAGGCAAGCACCTTAACCACTATGCCATCCCTTAATCCCAGGTAGTGTATCATTTGCTTTCCTATGACCCACTGAAGAACAAACTCATTGAGCACAACTCATTAGCAATCCAACACAATGAAAAAAAAATGAACATATACTTCTGCAGGGAAGCAAGTCCCTCTAAACTCCATGTATGGGAGGCAAGCCCTGCCACCTCACAAAGTATACCAAATCCATGTCTGCATTAACACAAAATATATGAGCCCTTATTTCACCAACTATTATTACAGTTCTCTAGAATAAAGCAAAGAGACAAGAAACAAACTATACCTCTGAAAGACAAAATGTTGTGGCATAAGCCATCAACAAAGGAATGTCGGGAGAGCTGGACCACTTTAGGTTAGCTTCCCTTTAGGTGGCAGAGACCCAGTTCATAAACTTTTTAGAATGTCCTGAAAAGATCCACATAACATGCTACTGTGTTTTTTAATATATCAAAAACTGAAAAAGTGAAATAAGATAAGAGTTGGATGCTACAGAACATATGAACTCCATGAAAGCTACACACTCTGACAGAACAACACTTAAATTATTTCAGGAAATGACATAATTAAGTCTTCCTTTTAAAAGCATGCATTACTTGCATAGGCATTCAACCCAGATGTTCAAAGGCGTTAAACATCACTTGCTGCATTCATTCACATCAGAGAATGGACAACCTGTACATTGCCCCTGACTGGAAAACAAATGTTCTCCAGCAGGGTGTTAATGTACAGGTAATACCCACTGAAAAACGAATCCGCCACTTCGCTGCAGCATATTAAAGGTGCCATGGAGCTTGGACAGCAAGGAAGCTACATGTCACCATTATTTTACAGTTGCTAAGTAATGCTTTTGCTGTTTAGTGAGGGTAAAATTAAAAGAAACTGAAATTAAAAAAAAGTGTGCGTGTTTATGTTCGTGTGTGTGAGTACATGCATGCATGAAAGTGAGATCAATTGAGCCATTATTTTTACCTCGCTAAGTAATGCTTTTGCTGTTTAGCAAGTGTAAAATTAAAAGAAACATTTAAAAAAAAGAAAAAGAATGTGTGTGCACGTGCACACGTGCGTTTATGTTTCTGTCTGCGTGTGTGAGTGCATGCATGTCATGCTGTGTGTATGAAAGAGGAAGTGTGTTTGCTTGTTTCAGAGAGAGAGTCAGACAGAGAGAGAGATATCAACCAGTAGCAGCAGCAGTTAAGAAGTATGCATACCTCTCAACCTCTCAACCTCTTACCTCAAGAAATCTGGATAAAGCCTAAAATAAAAAGAGAGGGCCATACCTCTCAACTGTCAAGATTTTTACAGAATGTCCAAATTTTTGCCTACTGTTATCAGATTGTTTCTCATAAAATGTATGGTTTTCTGGCAAATTGTGAAGAATGAAGTCACTAAATGGTGACATACATTTGAGTTCTAGACTTCTTATCCTTTAGAAAATGCATGCTTATATAAAATAATTCTAGCAAAATGCATGCTAATATAAAACCTATAATTCTAGCAACTTTTTTATGTTTATAACAGCAATATTTAAAATCTGTCCCTAATTTTAGACCTCTGTTCCCCCATTATTTTGTCCAGATTTTTTGAGCTTAGAGGTTGAGAGGTATGGGGGGAAACAAAAAAATAAGAACAAATTTTAAACACTGTGAAAATGTGAGTTACTAGAATGAAAGAATGTGTTTTAACATGCACTTCCTGAAGAAAATACTGTCTGAACCTCAAATGTATGCCATCATTTCGTGACTTCAATCCCCAATGACTGAGAATAAACCACAAATTGTATGAGTAAGGGACCAACAAATGAGGTAAATATCTGGACATTTTTTTTTAAATCTTATATTTTGGATGTAAAATACTTCCTGCGACACCATTTACATATACTACAGCAGGTCTGAAACATTAGACAGAGGAACTATTTTGCATCAAAAATATAAAAATCAGAAGTTATGTACCTACCATAACGTTCCATGTTAGTTGTCTTCTCTCGCCTTCTTTCTTGCTGGATGGGTTCGGAGCCGATCCTTGGCTCCGACTCGGCACTTGCTAAGCTCGAGAGCTAATTTTACCAGCTCGAGGCAACCCTATATCCCATGATGCAAAGACGGAGATTACTCAGATCTCGTTTGGTAGCTAAAGAAATAGCAGTATTTTCTTCCAACTTAGGAGGAAGAAAATAAGAAATACTAAATAACATCATAACCCTCTAGAAAGGATCCACATAATCTAGTGACACTAGGAGTTGAACAGCTAGAAAAAGGTAATAACCTCTTAATAGAAGATGTATAATCTTCTCGGTCTGACCAGGCTAGGGGGAAGGAGGGTGGGACACAAGAAAGAAGGCGAGAGAAGACAACTGACATGGAACGTTATGGTAGGTACATAACTTCTAAATGTTAAGTTGTCAATCTCGCCTTCATTCTTGCTGGATGGGACCGCGTCCCTTTCACCTCTATCCTGGGTGGCTCAATGGAACAGACTCTTGAGAATGGTGGAACCAAAATTTGCTCTGTCTCTGGAGACCAAATCTAATTTGTAATGTGAAACAAAGGTATGAGGAGAGGCCCATGTGGCTGCTGCACAAATAGTGTCTATGGGAAGTCTAGCTTGAAAAGCTGTAGATGTAGCTAGAGCTCTGGTAGAATGGGCTTTTGGGTTAGAAACCAACTCTTTGCCTCTGAGCTGATAAATGTAAGTGATCACGGAAGACAGCCACCTAGATAAAGTTACCTTAGAAACTGGAAGGCCTTTCCTGTTCTCTGCATAGGATAGAAAAAGTTGATCAGATTTCCTAAAAATTTTTGTCTTATCCAGATAATATCTGAGCTGCCGGTAGCTCTATCAGAATAATTCGGGAAAAATACTGGAAGATCAATGGACTGATTTAGGTTAGTCTGAGATGCCACCTTTGGTAAGAAAGACGGATTAGTTCTTAGGGATACCCTATCTTTGTGGAATATTAGATAGGGAGGGCGAACACAGAGAGCATGAAGCTCAGATACTCTCCTGGCAGATGTAATGGCAACTAGAAAAAGTGTCTTCCAAGAAAGCAATTTCAAAGAACAGGCAGCTGCAGGTTCGAACGGGGGAAGAATCAAGGATGCTAAAATTAAATTTAGATCCCACTGTGGTGGGGGGTCTCTAATTGGAGGTTTCATTAAAAAGATGCCTTGCAAAGTTTATGTGACATAATGTTGTGGTCCAAAAAGCCTATATGAAAATTTGAAATGGCTGCCAGTTGAACTTTCACTGTGGAAGTAGAGGATCCTGAATTAAAAATGTCAGCTAGGAAGTCCAATACCGAATGAATTGGAGCAGTATAGGGGTCTATGTTCCTAGCTTTTGCCCAGAAAGAGAAACGTCGCCATTTACTAGTGTAGATCTTTCTGGTAGAAGATTTTAGGGAAGCTACTATGATATCCCGTACAGGATTAGAAATCATAGGAAGCCTGGCTAAGGATGGAAGTGGAGCAACCAAGCAGTGAGGTTGAGAGAAGGTATGGATTAATGCAGTTGACCCGACTGGTGGGTCAGAAGATCTGGAACCGGGTCCAGATGCCATGACTGTACCAAGAGGTAATGATGTAGGAACGGAAACCATATCTGTCGAGGCCAATAAGGGGCAATGAGAATCAACTTGGCTCTCAAGGCAGTTGCTTTTTGAATTAGCTGAGGTATCAGCGGAAAAGGAGGAAAAGCATAAAGAAGTCCCCGGGGCCAATCTTGGGTTAGAGCGTCTCTGGGGGGATGGCCTGGAAGGGGGAAGAGAGAGAAGAAGTCTGGGCATTTGCTGTTTTGAGGTGTAGCGAAAAGGTCGCAGCAAGGAAGGCCCCACTTCTGAAAAATCTCTTCCGTCACTGACTGTTTGAGAGACCACTCATGAGGCATGAGAATAGCTCTGCTCAATCTGTCCGCTATGATGTTGGATTTCCCGGGGATGTGCGTTGCTATCAGAAACCGGTGAGAGGAGATTGCCCATTGCCAAAGTCTGAGAGCCTCTCGACACAGTGGATAGGACTTGGTTCCACCCTGTTTGTTTATGTACCACACTACGGACATATTGTCCGTTTGGACTGCAATAGTTCCCAGGGGAAGAGAGTCATTGAGGGCTTGCAACGTTAAAAGCACTGCTCTCATCTCCAGAACATTTATGTGCAGATGATACTCGAAAGGTTGCCAAGTGCCATGGACCATTCTGCCCTGATAATGCCCCCTCCACCCGATCAGGGAGGCGTCCGATGTAAACGTGGCAACCGGGGCAAGAGGAACAAATGGTCTGCCTTGATGGATTTGAGGGGACGATATCCACCAAGTCAGATGTCTTTTGCAAGTTGGAGTTACTATGATCTCGTGACGCATGGAAAGTTGTTGAAAGGACCATTGGATGAATAGCATCCATTGTAGAAGCCGCATGTAAAAACGGGCGAGGGGAAGAAGTGTTATGGCGGCCGCCATAAGACCCAGTACTTTCAGAGCAAATCTAGCCTGAATTTTGTTGCTGAATAGAATCACTTGGACGTGTCTTTGAATGTCCAAGATCCTTTGGTCTGTCAACCTTGCTGAAAGTTGTACGGTGTCCAATTTTGCGCCTATAAAAGTAATATATTGACAAGGCGACAAGGCAGATTTTTTGAAATTTATAGAAATTCCTAGCCCTCTGCAAGTGTGAATGGTGTAATTTCTGGCTTGGAGAAGCTGATGCCTGGTGGTGGCAGTGAGGAGCCAGTCGTCTAGATATGGAAACACCTGGAATCCTTGACGTCTCAGGTGAGCCGTAACCACTGCCATGCATTTGGTGAACACTCTGGGGGCTGTAGTGAGTCCAAAGGGCAGGGCTCTGAATTGGAAGTGACTGGTCCCCAGCTGAAAGCGGAGAAATCTTCTGGAGCGTCTGTGAATTTTTATGTGATAGTACGCATCCTGAAGATCTATCGAGCACATCCAATTGTCCTTGCCCAGAAAGGGCAGAATGGACTGAAGCGTGACCATCCGGAAAGTTGATTTCTTTACAAACTTGTTGAGTTTGCTCAGATCTAATACTGGTCTCCAGTCCCCTGTCTTTTTTGGAACTAAAAAGAACCTTGAGTAGATTCCGGATCCTATTTGGTCCGCTGGGACTGGCTGGATGGCTCTTTTTACTAGCAGTTTTGATATTTCTAGTACTGCTAGTTCCCTTAGACCGGGTGGAACGTCTGGAAGGGTTCCCTTTTGTTGAATTGGTGTTTGAATAAAGGGAATTTAGTAACCCTCGGATATAATTGACTGTACCCATTTGTCTTGAGAAAGGGAAAGCCAGGCTATTGGGTACAGCGATAATTTTCCCCCGACTGCCTCCGAAGGCGGACAATCAGGCAACATCTCAGGGATGCTGGAAGGGTTTGTCAGAAAGAGGCTCTCTGCTACCCTGATTCTGCGGACCACCTCTGCCCCTAGGGCGGCGTCTATTATTGTTACCCCCTCTGCCTCTGGGGGTAAACTGACTTTGTGCATCAGGCGTGACTCCTTGAGATTTGCGGAACTACATTTTCCCTCCCTTCTGTCCTTTGGGGTAAGGTCTAGAAGGGGTGGAGAAAAGGACTCCTACGGCAGAAAGAGTCTTGCCATCTTGTTCGCATCTAGTCAAAGTGTCTTTCACTTGAGGACCTAACAAGGTCGAGCCATCAAAAGGGGAGTTTGTGAAAGACGCCTTGAAGGGGTCTGCAAAATTACAAAGCCGCATCCAGGACTGACATCTTAAAGCCACTCCTGTGCCTGCGGCCCTACTCGCTCCATCGGCTGCATAAGAAATGAGCCGCATGGAGGAGTTAGCAATGGAGTTAAGGATTCCTAGCTGTGAGCTAATCTTATCCTGAGACCCAGCAGCTGACGGATCCTGTAAAACTTCTCCCAACTCTTTAAGAACATCTCTTTGAAGGCGGGTGAAGTGGCATAAGTAGTTCAGCGATCTCATGGCAAAAGTCGCTGAAGAAAAAATCCGCTTACCGTACCTGCCCATAGTCCTAGAATCCTTATTAGGAGGATGGACAGGTACTGAAGGATCAGCTAATTCCTTCTTGGTGGCAGCAGCCACCACCATGGCATCAACTGGGACACCCTTTGTTAAATATTGTCTATCTTGTGGGGCAGTAATAAATTTTGAAGGTTTCCTGGGGATAGGTTCCACTGAATCTGGAGCCATCCACGCCTTCCAAGCCACTACCTCCATGAGAGGGTCGAAAGGTGGAGACACCCAGGAGGTGGAGGGTCGAGATCCGAACGCCTCCAGGTATAATGACTCGTCCTCGGAGGGATTAAGGGAGGGCCAGTTCCCCCTCTGTTTAAGGATTTCAAGGATGTCTGAAAATGAGACCTCCTCAGAGGAGGACCTTGGGGATCCCTCTGACTCATCCAAGTCAGTATCTGATGTAGTAGACTCAGGGGAGTCTAAATGTTTCCTCTTACATGTCCTCTTACGGGGAGGTTCTCCTGACGGATCAGGAGAAGCCTCGGAAGAGGAAGATATTTCCAATGGGGAAACATGAGGCATTGGATCCTGGGTCCGGCAGCAAGAGAGTGGGAAGAGACGTCAGCAGGCACTGTAGTGGGAGGAGCTGATGGAACTGTCCGTTGACTAAGCCCAGGGGCTAGTACACTCCTCATCACCTCGAAGGCTCCCCCGTCAGAGAGACCAGAAAGTTCCCGCTCCAAAGAGATAGGAACCCCAGGCCTCACCGAGAGGGAAGGCTCCGAGGCAGATGTCGGGGCCGAGCTCATCAACGCCGAAGCTCCGAGAGGGAGAACGGGGTCGGACAAGGGTCCAATGCCACTCGCCCCCTTGGAGCCGACGAGAGAGACTAGACGCCCGGATCCCTCCAATGAAGGTCTCATGGAGGAAATCGGAGCCGAGGATGACGGAGCCGAAAGGGGTGGTATCGGCTCCGAAGTCACAACGGTACCGGTTCCGAGGAGCTCCGGCTCCGAGCTCTGTAAGAGAGTCAAAGGAGGAATGTTCGGTGGATGTGATATAGCTACCATCTGTTGAGATGGGCTATGGAGTATTTGGGCCAATGCCTGAGACTTTAATAGTCTACTCACCACTCTCTCAAGGTCGTGATCAGATAGCCTGGATGACCGAGAAGATCGGCTCCGATGGCTCCGCTCCGAGAGCAAGGGTGATCTCGGAGCCGAATGAATAGATTCAACAGAAGGGGATCGAGATCTCTTTTTTGAGATCAATGGAGCCATCGGAGCCAAAGATACGTCGGCTCCAGCCAGAGCCGACACTGAGTGTCTGGACTTGACAGTATGGGCGCCGGATGGAGCCGATACTGAGACTGGTATGGAAAGATCGGCTCTGGCCGGAGCCTATCTCGAGCCTGGTGAGGAAGAACCTGAAGCTGACGGCTTGGAAGCCTGAGCCGAAGGCTTAACAGGTTTCGAGGGGTTCCCCGGCGCCGACTTAGTCGGGGAGCTCTCGGGCTTTAATAAGCCCCTTAATATGAGCTTATTTTTTCGTTCCTGCAGGACTCTTGGGCTGAAAGCATGACAGATAGCACAAGAGTCCTGCAGGTGTGAAGGTCCCAGGCAATAAACACAAGAAGTGTGACCGTCTGTCAGAGACATCTTCTGACAGCACGTGTCATACTTCTTGAAGCCTGAGACCTTGGTGTCCTTCGACATAACTGTGTCGATGAAACACCAGTAACACACTCACACACAAAAACACTCAGTCCAACAAATTAAATTAAATTAAATTAAATTAAACAGGGATAACAGACAGTCACACACAAAATATCCCTGACAGGAAAAATTTAGGGAGGGGTAGGCCTAAGGCCTAACTAGGGGTAAGGGAATATTTCTCAAAAAGAAGGGAACACTGACAGGAATAGGGTTAAAGTGAGTCGGTAATTAACAAAATATAATATTTATATATATAAAGTTAAAGGGGGTAGACAAAAAGTCTCTAAAAAGTTCACTTACCTAGAGCTGGTAAAAGAAGGCACCTCATTAGCGAAGCGGCAAACGAGACCTGAGTAATCTCCGCCTTTGCATCATGGGATATAGGGTTGCCTCGAGCTGGTAAAATTAGCTCTCGAGCTTAACAAGTGCCGAGTCGGAGCCGAGGTTCGGCTCCGAACCCATCCAGCAAGAATGAAGGCGAGATTGACAACTTAACATCAATAATTATAATAATATAGTAATAAAAAACAATTAAAACACAACAATTTTGCAGACAGCACATTCTCTAAGTGCAATAATGCCCTCCAAGGTCTGTGTTACTATGCAAATAATGCTCTTTCAAGGGTGTACAGGCCATCCTCCTGTGGGAACGGGACTCATTACACCCCTGGCATGTGTTATTTACTGAGTAATATATGCTTTGTTGGGCATTATTGCGTGATTATTCTAACAGCAAATCACTATCACCACCTCTCTCAGCCATCACTACTTTTTCCAAGAAGAAAGGGAAATGTCTTAAAATCCTTTAAACAGTGCTTATACAAAGCATTCTTCATATCTTTATTTTTAATTGCACTAACATGCTCTGAAATTCCCTGCTTCTGTTTGCTACTCATTTTGCCAAAGTAAAAGCAGTCACAAGTAGAACACTAAACATGACAGACTACACTGGACAATTCACAAAGTATATATTTTATTGACCGCTACCATTCTATCAAAAAAGCAACATCTGTTTTCAACAGAAATACTGATTTTTGTATTCTTTTTAGAGTGGTCATGTGATGTTTAGGTGTGTCATGTAAACATTTACTATTCAAATATGCTGTATTTTAGTAGTAACTTAGTTCTAAAGAAGCCTGCGTTACATGAAGAAAAAAGCAGTTAGCTTTGTCTACAATTAATGCCCTTACCTGCTGTTGTGTTCACTGGTTTAAAAATGCAGTTGTAAGGGATATGGAAAGCTTATGAAAGACAATATACTGTACGGTGCATTGCATATGACAGCCTGAAGCTGCAAGATCTTGTAAGCACAGATGATAGCCATAAAGAAGAGTTTTTTTCTAGGTGATGAACTTCATTACCACTAAGCCACTGGGCTGAAACAGCATATAGGCAAACCTGTCAATTGTGAAGTTCAGATCTCATGGCCATTAAGGTTTCTTCAAAGTAAGGCAGTGATGCAGCACTCCATTAAGGTACTGTTCAACCTGACAGTGCTAAATAAAATTCTGCCCTCTACAAGTGAAAAACGAACAGAAAAAAGTGGATACATCTACTATGACTATAGAATAAGATGACAACTGAATGTCAGATTACCTATAGGTTGACAGAATGAAACTATACTAGGTTCCACTCTAGCTAGGCTGAGAACAGTTTCAACTTTATGTCAAAAGCGTTTTGAGTAGAAGTTTCCTAACAGGCTCAATAGTTACTGACATTTCAACCAGGAGATCAAGCAGGGTAAAAGGGGTTTACAGCAGGAGTCAGGCTTTGAGTTGGAGTTGACTGTCATCTTTACCATTGGAACATTGTTGTCTAGGACTAAAAGAACTTCCTATACCACCAGGGACTTGCATATCCAAAAGAGTGCTCTCCTGGGCTATTAACTGGTGATAAAGAATTAATTTTGGGCTTTCTTCCCTAAACCCTGGAAATAAGACACAGAACAACAGACAAGATGGGAAGGCAAATGGACATCAACCATGTCATAGAGTGGACGGTGCCAAGAAGAACAGTTGAGCATTACTTACTCCACTGTCTAAAACAGGTTTACCTCTGCAGAGCTCCATTCAGACATGTAGCTAGCTAGCTACCAGTGCCATCTTACCAATCTAGTGCCTTCACCCAAAACTGTAATTTGAGGAGTAAAGCAAAGGTCTTCTGCCACACAGCATTAAGTGCTTCAGTTCTATAAATACTGCTCCTCCTTCCTTTTAAACCATAGCAAACTGTCTGCTATATTTGTAGCAAGCAGCTGCTATAGATTATACCACACACTGAGCACCAAGAGCTCCAGTATCAACAGGTCTTAAAAAGAAAAAAGTTACCTACCATAATGTAGATATCGAACTGGATAGCATCTGCAGTCATAACAAAGGGTTTGGTTGTGGTCAGGCAGCCCTGCAGTCGGCCAGTTCATTTCCAAAGTCCGTCCTCCTTGATGTCGCACTCCACCGGCGTCATCTCTGTTGGTCTTCGGTATAAAAGCATCAGCGGCGCCCTCTCATTTACTTTTAAATCATAACAAAGTGCTACACTTTATGTCACACACAGAGCACTAAAGTGCTTCTGTTTATAAAAAAAAAATCTTCTTTCCTTTTTAAACCGCAGCAAGCTGCTTGCTACAATGTAGCTTGTAGCTGCTACATAAATTTATGCCATACACACACACACATCACTAAAATGTTTCAGTTCTAAAAACAAAAAAAAAAAACCTTCTTTCCTTTTTAAAGTATAAAAAGCAGCTGCTACAGTTTATGTCACAAACAGAGCACTAAGCAATTCAGTTCTAATCATCAATGCAGCGGCGAATGATCTTTGTGCCTGGGATGACTGCCCCATTTAACCCACCTTAGCTATGCTACTGGCTCCATTTCTAAAAGACTCAGATTTGGCTTTGCCTCCAAACTGGCAGCTCTACAAGAAGAGTGGAGGAGTGACTCAGAAAGTCTTCAAGCTATTTAACTAACCATGGGATGTGAACTGTTGAGAATCTAACACTATGAGGATGTTTCACCATCACATGCATATCACCTGTATGGCTAGAGATATGACCACCTATTCCTTTCTTTTTGTGTGTGTGTGTGTGTGTGTGTGTGTGTGTGTGTGTGTGTGTGTGTGTGTGTGTGTGTGTGTGTGTGTGTGTGTATGGTGTCAAACAACAAGATAGTTGTCTGAACAAAATAAGGAGTGATTCTTCTGGAAACGGCTTTATCTCTGAGGCCCTCACAGCCATTAAAACTGCTCTTAGCTAGTCTTTGATATGAAGCACCTTCTCTGGAAAGGATCAAACCATTTGCACTGTGTGGGATCCCATGTAGGCTTCCCATCCTGCCAGTAAAGTGTCTGGTGCATCTAGCTACAGAAGTATGAGGACCATTAATAAGCTACTGTGAACTGTCCACCATTCCTGGTGCTTGGTAAGTGATGTCTAACATCAGGAGAAGATTTGTAAGCATGCAATTACTCTGCAGTCACAGAAGTATCTTAAACCACTGCAACCCAAACAAACTCAGTTCTAATGGCATTATGAAGACTGTGGCAGTCATCAAGTAAGATTTGTGCCTGGATCCTTTGCTGTGCCCTCACTCAGGATAACAGGCTATGACTTCTAGGGCCCTGTCCCAGGGCAGGAAAGAAAGAAACTGATGATCGAGTCTCTGATCATAACTAATGCAGTCACAGAAGTATCTTAAACCACTGAAACCCAAACAAACTCAGTTCTAATGGCATTATGAAGACTGTGGCAGTCATCAAGTAAGATTTGTGCCTGGATCCTTTGCTGTGCCCTCACTCAGGATAACAGGCTATGACTTCTAGGGCCCTGTCCCAGGGTAGGAAAGAAAGAAACTGATGATCGAGTCTCTGATCATAACTAACTTGTTGTGTGCCCAAAAAATGGATGCTAAGCCCTCTACCTTAAGAGCAATGTAAAGCAAAAAATTATGAAAGTCTTGTAAATTTACCTGTAACAGACTGGAAGAGGTCAGCATTATAATCCATGTAATTGTAGCCTTCGTAGTCATAAGGCCCTTCACACATTGCCCTGCACTCTTCATTTGCCACAAAGTATTTCTCTAGGGCCTTCTCAAAGTGATCAGCAGCACTCGTGAAATCCTCATCTGTGTACAACATCACTCCTAAGCGAAATTCGTCCTGCAAGTAAAAGTCACAAAGCCTGATTTGCAAATATCTTAAATAGTGTTACAGCTGACAGACAGAGACAGATACTACTAAAATAGAAAACTTATACAAAAGTTTACAGTGGGTCACACTGCATTTTGACAGAAAAAGCTGTCTGTCAAAAAAATCAGCCATGAGCCACTTGTAAGCAACTCTGCAAATGTATGTGTCATTTATCGATCTGCCAATCCAGTTATTTTTATATCTGTAATCCCCAAAACAAGCATAACATTTTTATCACCATGATCTATGCATTGGCCTGATGAGGCAAGAGTACAGGGGGATTATGACCTCCTTTTGTTCTGGAGGCAATACACTTACTTATGAGATGAACAGTATAAAATGCCCTTCTTACCACTGAGGAGACATGGTGATCAAGGGTAAGGTTGCTGTCAACATGTGAGCCCAGATCTCTCACCACCGAAGTTGTACTTAGGGTAATGTTATTTATGTGGTAGCTAGCAGGGACGCCGACGTTGCCAAAGGGTATAATGCATTTTTTTTCATTAAGTTTAAGACCATGACTTTAGCACCAATCATTACTCTGCATAATTCCGTTTTGCGGGATGTTGACATCTCTAGGGGAGAATTCTGGCAAAGGCCCTTGCCTCCCCCATAGTGCCTTTTCTAGGAAAAGTCCTGAGGTCGATAAAACCAGCATAAACATTTCAACAAAATGCAAATTAAAGGTCATGCTGCTAAACACTAAGAGTCTAAACATGAAACTGCACTTATTGGAAGCATTCTTAACCCTGGAAGATGCTGACATTTGTGCAGTCACAGAAACCTGATTCAAAGCTGCAGAGAGCACCCCAGCTATACCTGGTTACTCATCCTATCATACATTCAGAGCCCAAACTGTGGCTATCAAAGGCAAAGAAGGTGGAGTTTCAATATACAGTGGATATAAAAAGTTTACACACCCCTGTTAAAATGCCAGGTTTTTGTGATATAAAAAATGAGACCACAATAAAGCATTTCAAAACTTTTCCCACCTTTAATGTGACCTGTAATGTGTACAATTCAATTGAAAAACAAACAAACCTGTTAGGGGAAAAAATATAAAAAATACGCTGGTTGCATAAGTGTGCACACCCTTAAACTAATACTTTGTGTGTGCACACCCTTAAACTTTGTGGAAGCACCTTTTGATTTAATTATAACATTCAGTCTTCTTGGGTACACACCTGCCATCAATTAAAGAGACTCTGATTAACCCCAAATAAAGTATAGCTGTCCTAGTACGATTTTCCTGACATTTACTCAGTTGTCTGCTACAGCAAAAGCCATGGTTCACAGAGAGCTTACAAAGCATCAAAGGGATGTCATTGCTGAAAGGTATCAGTCAGGAGAAGGGTACAACAAAAATTTCCACAGCATTGGATATGCCATGGAACACAGTGAAGACAGTCATCAAAAAGTAGAGAAAATATGGGACAACAGTGACATTGGAAAGAACTGGATGTCCCTCTAAAATTGATGAAAAGACGAGACGAAAACTGGTCAGGGAGGCTGCCAAGAGACGTAGAGCAACACTGAAGGAGGTGCAGGAATTTCTGACAAGTACTGGTTGTGTACTACATGTGACAACAATCTCCCATATTCTCCATATGTTTGGACTATGGGGTAGGGTTGCAAGACGGAAGCCTTTTCTTACACAGAAAAACATCCATACATGGCTAAAATTTGCAAAACAATACATCAAGTCTCCCAAAAGCATTTGCGAAAATCTGTTATGGTCTGATGAGACCAATGTTGAACTTTTTTGGCCACAATTCCAAAAGGTACGTTTGGCACAAAAACAACACTTTGCATCACCAAAAAAACACCATCCCCACAGTGAAGCATGGTGGTGGCAATATCATGCTTTGGGGTTGATTTTCTTCAGATGGAAAGTACAGTTTTGTACCTACCATAAATGTAGATGTTTGAGTGCACATACAGCTGCAGTCATCACACTTGGGTTATCCTGCCGTCAGGCGGGTCCTCGGTCGGCCGAATTCCAAAGTCTAGGTCCGGCGTCGGTTGTCGTCGCTTCTTCCCTGACGTCAGTGCGGTAGGGGTATAAAAGAGGCAGCCAACGCCATTTTCTTCAGTTTTTTTTGCCCCAGATGTCAGGTGCCCCCAGAAAGGAAGGCAATACATGATGTTATGCAAACATACATAAGTAGATAAATTCAAACAGTAGTTGCAAGCAAATACACCATAAAGGAATACCCAAATAGGTTGTATGTTAAGGGTGTTTGTCATAAGCCCTGTTCTAAGAGGGGATGGAGGGAGGGTAACCTGGACTGCAGCTGTATGTGCACTCGAACATCTACATTTATGGTAGGTACAAAACTGTACTATGTTCATCATGCATACAGCTGCAGTCATCACACTTGGGTAGAATCCCAAAGCTAAGTAAGGGTGGCTGGTACTAAGCGGAATTTGAAGGGGCTAGAATGCCCTGCAGGACTGCTGTGGCAAAGCCCGCTCTAGATTTTGAGTATAGTGGCAGGTGGAAGTGCTTGGTGAAAGTGTGCACTGAACTCCAAGTAGCTGCTTCCAAAATGTCCTTGGTAGGGACCCCCCTGAGGAAAGCTGTTGAGGTAGCTGTAGCCCTGGTGGAGTGGGATCTGATGTATCCAGGCACTGATTTTCCATGAAATGAATAACAAAAGCATATGCAGTGGGCTATCCATTTTGAAATAGTCTGTTTGGAAATAGCCTTTCCCTGAGCACCTGTAGCACAGGACACAAAGAGTTGCTCAGATTTCCTGAATGACTTTGTTCTGTCCAAGTAATAACGAAGTTGCCTGTGAATGTCCAAGGAGTGTAGCAGCCTCTCCCCTTTGTTCTGTGGATTTGGATAAAAGGTAGGTAAATGAATAGTCTGATTCAAAGCCACACTGGATATTACCTTTGGCATGAAGGTAGGGTTGGTTCATAAGGAAACCCTGTCCAGATGGAAAATGATGAATGGTTGCACAGCCATGAGGGCCTGTAGCTCCGAAACCCTGCGTGCTGAGGGCTGAAGTGTGGATCTTGCTGGAAGAGAAGGAAAGGCCACTGTTTAGCAACTCAGCTAGGTACTGTAAAATCTGAGGTATATTTATTACCCAAGGATTCTGGCCCTTTGCTTGATTCCAGGAACAAAATCTTTTCCATTTGGCGGAGTAGGTTTTTCTAGTAGAGGGTCTCCTGGCCTCCAAGATGACATCCTGTACCTCCTTGGAGAGGAGAGTCTGTTGGCAAATTAAGGTATTTTCCATGCAGCTAGATTTAGAGTTCTGAGCTGGCTGTGAAGGGTCTTGTAGTTGTGCTGGGATAACAGAAGAGGAACTTGAGGTAGGATCCATGGTGGTGAGTGTGACAGGCACTTTAGGAGAGGATACCAGTGCTGTTGTGGCCAATCTGGAGCAATGAGAATCATTTGTGGCCTCTCTGCTCTGGTTTTTAATAGAACTTTGGTCAATAGAGGTAGAGGCGGGAAGGCATAGACTGTCAATGCTGTCCAATTGAAAGAGAGTGCGTCCACTTTCCAGGCCTGTGGATGATAGGCCCTTGAGCAGAATTTTTCCAACTGGTAATTTCTGTGGGTAGCAAATAGGTCTATGTCTGGCTGTCCCCATGCTTAAGTTATCTTTGAGAAGACTTGAGGATGCAACTTCCATTTGTGTGGGTCTGTCATATTTCTGCTTAAGTTGTCTGCCAGTGTGTTTTCCTTCCGTGGCAGGAATTGTGCCTGTAGTTGAAGTTGTAATTCCAATGCTGTGTTCCACAGGGTCATAGCTTGCCTGCACATGGGGCATGAATGCATCCCTCCCTGTTTGTTTATGTACCACATGACTGTGGTGTTGTCTGTCCTTATTAACAGCTGGCCTGGATACAGTAGGTCCTTGAAGGTCATAAGAGCATTGTGCACAGCTAGCATCTCCTTTTGGTTGATGTGTAGGTTCATCTGTTTTTGGGACCATTTTCCCCGGATCCACTGATCTGCCATGTGTGCTCCCCAGGCGTAGTCTGAGGCGTCTGTTGTGATGATTTGACTTGCTTGTGGTATACAGAAAGGGAGACCCGTGTTTCTTTGGCATGCTTGAGCCCACCACAAAAATTCCTTTTGAAGGCATGGAATGAGTGGTAAAATTGTTTTCAAGCTGTGGCTGTGTTGAGACCATAAGTTTTTGAGGTACCATTGTAGTTTCCTCATATGCAGCTTTGCTAAGGGTATTAGTAGGATGCAAGATGCCATGAACCCCAGAGCATGCAGGATTTTCCTTGCAGTTAGCCTGGTTAAAGTGGCCATTTTGTTGAAGTATTGAGACAGTTGCCCTTGTTTGTCTGGCGTGAGGTAAGCCATCTGGGCCTTTGTATTTAAGCTGGCACCCAGGAAAATTATCTGTTGAGAGGGTATTAGTTTTGATTTCTTTTTGTTCACTGTGTACCCCAGGCAGTTTAACAGTTTTATTACAAACGCCAGATGCTGCAATAGAATGTCCTTGCTGTCCGCTTGGATCAGGCAGTCGTCCAGATATGGGTAGATTTGTATTTCTCGTTGTCTGCAGAAAGCAATTACTGATGCCAGGCATTTCGTGAACACTCTGGCTGCAGTAGATAAGCCAAAGGGCAATGCAGAGAATTGATAATGGGTTGAACCTGCAAGAAATCTGAGGTATCTTCTGCAATTTTGTCTGATAGGGACATGCAGGTATGCCTCCTTGAGGTCCAACATTACCAGCCAAGACTCATTGCCCAGCATGGGAAGAAGCTGCTGTAATGTGAGCATCTTGAATTTTGGTACCTCTAGATATGTGTTTAGAATAGATAGGTCTAGGACGGGTCTCCAATCTTTGTCCTTCCTTGGTACCAGAAATAGTCTTGAATAAAAACCTTGACCTTGTTCTTTTGCAGGTACCTCTTGAATTGCTTTTATATCCATGAGAGCGGAAATTTGTTTTTGTGCCTCTGCCCATTGATTTTTTTGGCAGGTTTGGCATGCCTCTCATTTTTGGAAGGGTGTGAAAGTGGAACCTGTAGCCTCTGTCTATAATATCCAGAATCCATTTGTCCTGTGTAACAATGTGCCAGTTTTTTGAAAATAAGGCCAGTTTTCTGCCCAAAGGTGCTGCCATTATAGTTTTGCTTGGCAGGCATAGGGGAAAGTCATTGCGTCTGTTTTCTAAATGACTGTGGCCTATCTTCTCCACCTCCTGGGGCTGGTGCTTGCCACTGCCTAGCTCTGTAAAATCCTTGAGGTTGTCCTCTACCCCTTGGGCATCTGTATCTACCCCTTTGGGGTTTGTCCGTGGCTGGAAAGGCCCAATTTTTTGAAGGCCAGTTTCTGCTGAACCGTGGAGGCTGCACCTGCAAGAAATCTTTAACCGTTTGCATAGATTTTGCTTTTTCCTCCATTTTCTTTAGCACCTCCTCAGCTTTAACACCGAACAATACATCTTTTTGTAGTGGTGCATCTAATAACTTTGCTTTGACATGATCTGGTAAGGTTTGCTCTTTGAGCCAAGCGTGTCTACGTATGACAGACCCCGTGACAGCAGCTCTACATGAGGCCTCTAAAGCATCAAAACCACACTGTAAGGTATGTTTCCCCACTTGTTCTGCTCCATGTAACAAATCCTGCAACTCTTTCAAATCTGGTTGTTCTGTTTGTGTCATTTTGCTTTTCAGCTGAGATAGCAAGAACTGCTGGTACTTTAACATATGAAATTGACAGTTTAATGCCCTTAAAGTGGCTGATGTATACACCTTTTTCCCCCCACCTTTCTAATGCTCTGGAATCTCTCTCTGAAGGTAAAGGGTTTTTAGCAGTAGAGGCCTTAATCCCCTTGGGACCCTGGGAAATAGTTTCTGGGTCAGCAGAAGGGCTTTTATAAAGGAACTGGTGAGAATCAGGAACCCGGTAATATCTGTCTGGTTTAACAGGGGCAGGAGGTAAAGAGTCTGGATTAAGACTGGCTTCTGCATACACATCATCCAAAATATCTAAGACAGGAGGAATAGCCAGGGGCCTATGCTGGGGAAGCAGCAGAAATTCCCTGAGCCTTTTCTTGGAATCTGAGTAATCTTGGCCTTCCCAGTGGAAGTGCTCTGTCAATGTATGTAGGTTTTCCCCAAAAGAGTAGTCCTCAGGGGGAGGAGACCGAGGGAATGGACTCCTCAGCATCAGAGTCTTCAAATGGGGAATAGGCGTAATCCTGGTCCTCAGAAAGGTCTGAGTTAATAGAAGCCTGGTCTGAGGAAGGGTGGTCTTCCTCCAACCTGGGTCTTTTGTCTGAGGGGGGCTGAGAACCCCTGATGAGTGTAATCAAATCCTCAGCCATTTTAAGCATCTGTTTTTTAGGCATGGGGCCTTGAGAGGGGGTCTGAGGATCCTGCTTTTTAATTTTCATTGGAGCTTTAGATTTAGTGAACGAACGATTTAATAGAGAAGGTGGTAGGCCTGAAAACGCCTTCAGAAATGGCAGGCCTCGCTAAACTTTCCGTTTCTCTGCCAAGAGTGGCGTTGGTATCTGCAGTGGGAATGGAGACCGAGGAACCTGCGACCTCCGGTACTGAAGTCGCCGGTAAAATAATTTCATTGGTAGTCAGGGGCTGCATAGGCGCCTCGCTGAGAACCGGAGAACCGGTAGTCGGCCTTAGCGTGATCTCCGTACTCGGTGCTTTATTTATCCTTGCGTTTTTTGCCTAAAACTGGCGTTGGTGTATCCGACGACATGATATAATTACATTTTTTGCCAAAATAATGAAGGGTGAACTCCACCCGGCGCTTAATAGTGCGCTTTTTAAACCTAGCACAAAAACGGCAGGCCGAGACGTCGTGGTCTGGCCCTAAGCAAGGTATGCAGTAACAGTGAAAATCCTTATGCGGTATTTGCTTGGCACAAGAAATGCAATTATTAACTTTGTCTGACATCGGTCTGAGGCAAGAAAAGTTTCCCCAATGGGGTACTTAGCTTTAAAGAAGACTTCATCTGAAATACTTTTCGTAAATCTCAGGAGCTGGCCGACCGGCACTTGCGAACTGCTTCTGCTTCGGGCACTGTGCGGCAAGAAAGACTGAAGAAAATGGCGTTGGCTGCCTCTTTTATACCCCTGCCGCACTGACGTCAGGGAAGAAGCAACGACAACCGACGCCGGACCTAGACTTTGGAATTCGGCCGACCGAGGACCCACCTGACGGCAGGATAACCCAAGTGTGGTGACTGCAGCTGTATGCACGATGAACATCTGGGGTTTAGTCGAGGTGGAGGGAATTATAAACAGTTCCAAATACCAGTCACTTTTGGCCCAAAACCTTCAGGCGTCTGCTAGAAAGCTGAAGATGAAGAGGAATGTCACCTTTCTACACAGCAATGACCCCAATAATACATCCAAATCAACAAAAGAATGGCTTCACCAGAAGAAAATTAAAGTTTTGGAATGGCCCAGCCAGTGCCCAGACCTAAGTCCAATAGAAAATCTGTGGGGTGAGCTGAAGAGGGCTGTGCACAAGAGATGCCCTTGCAATCTGACAGATGTGGAGCACTTTTGCAAGGAAGAGTGGGCAAATATTGCCAAGTCAAGATGTGCCATGCTGAGCTCCTACCCACTAGACTGAATGCTGTAATTAAATCAAAAGGTTCTTCAACAAATTATTAGTTTAAGGGTGTGCACACACAACAAAGTATTAGTTTAAGGGTGTGCATGCTTATGCAACCAGAGTATTGTACGTTTTTTATTTTTTTATATTTTTCCCCTAACAGATTAGCTTTTCAATTGAATTCTACAGGTTATAGGTCACATTAAAGGTGGGAAAAGTTTTGAAATTATTTATTGTGATCTCATTTTTTTACATCACAAAAACATGGCATTTTAACAGGGGTGTGTAAACTTTTTATATCCACTGTATATTAAAGACACACACACCTCCAGGCTGGTCTCATGAGTAAGTTTTCTTAAAAGTTAAAAAAAATCAACAGTTGATGTTAGGTAATTCTCAAATTATTCAAGAGCTTCAACTGAACCGTTCCATAACATAAACATCATTTACACAATGTTTATAAAAATAAAACATCTTTAAGATCTGGGTTACAAGAATCAAATACATAATTATCTTCCCAAGTTGGCAAAACTAAGTTTGTACAAGTACTGGCTACATTGGTACCCATTGCTACTCCCTTGTACTGTAGGTAGTAGCAGTCTTGAAATTTCAAAAAAAGAAGTTATGTACTCACCATAACATTTCATGTTTGTTGTCCATCTTGTCGTTCATTCTTACAATGATGAGTTCGGCGCCAATCCTTGGCTCTGACTCGGCCGAATACTTAGCTGAAAGTCTCAAACCTGGCTCGTGGCAAGAAGGTATCCCACAATGCAGTGGTGTAATTCCCCAGATCTTGTTTGCTGCTAATACTGAACAATATGTACACTATATACATATCTACAAACATATACATATAAACATGTATCCAAGTCCATACTACATGTACTGGAAGGAGAACAAGCTGAGACAAAGAACTCCTGAAAGTAGTAAAAAATCTACCAGGTCAACAAGGAGTCTTTGACAGGGGGAACGAGGGAGGGTTCATAAGAATGAAAGGCAAGATGTACAACAAACATGGACCGTTATGGTGAGTACATAACTTCTTCATGTTATGTTGTCCTATCTCGCCTTCATTCTTACAATGATGGGACAGCGTCCCTAGCACCTTTTCCCTGGGTGGCTCACGGGAGTACACCTTTAAGCACCATGGAACCAAAGGATGCCCTGATGCCCTGTCCCTGGAGGCCAAATCCACTTTGTAATGAGTGATAAAAGTATGTGGAGTAGACCAAATAGCTGCTGCACAAATATTATCTATGGGAATTCTGCCTTGAAAAGCAGATGACGTAGCCATTACTCTAGTGGAATGTGCCTTCACTTTGAAAGGCAATTCTTTGTGATTTGAGTTATAGATGAATGTAATACAATTTGAAAACCAATTGGGAAAAGTAGTTTTTGAGACCGAAGATCCTTTTTTTGCATCAGAGAAGGATACAAATAATTGGTCTGATTTTCTGAAGTCTTTGGTTTTATGCAAATAGAATCTGAGTTGTCTATGCACGTTCAGTTGATGTCATTTGTACTCTGCCTTGTTGCTATGATTAGGAAAGAACACTGGAAGTTCTATGGATTGGTTTATGTTGTTTGGAGAACAGACTTTAGGTAGAAAGGATGGATTTGTACGTTAGGATACCTTATGCTTTTGAAAAATCAAATATGGTGGTTTAATAAAAAGAGCTTGCAATTCTGTCACCCTTCTAGCAGAAGTTATAGCCACTAGAAACAAGGTCTTCCAGGAAAGGAACTTGAGGTCTGAAGATGAAGAGGGCTCGAAGGGAGGTAACGTGAGATGAGACAAAACAAAATTTAGATCCCAAGGAGAAAGGGGTTCCTTAAAGGGAGGTCATAATAAGGAAGCACCTTTAAAGAAGGCTCTGCACAACCTATGTGACATTAAGTTGGAAGCAGAATCACCAATATGAAAATTTGAAATTGCAGCAAGTTGAACCTTGATGGTTGCTGCAGCTGCGCCTTGTTGAAATAGTTCCACCAACAATTCCAAAATAGAATGAATAGGTGCAGGGAAAGGATCAATGTTCTTATCTTGTGCCCAAAGGGAAAACCTATTCCATTTACTAGAATACAGATTACTAGTGGAAGCTTTGTGCGAGGACATTAAGATATGTCTAACTGTAGGAGTGAAATTGTGAAGCCTGACTAAATTAGGAAGTGGAGCAGCCAAGCTGGTAGTTTTAGGGTATAGAGAGAAGGATGAAACTCCCCTGACATATGAGTCAGCAGATCTGGCAGTGGGTCCAGAATCCATGGCTTCTCCTGAAGATGAGTTCAAAGGAAGGGGAACCAAACTTGGCGAGGCCAGTAAGGAGCAATGAGAATTATCCTGCTTCCCGAGCATTGTGCTTTCTGAAGTACTCTGGGTATGAGAGGAAATGGTGGAAAGGCATATAGAAGTCCCGAGGGCCAATCGTGAGCAAGAGCATCTCTCGGTGTCTCCCCCGGAGGGGGGATTAGGGTAAAGTAGTTGCTGCACTTGGCATTCATGGGAGTGGCAAAGAAAATGCAGCTAGGCTGTCCCCATGTTTTTAAAATCATTTCCGCTACATTGTGACTGGCAGACCACTCGTGAGGCATTAGGATTGCTCTGCTCAGCTTGTCCGCTATCACGATGGCCTTCCCCAGAATGTGCGTTGTGATTACAAAGTGGTGGGAAGAAACTGCCCACTGCCATACTCTTAGGGCTTCTCAACACAGGGGGTAATATCTGGTTCCCCTCTTGCTTGTTTATGTACCAAACCACAGACATATTGTCTGACTGAATAGCAATAGTCCCTAGAGGGAGAGAGTCTTGAAGTGCTTGCAACGCAAGAAGCACTGCTCTCATCTCTGGAACATTTATATGAAAGTGAGCTTCGTGTTCTTGTCATGTACCTTGGACTGCTGTTCCCAGATAATGCCCCCCCATCCTATCTGGGAAGCATCCGTGGTCACTGTAGCTATTGGTTGAACTGGAACAAAGGGTCTGCCTATTGTCACACGAGTGGAGTGTATCCACCATCTTAAGTCGTTCTTGCAAGATTCTGATCAGATGAGACATTGGAAGCTCTTGATGTGACCATTGGGAAATAACAGCCACTGAAGGATACTCATGTGCATTCTGGCAAGAGGGACCGGTGTAACCATGGAGGCCATTGTTCTTAATAATCTTAGAATTATCGTTGCTTTCACTTTGTTCTTGGGAAGGAGGTGAAGTATCTGCTTTCTGAGTGCTATAACTCTTTCTGTTGGAAGAAGTGCTATCATAGATGAAGTGTCCAGATCTGCTCCTATAAATGTAATATGCTGACAAGGCAAAAAGACAGACTTTTGAAAAATTACTGTAATGCCCAGTTGATTGCATATATCCAAAGTTAGTTCCCTGGCTTGCAGAAGTAGATGCTTGGTGGTGGCAGACAGGAATCAGTCATCTAGATAGGGAAACACACATAATCCTAGATGTCTCAAGTGAGCCGTGACTACTGCCATACATTTGGTGAACACTCTGGGGGTTGTAGTGAGACCAAAGGGCAGAGCACTGAACTGGTAATGGCTGGCTCCCAGCTGGAAGCGTAAGTACCTTCTTGATGTCCTGTCCATTTTGGTAGTAAGCATCTTGAAGGTCTATCAAGCACATCCAATTGTCTTTCTCTAAAAAGGGAAGTATAGACTGCAGTGTCACCATTCAGAACTTTGACTTTTTGACAGATTCAAAAACCACAAAAAGTTTCGAAAACTGTTGTTATACCACACGAAAGAAGACTCCGTTGCAACTTTGTAAAAAGCTTTAATCCAAAGGTTGTAGTTACATCTAGTAACACGAAAAACCACACTTCTGTTCTCTTCTCTAGCGCCTCGGCAAATAGCCTTTTCAGAGTAGATAGTTCACTGAACTAAGCAATTAGCCTCTCTTTTAAGCACCTACTATCACAGATTAATTATTTACAATTATTCAATCAACTCTTTCATACATTTTTTTAAAAAAGCAGACCAAATAAAATTACATAAAATGCTGTTTTTCTAACAAACATTCATTACAGCAAACTTTTCCATGAACAGTCACTATTCAAACCATTAGGTTTGAGCGTATTAAATTTTAATATAAAATATAATTCCTTTTTCCTAAGTATTTGTTTTATAGATTTTTCATTTAAATACTTTAAATTCTCAATACTATCTAATACTGACACTTTCAAATTCTCCACCTTTCCCCCATGATACTTTTGAAAATGCCCTGCCAAGGGGCTAGTTTCCTTATTTTTCAAAATATCCCTTACATGTTCCTTTATCCTACAAGTCAATGTTCTTTTCATCTCCCCGACATAAAACTTTTTGCAACCACACTCAATTCCATATATTACTGCCATAGAATTACAATTATAGTTTCCCTTAATTTCAAATGCAGTATTATTAATCTGATAAAATTGTTTTACAATAAACTTACAAATAGTGCATTTCCCACATCTCTTTGTTCCATATTCCATAACTTGTGACAACATTGGCTGACATACCATTTTAAACCTGCTATGTATCAAAAAATCTTGTATGTTTCTTCCCCTACGGTATGAAAAAACTATGTTTTTATTTGTTAGACACTCTACTTCCTTTTGTAATAGCTTCCAACTATTTAAAACATAATATTTAACACTATTGGAGGCTATAGAAAATGTGGAAACAAAATATACATTGTCCTTACTTTCTTGTAATGTATTCCACACCCCCTCAGCATAGTACTTTCCGCATTTTTTAACTTTATCCAAACTCTGATTTATATTATAATGATTATAACCCCTTTGTATAAATTTATTACAAGTTGCCATGAGTTCCTTTTCCTTAGTTATAGAATTACTACACAATCTATTTACCCTATTCAGTTCTGTATAGGGAATCGCTTTCATAATATGCAAGGGATGATGGCTACTACCATGTAATACAGAGCCACTCCCTTGGAATTTCCTATGTATTTGATACTCTATTTTTTGTCCTTTTTTTCCCATAATTGTAATATCCAAGTATTGCACTTCTTGGCCCTTTTGTAGCCCATCAAATTTAATATTCATTGCATTGTCCTGTATTTCTGTTAAAAAATTGTCAATTTCTGATTGTCCCCCTTTACATATAAACACCAAATCATCAATGTAACGATAGTACATCTGTACATATTTTTTAAAAAAAGCATTAGTATATATGTATTTATCTTCAAAAAATCCCATAAATACATTTGCATAGCTAGGGGCAAAAGCTGCCCCCATAGCAGTGCCCTGCTTCTGTTTATACATGGAACCATTGAATTCAAACATATTATTGGTTAAACATATGTCAAACAGTTCCATTACATAATTCACCACACTTTCATTACCCATAAAATACTTGATAGCCATCTTTCCATCTTCATGTCTTATGTTCGTATAAAGACTCACCACATCTATTACCACAAAATACATATCTGCCTTCCAATATATATCTTTTATCTTTGTAATAAAGTCAAATACATCTTTGATATAGGATGGTAATTTACACACAATAGGCATCAGATACAGATGTAAAAACTTTGAAATATTTTCTAAATACCCATTTGTTGCTGACACTATAGGTCGTCCTGGTGGTGGAAAGATTTTTTTATGTATTTTTGGAATGCAGTAAAAACATGGCATTCTAGGAGTATTAATATTAAATTTTTCTTTTACATCTTTATAAGAAAAATAATGTAATCTATACCCTTTATCAATAATGTATTCATACTTTTTTTGTGCCTCATTATACTGTGTCATATCTATTACTTCATATATATTCTCATTATTCAAGTGTTCATAACACATCTCTAAGTACTGCTTGACATTTAATATGACCAATTTCCCTCCTTTGTCAGAAGGTTTGAATATTATCTTATCATTTTTACTTAAATCATTCAAGCAGTCCCATTCCATTTTAGTAAGATTATACATGCCTGCCTTTTTGTTCTTACCTTTAAATCTATCACATTCCATTTCTACATTATGTGTTAGCGATTTCTGAAAATATCTAATACATTCATTACTCTGAGGTGGCATATAGGTACTAACTATAGGAATAGAACTCGTATCCAATTGTCTGTATTCATCTGTATCAATTTCCGAATTGCAAGAAAAAAACTCTTCCTCACTATTAACTAATGTAGTTATGTTATCAATTTGTTGTATACTTTCTACTGGGAAATCCTGTTTTGACCAATGAAACATTTCCATTAAATGCAGTTTGCGAGTAAAATGAAATATGTCTGCTTTTAACATGTGTACCCTCGGAAAGACTGTGGGTACAAATTTCAAACCTTTGTTCAAAACATTTACTGCACACTCTGACAAATCGCAACCAGATAAATTTACTACATATTCATTATTATCATACTCACAACCATTTTTAGTCCCATTGTCCTTCCCATCTCCTTCTTTTGCTGTTATTGTTACTGCTGTAACTCGATCGCTGTTTCCCATTCCCTCCCCCATTGTACCCCTGTCCATTCCAACTGCGTTTCCGATTGAAACGGTTCTCTTGAAACGTATTCATGCCCTTCTGGTTTCCTGGTTGGGGGAGTGCTGGATAATCTTCATTATTTTTGACAGATTCGTTTAACTTGCTTAGGTCTAATATGGGCCTCCAGCCCCCTGTTATTTTTGGCACCAAAAAGAATCTTGAGTAAGTTCCGAATCCTATTTGGTCTGCGGGGACTTCTTGGATGACTCTTTTGAGGAGCAACTTTTGAATCTCTATAGTTGCTTGTTCCCTTAGATTGGGTGGAACACCTGGGATTGTTTTGTCTGTGGAACAGGTTTGGAAAAGGTGATGGAGTATCCTCTGGATATTATATTTAGTACCCATTTGTCATTTGTGATATTTTGGCAGGCTTCTGGGTACATTGATAAATGTCCCCCAACTGCCTCCAGAGTAGAGCAGTCAGGCCTCATTTCAGGAGCGCTGATAAGGGCATCCGTGAAAGGAATCATAGTCACCATGGTTTTGCGGGCCCCCTCTGCTTCTGGGGAGGCATCTACTGTTATTACCTCCCCCCTCTGCCCCTGGGGAAGGTATCATTCCATGCATCTTGGAAAAATCTCTGGGATCTTTTGAACGACATCTTTCCGCTCTTCTGACCTTTATAATAAGGTCTCACAGGTACAGAAAAACGTACTCCAACGGCAGAGAGAGTTTTCACTTCCTGCCTGCACTGGGTTAGAGTGTCTTTTACTTTGGGTCCAAAGAGTGAGGAACCATCAAAAGGGGAGTTAGTAAAGGTAAACTTAAAGGGCTCTGCAAAATTGCACAAGCGCATCCAGGAGTGTCTCCTAAGGGAAACTCCAGAACCCGCTGCCTGCTAGCTCAATCTGCTGTGTATGATATGAGCCTCACGGAGAAGTTGACAATGGAATTTAAGGTGGACAGCTGGGAGGAGACCTTCTCATTCACCCCCGCAGCTAATGAACCTTGCAGAGTATCTCCTAGCTCTTTCAGGAGATCTCTTTGTAGTCTCACAAAATGGGATAAGTACTTCAGTGATCGCAGTGAGAAAGTCGCTGAAGAAAAGATACACTTCCCGTATCTGTCTATCGTTCGAGAGTCTTTATTCGGAGGATGAACAGATGAAGTTTCTGCAAGTTCCTTCTTGGTGGCTGGTGCCACCACCATAGCATCTTTCGGTACTACCTTAGTTGAAAATTCCTTGTTCGAAGGAGCTGACAAGAATTTTTTTGGCCTCCGAGGGACCAGTTCCGTAGTGTCGGGTGACTCCCACGCCTTTTGACTAACCAGGTCCATTAGTTCATCGAAAGGCGGAGACACCCAGGAGGCTGAAGGTTGAGACCCAAAAGCCTTCAGGTACACTGACTCCTCATCAGAAGGGGTGGTGGCCTGCCAGCCCCCTTTTTGCTTGAGGATCTCTAGAATATCTGCAAATTAGATATTGTCAGAGGACGACCGTGGGGACCCTTCCGACTCATTGAGGTCAGTGTCTGAAGTGATGGACTCATCTGGCGAGTCAACATGCTTCCTCTTGCAGGTTGTCTTCCAAGCTGGCTCCTCAGAAGGATATTCTGGGGAGGCCTTGGAGGAGAGGGGTTCACCCAATGGGGGATCCTGAGGCTCTGGGTCTCTGCTGTCTTGAGAAATGGGTGGTGCTGAGACAGTAGCTGGTGCCTTGGGGGGACAAGTACTGGTATCCTTCTGTGGTGCTGAATGGGTAGACAACACGCTCCTCATCAGATCAAAGGTGGATTCCGCCGGCTCTGAAGGCTCCCCTGGCTCCGAGGAGACAGAGGAAGGCAATGGAACCAACAAGATCGGACCTGAGGCTAATGTGGGAGCAGAGCTAACCGGGGCTGACACTTCGAGGGGTAGACTCAGCACCAAAGAAGATCGGGGTCAAGAATCCCCCCCCCCTGGGCCAACCAGGGAACCTCGGCTCCCAGACTCACTGGACGGTGCCGAGAGAGTTGGAGCAGATGCCGGCTCCATGAACACCAAAGGGGGTCCCAGAACTGAAGGGTCCACAGTAAATGGTACCAAGTATTCCAGCTCCAAAGGACCAGCTTGGCTTGGAGGAGGAAAGTACAGTTTTGTACCTACCATAAATGTAGATGTCCGAACAGGATAGCATCTGCAGTCCTAACAAATGGGTTGTCCTGTCGTCAGGCAGCCCTTCGGTCGGCCGGATTCCAAAGTCTGGGTCTGGCCTCGGCTGGTGTCGCACTTCACCTGACGTCATCTCTCCTGGTCTTCGGGTATAAAGGCATCAGCCGACGCCATTTTCCTCAGTGTTTCTTGCCCCAGATGCCAGTTGCCCTCTTGGAAAACTAAATTTTGGATAAATGCCAATGTTTCCAAAAAAAATAGTAGGCAAACACAAAAAATAAGCATGTATGTACATATATACAAACAAATACACCATAAGGGATCCCCCCCTAGCTAGCTATTAGGAGGGTAAGTACCCTAGGAGTACCACAGAGGGGAAGGAGGGTGGGTAATCCTGACTGCAGATGCTATCCTGTTCGGACATCTACATTTATGGTAGGTACAAAACTGTACTATGTCCTTCAAGGATGCATCTGCAGTCCTAACAAATGGGTAGAATACCATAGCCAAACTAGGGGAGGAGGAAGAAGAATTATGGTGTAGTTAGGATCCCTTGCAAGACAGCAGTGGCAAACCCTGCTCGGGATCTAGAGTATAAAGGTAAGTTGTAATGCTTGGCAAATGTATGCACGGAGGTCCAAGTAGCCGCCTCAATAATGTCCTTGGTAGCCACTCCTCGTAAGAAAGCTGTGGTAGTGGCTGTAGCCCTTGTAGAGTGAGGTCTTATGTTCTGTGGAATTTGCTTTCCATGGTAGGAGTAACAGAATCTTATGCAATTTCCTATCCATTTGGAGATTGTCTGTTTGGAAATTGCTTTTCCTTCCCTTCCTGTTGCATAGGCTACTAAAAGCTGGTCAGTTTTTCTATTACCTTTGGTTCTGTCCAGGTAGTAGCGTAACTGTCTATGTACATCCAAGGTATGCAGCAGTCTTTCCCCCCTGTTCTGTGGATTGGGAAAGAAGGTAGGTAGGTGGATTGCCTGGTTTAGAGACACTCTGGATACCACCTTAGGCATAAATGTAGGATTGGTTCTCATGGACACTCTATCTTGATGGAGGATTAGGAAGGGTTGCACTGCCATTAAGGCCTGTAGTTCCGAAACCCTTCTTGCTGAAGTGATTGCCAGTAGGAAAGCAGTTTTCCATGATAGGTGTTGAAGATCTGCTGTTGCTGCTGGTTCAAATGGAGGGAGTGTCAATTTTTCTAGCACAACGTTCAAGTCCCATGCTGGTAATGGTGGTTTCCTAGGAGGTTTTACATTCTTGATTCCTCTGAGGAACTGCCTGAGTAGAGGATGTGAGAAGACAGGGGGATCGAAGCTGTATTCTGCAGAAATAGCTGATGCATGTATCTTGATGGAGGAATAGGACAGGCCTGTATGGAGAAGCTCTGCCAAGTACTCCAGGATGTTAGCAATATCTATCTTTGACACATCTTTTCCTCTTTCAGTACTCCAAATGACAAACCTTTTCCATTTTCCTGCATAGTTCCTTCTTGTTGAAGGTCTGCGGGCTTCAAGGATAATGTCTTTAACCCTTTGGGATAAATCTGGGTTAGTTGCTGTTATGTGATGTTCCAGGCAGTCAGTTGCAGAGTTTTTAGGTTTGGATGCATGATGTTGTAGTTGTTCTGAGTTAACATCAAAGGCATCAGGGTAGTGTCCACATTCTCCCCCGAGACATGCTCCTCAGCAATGGATACCAGTGTTGTCTTGGCCAATTTGGAGCTATCAGGATTATCCTTGGACGTTCCTCTTTGATTTTCAGTAGTACCTTGTGCATCAAAGGAAGAGGTGGAAATGCATATGCTGTCAGGCCTTTCCAACTGAAGGATAGAGAGTCCACCTTCCATGCAAGTGGGTGGTATGTCCTTGTGCAGAATTTCTTGAGCTGGTGATTGAGTGGGGATGCGAATAGGTCTATTTGTGGCATTCCCCATTTCTTTGTGATGGCCTTGAAGATGTCCGGGTGTAGCATCCATTCGTGAGCATCCGAGGTAGTTCTGCTTAACATGTCTGCTAGGATGTTTTCTTTTCCCGGTACAAATATTGCCTGTAACTGGATGTTGTAGCTCAGAGCCATATTCCAAAGGTCCAGAGTCATTCTGCATAGGGGTATGAATGAGTGCCTCCCTGTTTGTTGATGTACCACATGACTGTGGTGTTGTCTGTCCTTATCATTAAATGGCCTTCTTTGAGGAATGGTCTGAAATTCTGGATTGCTAGTTTTACTGCCAGCATTTCTTTTTGATTTATGTGCAGGTGCAGCTGGTCTGGAGTCCATAATCCTTGTATGCATTTGTCCAGCATGTGTGCCCCAATCTAGGTCTGAGGCGTCCGTTGTGATGGTTTGGCTTGCTTGAAAGTTGTGGAAGGGCAAGCCTGGGTTTGACTGGCATGCTTGAGCCCACCATAGGAACTCTTGTTTCAGGCATGGGATTAGTGGGATTTGGTTTCTAAGCTGTGCCTGTGTTGAGACCATAAATTCTTTAGGTACCACTGTAGCTTTCTCATATGCAGTCTGGCATGGGGACCAGGATTATGCATGATGCCATGAAGCCCAAGGCCTGCAGTACTTTTCTTGCTGTTAGTTTGTTCTGCTTTGTTAATGCCAAGAAGTAAAGAGGGAGTTGTTCTTGTTTTTCTGCAGTTAGGAATGCCATCTGTTTTACTGTGTCCAATTCCGCACCCAAGAATGTTTTTGTTTGGGATGGTATCAGTCTTGACTTTTTGAAATTGACTGTGTATCCCAGGGCTTGTAGTAAGCAAATGACTCTTTGTAAGTCTTTTGTCAGCTTGCTTTTGTTGTCCGCTTGTATCAGGCAGTCGTCCAGGTATGGATAAATTTGGATTCCCTGTAGCCTGCAATGAGCGATTACTGATGCCAGGCATTTTGTGAATACTCTGGGCACAGTAGATAAGCCAAAGGGCAATGCTGAGAATTGATAATGCTCTGATCCTGCAAGAAATCTGAGGTATCTTCTGTAATTTGGTCGTATGGGGACGTGCAGGTATGCCTCCTTGAGATCTAGAGTTACCAGCCAACACTCCTTGCCCAGCATGGGAAGAAGTTGCTGTAGGGTCAGCATTTTGAATTTTGGGACAATGATGAATGTGTTTAAGACGGACAGGTCGAGAATAGGTCTCCAACTTTTCTCTTTTCTTGTTACTAGGAAGAGTCTGGAGTAGAATCCTTTGCCCAGTTCTGTTAGTGGTACTCTTTCCACAGCTCTCATCTTTGTTAATTGAGCTATCTGCTTTAGAGCTTCTGTTTTTTGATTTGGAGGTAGGTTTGGCATTCCTCTTTTTACTGGTAAGGTGTGGAAGTGAAACCTGTAGCCTTGGTCTATGGTCTGTAAAATCCACTTGTCTTTTGTGATATAGTGCCAATTTTTTGAAAATAAGGCTAACTTTCCGCCTAAGGGTGCTGCTATTTGTTCCCTGGTAGGCGGTGTCAGAGCCAAGTCACTGTGATTGTCCTGTTGCAGTGGCAGTGGTTGTGTCTGTGCCTCGCTGGTTATTGCCTTGCCACTGGCGTCCTCTGTAGGCATCTCCTCTGGATTGATTTCTGCCTCTGGAACGTCTATTCCTGCCTCTCTGAGATTTAGAGGAGTCTGGAAAGGACCAATTTTTGGAAGGCCAGTTCCTGCTAAACCTTGGGGACTGAACCTGTAAGAAATCCTTAACTGTTTGTACAGATTTTGCCTTCTCTTCCATTTTCTTCATTACTTGCTGAGCAGGAGTACCAAATAGACTGGCCTTATCCATAGGAGCATCTAACAGCTTTGCTTTAACATGATCCGGCAAGGCCTGTTCTTTCAACCATGCATGCCTTCTTATAACTGTGCCAGTCATGGCTGATCTAAATGAAGCCTCCAGTGCATCATAGCCACATTTTAAAGAATGGTTACTAACCTGCTGAATGTTATTCACCATTTCTAAAACATATTTCTTATCTAAGGAGTCATCAGAGGACAGTTTCTTAGTTAACTGATCAAGCATAAACTCTTGGTATTGGATCATATGAAACTGACAGTTCAAAGCTCTAGCTGAGAGAGTAGCAGAGGTGTAAACTTTTTCCCCATCTCTAAGGACCTGGATTCCCTTTCAGAAGGGAGAGGGTTTTTTGCTGAGGTCGAAGCTACTGCCTTAGGTCCCTGGGAGATAGTCTCAGGATCTGCAAGAGGGGCCTTGTATAGGTGGTGATGAGTGTCTGGTACCCTGTAAAACCTATCTGGTTTGGCAGGGGCTGGAGGTAAAGTATCAGGAGCAGTGCAAACATCATTAAAAGCATCATCCACAACAGGCAGAACTGGAGGTATAGCTAAGGGCCTATGTTGCGGTAAGTGTAGAAAGGTCCTAAGCCTTTTTCTTGAATCTGAGAAATCTTGTCTCTGCCATTGAAATTGTTCTCTCATGGCATGTATGGTTTCCCCAAAGGAAAATTCCTCTGGTGGAGAGGCAGATGGAATAGATTCTTCAGCATCGGAATCTTCATAAGTAGAAAAAGGAGCCTCTGGATGGTCTGTAATGTCTGAGTCATCCGAAGAATCATCTGAGGACACTGGCTCTGGGGGCTCTGCTCTAGGTCTCTTTTCTGGAGGCTGAGAGGCCCTGTCTGGGTGAGATTGGGATCCCCTAATTAAAGAGATGAGATCCTCTGCCAGAGTAAGCATTTGTGAACTGGAACTGGGCCTGTGTGAGGGGGGGCTTAACAGGCACTGATTTAACAGTTTTGGCTGCTTTAGCCCTGGCAAAGGCCTTAATAGACATGGCTGCAGGAGGCCTAGCAGCACCACGTGCTGGGGTAGAGACATCCAAAGGGATGGTGTCTGATAATTCAATAGGAACCACATTAGTAGGCAAAACTTCAGAGGCCGATTCAACTAGGGTAGCAGGAGCCTCGGTAGTAGTCATGGATTCGGCTGAAGATTGACCCGTTTGCTCGGTTTCGGCCAAAACCGAGACACTCGCGGTTTGCTTAACCGTGGTTTCGGCGGAAACCGCGGACCGCGAGTGTCGGTCTTTTCTTTCGTTTTTAACAATTTGAGTAGTCGGAGGATCCGGCGGCATAATGTACGCAAAATCTGAGCGAAAAACTGTTCAGCAAACTCCGACCGGCGCCTAAGCGTTCGTCGGTTGAAGGAAGCACAGGCTAAACAGGCTGCTACGCCGTGGTCTGGGCCTAAACAAGGTAAGCAGTAAGAGTGGAAATCTTTATGAGGTATTTGTTTCCCACAAGTTAAACAGTTATTTACTTTTTCTGACATCGGCTGAGGCAAGAAAGAGTCCCCAACGGGGTACTTAGCTTTTTAGAAGTCTTCAAAGTAGTATTCGGTAGTAGTAATCTCTGGATCTGACCGACCGGCACTTGCGAACAGCTTCTGCTTGGGCCACGCGCAAGAAAGACTGAGGAAAATGGCGTCGGCTGATGCCTTTATACCCGAAGACCAGGAGAGATGACGTCGGGTGAAGTGCGACACCAGCCGAGGCCAGACCCAGACTTTGGAATCCGGCCGACCGAAGGGCTGCCTGACGACAGGACAACCCATTTGTTAGGACTGCAGATGCATCCTTGAAGGACATCAACAGTGGGCAAAGTAGGCTTAGAGACTAAATGGGTGGGAGCTGAGAATAAGGTAGTCAGCGCTGGTGACTTGAGGAGTCTATGCACCACCCATTCCACGTCATCATCTGATAAGCTCCTTGTAGACCTGGAAGACAGGGAAGGAGATCGAGGCCTACGAAGCACTGGTGATCTCAATGTCAGAGAAACTGGCAAAATATCAATGGACCAGCTCCGAATGGAGGTATCTTGCGGCTCCAAAGGCTTTGGAGCCGAAGTACCAGGCCTATCAACCAAAAGGACTTCCGACGGCTCCGAGGACTGTGGAGCCAAAGAAGTAGTGGCATTTGAAATTTTAGGAAGTTTGACTGGCGGCTCTGACTGAGCCGGTGTAGCAGGTGAATTGTGAGACTTGTCCTTTTTAGAGGAAGGAGACAAAGAAGAGGAAGAACTATGGATGGCTTCCTCAAAAGAAGGCTTTAAGTGCCCTTTCAGAATCAACTTATTTCTCCTTTCCTGAAGTACTCTAGCACTAAAAGTATGATAAAACATGCAGTCTTCTTGGACATGAATGGCACAAGGCAATAAACACATATAACATGTCCATCCGTGATGGACATTTTTTACGAGCACTTCTGACATTTCTTAAAGCACAAAGGCTTGTGTTCTCTCTCTTTCTGGTCTTCGGACATTTTCAGGTTAAGACCATAAAGGCAACAGCAACAACAAGAAAAAAATTTTTGTTAAGGCTAAAATAGCTAAAGCTACACCAAACATTACTACAGAACAACACAAGGAGTGACAACAGGGGAGAACAATAGAACCTCTAACTTATGTGACTCTATTTATTGTTTTGGAGAAGACAATAAACACTGACAGCCCTCTAAGTTAAATGGGCAAATAGCTCTCTTACTGAAATGAGCTATAAAAAGACCAACAGACTAACAATAACCACTACACGGGATACCAAAAGGGGCCAACAAAGCGACGGCAAAAGCCGTGCTAAAGGGGAAAAAAACTATTACAACCTAATAACGAGCAGCAAAGAGGCACAACGAGTTAAACTAAAGGATCAATAAAAGATATATATATATTAAGTTTTAGACAAGGTAATGACACAACTTAGCCACGGCCAAGATGAGCGCATCCAACCTCGTAAAGCGGCAAAAGAGATCTGGGGAATTACACCACTGCATTGTGGGATACCTTCTTGCCGCAAGCCAGGTTTGAGACTTTCAGCTAAGTATTCAGCCGAGTTGGAGCCGAGGATCGGCTGAGAACCCATCATTGCAAGAATGATGGCGAGATAGGACAACATAAAATCATTAGTTTCCACTACTAGTTGTAGTAACTGACATATTAGTTTGAAGTTGAACATTAGTATAGTCAGTATTCAGATTCAAATTCTGTCAAACTGCCTCTATATCGTAGCTGATAGGAATCATTGTAAAGAGAGAATCATGGCATAATAGTTAAGGTGTTTATCTTACAGACACAAGGTACAGGGTTTGATTCTCATCTTGAGAATAATGGCTAGGCTTAAAAAGGCTCACTCGGGTCATTAACCTAGTAATAATATATACAGATAGTAATAATGAACCTCCCTTTTCCAATCTTATAAGAAAAACCCTGTGACCTCATTCAAACCAAAGTTGAATAGTGACAGTGTTATAGAAAGGTTTTTCTAAAGTAAAGTTAGGGCTGGGGGCAGGTGTAAAGGTAGGGATGGGGTAACAAACACTGCTGATAAGAACTAACTTAACTCTACACATTATAGTAGAAAGATTCTTTCTGAAACACTACCACTTCATAAGACAAATCAGTCGCATACCATATACAAGAACACACATGCACATACTTAACACTATCTCTTTACCTAACACTTACTCTATCTCTAACCTGCAAACACTTATAGACACACGCTCCTGTAACTAATTGTAAAACTTTTGGTGCATCCAAAAGTGTCAGTTGGCATTACAAAAAAATCATTTACCTGTCAGAAATCCTCCCCCTTCAGTTTGACAAGTGCAATATTTGAACAACAATGCACTCAAACTAAAGTGTACTTGACCACTTTTAACCCAAATAACCTTTTTAGAGAACCAGCCATAAGACAACCTCAGCCTAACTAATATATACATATCTATGCACACACACACACACACACACACACACACACACACACACACACACACACACACACACACACACACACACACACACATAGTGCAGATGCTATGAGTACAAACATCATCAAAATGGTGCCATGCATGTGTGAGAGGATCAGTGGGGATATTACTGTGTATGACAGGACTATAGTTAAGTTCTATATCACTACAAAGCAATAATGTGCCTGTGAAGGAATTGGTTTGCAGCATATCACAAGAAAATACACAAGAGAAAATGTATTTCCTGCACAATATTTTCTGTAGCTGTGGTTTGATCTTTACATAATGAAGTGTCCCACACTAATCTTAAGGTATCATATCAGGTGATGAGTAAGTAAGATGGACAAAGAGTGAACATGGTCTAATATCTAGGCCTAATTCAAACTCTTTAGAAGCAAATGTACAACATGGACAGGATCAGGGAACATCTTTGCGATATATCCGGACACATTGATACAAATGCACTTTCACGACATGTTATGGCTATGGGCATGGGGCATGAATTAAGATTTATGGTTATTGAAAAGGTTAAACTCAATATAAGGAGGGGGGGCCACTAGAAATAGAGTTAAAAACAGGGAACTTGAGTGGATCATTAGGATGAGGGTGAATAATGGCAGAGGCCTCAATGAGAAGGTATCTATTCAACCGGTCTTGATCAATAGGCCGTTACGCTAATTAAGTGTTTTTCATACACATATTAGTACATCTTTGGTTTAATTTAAGTTTTTTATGTTATGTAGATAACATGTATATGTGTAACTACGTTATAGGACAGTTTCTCTGAAATTTTACACTGGCCTTTTAAGTCTTAATTGTTCTTATTTTAAATTGCTTTTAATTGCATTTAGAGTTATTTGTGATGTATATATGGGTGGAGCTGTGTGATGAACATTGTCTGATGAAGCAGCTTGACTGCGAAAGTGCTCACCCCTACTGTTTGTTACAGTCTGTTTATTAAAGTCTTTTATTAAGTTACTCATTGCCGTGGTTCAATGCTCACTATATATTTTTATGTTTATATATATATATATATATATATATATATATATATATATATATATATATACATACGCGCATGTGTGTGTGTGTATATATATATATATATATATATATATATATATATATATATATTAAACAACTCCAAACAGCTCCAACAAACACCAAAAAGCTGGTACTGAAGGCAATACACAATAACTCCTCAGCTTGGACAGTACCAAATTTATTGCAAAGCCAGCGAAACAAAATTACTCCGCCAAATACACAAATTGCAGTTAAGCGCTTTCATCTGACCAATGCAGACTTCTTCAGAACTGCAACAAGTGGTTCTAAATACGTTATATATACTTTTAGGCGCCAAACAGCGTTCCCATTGAAACTTTTAAAGGTATATACAACTCTTCCGTAAAAAACAAATAATAAATGATAACATCAAATATAACACAATAAATCCTATTTGCAAACAATAATACATTCCTAAAAACATCCTTTCACAAATGAATATGAATAAAAAATAAATAAAAAAATAAAAAGTAAAAGATAAAAGAAAAAATGAAAAAATTATATATAACTATAGCCAACAAAATGTCACCTAAAAAAAAGTGTCCTATAAATATATATATATATATATTTTACCTAACAATATTACCTAAAAATATATGTATATTACCTAAAAAAATCTATGGTGCAAAATACTAAATCAAACATAAAAATGGTTTAATGCTAATGTAATCATTAACACCAGGAAGCCTAGTAGCATCAGTAAGAATCTGCCATTTACTTTCTTTCATTGCCAATAATGCTTTGACGTTTCCACCATATACTTTGACATCAACCTGATCTATAATGGTAAATTTAAATTGATGCATATCCCCACTTTTTTATATATGTTTATATAGAGCATTTTTCTTATCTTTAGTTCTAATAGAATAAAGATGGTCATAAATTCGTCGTCTCAACTGTCTCTGCGTTTTTCCAATATAAAACGCAGAGCATGCATCACATGTTGCTACATAGACCACGTATTTAGTGTTACAATTACCTGCTCTAGTCCGTATATATGTCTTGTTGAAATTGTCGAGTTGTATATACCTTTAAAAGTTTCAATGTGAACGCTGTTTGGTGCCTAAAAGTATATATAACGTATTTAGAACCACTTGTTGTAGTTCTGAAGAAGTCTGCATTGATCAGATGAAAGCGCTTAACTGCAATTTGTGTATTTGGTGGAGTAATTTTGTATCGCTGACTTTGCAATAAATTTGGTACTTCCAAGCCGAGGAGTTATTGTGTATTGCCTTCATTACCAGCTTTTTGGTGATATATATATATATATATATATATATATAAATATATATAGATATACATATATATATATATATATATATATATATATATATATATATATATATATATATATACATACACACACACACACACACACACACACACACACACACACACACAAGCACATACATATAAGCTCCCCACCCATCCTCACTCAACTCTGCTACCCTAACCTTAATCCTACACACTACCTAAAGAAGAGTATTTCCTAATAGTAGTACTATTTAAATTATGTCTAAAAGTAGCACTGGGTTTTGATTAAGCAGTTTCAAAGTGCTTGATGGTTTGATTTTTTTGGTACATATGTTGTTGATGTGATGGTATCAATCTACTATTTTCCAATTTTTGTGCATATCAATGGAATGTGCAATTACATATATATATATATATATATATATATATATATATATATATATATATATAAGTGAAAAACACAGTGCACTAATCTACTCAGCAAATCATCCAAAAGAACTTTCAGCATGCAGTAATATATAATGAACCCTTTAATAGCTAGAAAACATCAGCAACCAACAGCAGCTCATGGTTTCACCTTAAAAATGACTTTTCAATGGAGTTTCTGACATCAGCAAACTATTGCTAATAACTGCTTTTCTATCACACCGTATATCATTTGTCAATCTGTAAATATTCTTGCCTCGTTGGCCACTGACCTCTTTCTCCTGTACGATCACTGCTCATATACTGGGTGACATCTAAATGCATCACAATTAAATTATTCACATCATAGCATTTTAATGCTACTGTACCTTTTAACTACTTTCTTAAGTACTGTAAAACTCTCTTACTGCTCATATCTACATTTTGCATCTTGCTCTGTCATCTTTTTTTTTTTCAAAACAGGTTTATTGTTTTAACATACAAGAGAAATATCATAACAATTTTATACAAGTAATTAAAAATAGATATGATTATAACATTCAACAAAACAACTAAAGTACTTACAAAGACATCCACTACAATCAGATCAATTAATTAAACTAAAATACCATGCTATTGAAATTAGGATTTTTTTAACAAATTTTGTAAATTATCCCATACAATATAATAAGATGTTTTTCTAGTTGTTCTTGACCTAATTGTGTTTATTTCCATATGGCACACTATATTCATAACATTTTTAAATTCATTGAACGAAGGAGGTGTATCTGAAATCCAATTTCTGGTTATTATTTTCCTAGCCACTGCTAGAATAGACCATAACAAGGGAAGCTTAACCTTTTTAACACTTTGAGGTACAGGTGTGTTGAATAATATAAGAGATTTAGAAATAATGAAATTATCTGTAAAAAGAGCCTGCAAAAATTCATTAATTGGCTTCCAGTATTCTTTCAATTTTATACAGTCATAAAACATATGAGCCCAGTCAGCATTAATTTCAACATTACATCTCTTACATAGATCATCTTTATTATTTATTTTATTCATTATCAAAGGTGTATAAAAAGATCTATGTAAAAATTTCCATGTATAAAGTCTCCAGACAATGGAAGACGTAGTTCTATAGGCAGATTCCAATATATATTGTTTATCTTGTTGATTTGGTGGGTCCCCATTAATAGAAGTGAAATAATTCCAGTATATATCTACACTGTAAAAAGTTTCTTGTCTGATAATTTTATTCATGTATGAAAGTTTACCTTTATCAGAAACTTTATGTTGTAAATTTAATATCAAGTAATCAATCAGTGTTGGAATAGATTATTTAACTGTTATAGACATTAGATCTATTTTATTAATGAGATGTTGTCTAAAGGTCTGAACCTCTAACCAGCAAGTTTCTCTTAGATCAAATTCTTGTTTTAAGAAATCTAGATTTTTAACTTTATTATCAGATATCAACTGATACCAGTACTTTAGATCATTATCTATAGCTAAATGAGTTCCTTCAGAAGTAGATGACAAAAGCATACCCTGAGTATACATTATAGGAATATAATAAAATTCCATTCCCTATACTTAGGGTGCATGAATATAAAGTTACGATAGCTAATAATAATATTTAATGGGTAACAAACCATATGTTTAGGTGTAATAGGTGAAGTACAAAATTCCTTTAGTAACCATAACATGGAGTTATTTACAATCATATTTTTATGTGTTAAGGAGATTTTCATGAAGTGCATACTAATTAGCTCCCAATAATCTTTCCATTTTGCGACATATGACTGATCTATTAATAAAGTAATAACTTTTACAATAGAAGAGATAGTATATAAATTAAAGTCTGGAAAAGAAATACCCCCTTGAGACCAGCTATTAGTATGTTTCTTTAATGCAATCCTAGGTCTATTAGGTGCTCATAGGAAATTTAACATTAGTGTATTCAGTTTCTTGATAATTATTTTTGTAGGTGGAAGTATTATTGATTGTATTAAGTATAAAATCTTGGGGAATATTATCATTTTAATAATTGTAAGTCTCTCCTCCATAGTAAAAACATATTATTCCAGGTATTAAAAAGATTTTGTATATTAAGAAAACAGGTATTATAATTATTATATATAATAGATTTAATATCTTTAGATAGTATTATACCTAAATAAGTTATCTGACCTGAATTGGGTACATATTTAGTAAAATCACTAATGAGAATATTTTTTCGTGTATATATAGGTAGTATTTTAGTTTTTTCTTCATTGAATATTAAACCAGAAATACTTTTAAAATTCATCATTTTATCAAATAGAGACTGCATAGAAGAATTAGATCCTGCTGATGTAATTAGAACATCATCTGCAAAAAGTTGAATTTTGGATGTTGTATTTTCATCTATTTCAAAACCCTCTATGTCAGTACTATTTCTGATCAAATTAGCCCAAGGCTCCATTCTGATCAAATTAGCCCAAGGCTCCATTACTAAAGTGAATAATAGTGGAGAAAGTGGACATCCTTGTTTTGTACCTTTAAAAATGGGTATTTTTTGTGAAACATATGTTCCTACCTTAATATAAGCCAATGTTCCTTTGTATAAATGCTCAATTAGATTTACAAATGCATCTGAGAAATTTGTGCACTTCAGTAAGGTAAACAGATAGTCCCAACTTACTGAATCAAATGCTGAACTTATATCAAGACTAAATAGAAGTTATGTTCTTACCATAACGTTCCATGTTAGTTGTCTTCTTCTCGCCTTCTTTCTTGCTGGATGGGTTCGGAGCCGACCTCGGCTCCGACTCGGCCACTCTAAAAGCTCGAGAGTTGGTTCCACCGGCTCGAGGCTCCCCCTATATCCCACAATGCTAGGCGTGTATTACCTCAGATCTCGTTTGTAAGCTGTGCCCAGCCAAAATAACTCCAGAACCACTGGAAAGGGAAAGAATCCACCTCTACAAAGGGAATGGAAGAAGGTGACCTGAAAACCTGAAGAAGGAATATATGTACAAAAACATATACCTAAGTACAATAGAGGTGGTAGAAAGAGAGGTCACAAACAAACTCCTCTAGGTCTGTCCAGGCTAGGGGGAAGGAGGGTGGGACGCAAGAAAGAAGGTGAGAAGAAGACAACTAACATGGAACGTTATGGTAAGAACATAACTTCTATATGTTAAGTTGTCAATCTCGCCTTCATTCTTGCTGGATGGGACCGTGTCCCTAGCACCTTGTCCCGGGTGGCCTATCGGAACAGATTCTTGAGAACAGTGGAACCAAAATTAGCTCTATGTCTAGAAGCTAAATCCAACTTGTAATGTGAAATGAAAGTGTGAGGAGTAGCCCAAGTAGCCGCTGCACAAATGGTGTCAATAGGCAGTCTGTCTTGGAAGGCTATAGAAGTAGCCAAAGCTCTGGTGGAATGGGCTTTAGGTTTGTTAGGCAGCTTTTGGTGTCTTATTTCATAGATAATGGAAATTAGAGATGTTAGCCATCTAGATAGTGATACCTTGGAAACAGAAAGTCTCTTTCTGCCTTCTGCATAAGAGACAAACAGCTGGTCAGATTTTCTGAATTGTTTGGTTCTATCCAAATAGTACCTTAACTGACGATGAACATCTAGCCAATGCAATTTTTGTTCAGACCTATTAGAGTATTCTGGAAAGAACACAGGAAGGTCAATGCTTTGATTTAGGTTAGAAGCAGAGGCTACCTTAGGTAAAAAGGACGGGTTGGTTCGTAAGGATACCCTGTCTTTGTGGAATAACAGATATGGTGGTCGACAGCTGAGTGCCTGAAGTTCTGAAACTCTTCTAGCTGAAGTAACAGCTACCAGAAAGAGAGTCTTCCATGATAACAATTTCAAAGAACAGGAAGCTGCAGGTTCAAAAGGGGGGAGAATCAAAGAACTGAGAACTAAATTAAGGTCCCAAGGAGGAGGAGGATTTCTTATCGGAGGTCTGAGTAGAAAAACTCCCTTCAAAAAGGCTTTGCAAAGCTTGTGGGACATTATGGCAGACTCTGAAATGCCCACATGAAAGTTATTTATAGCTGCCAATTGAACTTTAAGAGTAGAAGGAGATGAACCTGCATGAAAGAGTTCAGCTAGAAAATCAAGAACCATATGGATGGGAGCAGTGAAAGGATCTAAATCCCTTCCTTGAGCCCAATAGGCGAAACGTTTCCACTTACTCAGGTAAATCTTCCTAGTGGAAGATTTATGGGAAGCTATCAAAATATCTCGAACAGAGTGAGATATTTGAGGAAGCCTGGCTAAGGTTGGAACTGGAGGAACCAAGCAGTGAGGTTCAGAGAGGGGAGGGAGCGATGTAACTGACCCGACTGATGGATCAAAAGATCTGGAACTAGGTCCAGATGCCAAGGTTGCTCCAACAGAAAATGATGCAGAAAGGGGAACCAAACCTGTCGAGGCCAGTAAGGAGCAATGAGGATCAATGAGGCCTTCTGAGCGATAGCTTTCTGTATCACTTGAGAGATTAGTGGGAAGGGAGGAAATGCATACAGAAGTCCCCGGGGCCAAACTTGGACTAGAGCGTCTCTGCTGGGCTGGCCTGGTAATGGGAATAGGGTGAAAAAATCTCTGCACTTGCTGTTTTGGGGAGTAGCAAAAAGGTCGCAGCAAGGCTGACCCCACTTGAGAAAAATCTCTCTCACAACAGAGTCTTTCAGAGACCACTCGTGAGGCATGAGAATAGCTCTGCTCAACTTGTCCGCGATTTGATTGGACTTCCCGGGGATGTGCGTTGCTATCAGAAACCGCTGAGAAGAAATCGCCCATTGCCACAGCCTGAGTGCTTCTCGACATAGGGGATAGGACCTGGTTCCGCCTTGTTTGTTGATATACCACACTACAGACATATTGTCCGTCTGGATTGCTATCGTTCCCAAGGGAAGAGAGTCTTGAAGGGCTTGCAACACTAAAAGCACTGCTCTCATCTCTAGAACATTTATGTGCAAGTGGCATTCGTCTGGTTGCCATGTGCCCTGGACAGTTCTGCCCTGATAATGCCCCCCCCACCCGATCAGGGAGGCGTCCGTTGTCAGAGTAGCAACCGGAGGGTAAAGAACAAAGGGTCTTCCCAACAAGAGCTGAGGGGAAGACATCCACCACCGAAGATGATTCTTGCATGTTTGCGTAATCATAATGGTGTGGGACATCGGAAGTTGCTGGTATGACCATTGTGTGAAGAGCATCCATTGAAGGATTCTCATGTGAAATCTGGCTAATGGAAGCAGAGGAATGGCAGCCTCATAATCCCCAATACCTTCAGAACTAACCTGGCTTTGACTCTGTTGCTGCAGAAGAGGAGCGAGACCAGTTTGTGTATGTCTGCTATTCTCTGATCTGTTAGTCTCGCAGACATGTTGACTGTGTCTAGATTTGCGCCTATGAAGGTAATAGTACGACAAGGCGACAAAACAGACTTTTCGCAATTTATTGAAATGCCTAAGTTTTGACAAATGCAAAAGGTGTAGTCCCTGGCCAGAAGAAGAAGATGCTTGGTGGGAGCTGTGAGGAGCCAGTCGTCCAAATATGGAAACACCTGGAATCCTTGACGTCTCAGGTGAGAAGCTACCACTGCCATGCATTTGGTAAACACCCGGGGGGCAGTGGTGAGACCAAAGGGCAGGGCCCTGAATTGAAAATGACTGGTTCCCAGCCTGAAGCGGAGGAATCTTCTGGAGCGTCTGTTCATTTTATGTGATAGTACGCATCCTGAAGGTCTATAGAGCACATCCAGTTTTCCTTTCCCAATAGGGAAGGATGGACTGTAGCGTGACCATCCGAAATCTTGTTTTCTTGACCGACTTGTTCAAGATACTGAGATCCAAAATTGGTCTCCAGTCCCCTGTTTTCTTTGGAACTAAAAAGAACCTGGAGTAGATTCTGGATCCTTGCTGGTCTGCTGGAACTGGCTGAATTGCTCTTTTTGTAAGCAGCTTTGAAATTTCCAAAGCTGCGATATCCCTTTGAGCGGGTGGAACATCTGGAAGGGATTTTTTTGATTGGTTTGGAATGCGAACGAAGGGAATGGAATAGCCTTCGGAAATGATGGACTGTACCCACTTGTCTTGAGTTAGGGATAGCCAGGCTTCTGGGTACAGTGACAATCTTCCCCCGACTGCCTCCGAAGGTGGACAGTCGGGCAACACCTCAGGGATGCTGAAAGGGCTTGTCGGAAAAGGTTTCTCGATTGCCCTGGTTCTGCGGACCCCCTCTGCCTCTGGGGCGACATCTACCATTATTGTTCCCTCCTCTGCCTCTGGAGGGGAACCGACTCTGTGCGTCAGGCAAATTCCCTTGAGATTGTTTGCGGAACCACATTTTCCCACCTTTCTGGCCTTTGGGGTAAGGCCTAGAAGGAGTAGAAAAATGGACTCCGATGGCAGAAAGAGTCTTGCCATCCGTCTCGCACCTAGTCAAGGTTTCTTTCACTTGAGGACCAAAAAGAGATGATCCATCAAACGGGGAATTAGTGAACGACATTTTAAAGGGGTCCGGAAAGTTGCATAGCCACATCCAGGCATGCCGGCGTAAGGCCACACCTGTCCCTGCGGCCCTGCTCGCTCCATCAGCAGCATACGAAAGGAGGCGCATGGAGGAGTTAGCTATAGAATTCAGGGTAGCCAGCTGAGTGTTCATCTTGTCCTGAAAACCCGCAGCTGTAGGATCCTTCAACATGTCACTCGCTTCTTTGATCAAGTCCCTTTGAAGACGAGTAAAATGGCATAGGTAGTTCAGCGAACGCATTGCAAAGGTTGCTGACGAGAACATCCGCTTCCCGTACCTGTCCATAGACCTAGATTCCTTGTTAGGTGGATGGACAGGCACCGAAGGATCAGCTAGTTCCTTCTTAGTGGCAGCAGCTACCACCATAGCATCCACAGAAACTCCCTTGGTCAGAAATTGTTTATCTGCTGGTGCCATGATAAATTTGGAGGGTCTCCTGGGGGTGGGATCCACTGAATCAGGAGCCGTCCATGCCTTTTTTGCTACCACCTGCATGAGGGGGTCAAAGGGGGGGGACACCCAGGAGGTGGAAGGGCGAGAGCCAAACGCCTCAAGATACACAGATTCATCCTCCGAAGGGTTAAGGGTTGGCCAATTTCCCCTCTGTTTGAGGATTTCTAGAATGTCTGCAAAGGAGATATCTTCAGAAGGGGAACGGGGGGAACCCTCGGAATCCTCTAAATCTGTGTCAGAGGTGACAGACTCAGGTGAGTCTATGTGTTTCCTCTTACACTTTCTCTTCCTAGGAGGTTCTTGGAAGAGGATGAGATTCCCACAGGGGATTCCTGAGGAGCTGGCTCTCTGCGGTCTGGGATGAGGGAGTGAGTAGACATGACCTGAGGCACCGAAGAGGGAGGGGTAGACGGAGCCGACTGTGGAGTTGAACCAGGTTCCAACACGCTCCGCATGACCTCGAACGCACCCCTGTCAGGCAGAGCCAGAGGCCCCCGCTCCGAAAAGCTGGGGACCCCCCTCGGCACCGACAGTGATGGCTCCGAGGCCGATGTCGGAGCCAAACTCACCAGCGCCGAAACACCGAGAGGGAGAACGGGGTCGGACAAGGGTCCGATGCCACTCACCCCCTCGGAGCCGATGAGGGAAGCCCGGCGCCGAGATTCTTCCAAGGAAGAAATCGGAGCCGACGACAGAGCCGAAGACATTTGTATTGGCTCCGACACTACCACAGACTCGGTTCCGAAACGCCCCGGCTCCGAGCTCAAAGGAGTCGGAGGAGGAACATAATGAGGAACAGGGTCAGGCATCGACTGATGAGTCGGGCTCTGAAGCATTTGGGCCAGTGCCTCGGACTTAAGAAGTCGACTCACTACCCTCTGAAGGTCATGGTCTGAAAGCCTCGATGACCTAGAGGAGTGAGATCTATGGCTCTGTTCAGACAGCAAGGGAGACGCTGGAGCCGAATGAACGGAGCCGAGAGAAGGTGACCTAGACCTCTTTCTAGATGTCGGCTCCGATGGTCTGGTCGGAGCCGACACAGGAATTTCCAAAGCCTCGGCTCCAGCCAGAGCCGAGGAAACCACAGAAACTGCAGTCTGAGACTCATCGGCTCCAGCCGGAGCCGATGCAGACGGAGGTTTCGAAGCCTTAGGCCTCGACTCAGATGCTGGAGCCGAGGACCTAGAAGCCTTAGAGGGTTTGCCCGAAGTAACAGTAAGGGAACCCTCAGGCTTAACTAAACCTCTCAAAATAAGTTTATTTTTTCTTTCCTGCAGGACTCTGGGGCTGAAGCCATGGCATACAGCACAAGAGTCCTGCAGGTGTAAAGGTCCCAGGCAGTAAACACAAGAAGTGTGACCGTCTGTCAGAGACATTTTCTGACAGCACGAGTCACACGTCTTGAAGCCTGAGACCTTTGAATCCTTGGACATTATCAAGGAACCGAAAGTGTAACCACCACACAGAACACACCCACACCGATTACACTATGAACAAGTTAAATTAAATTAAACTAATAAAAATTAGATAGTTAGTTTAATTAAATATCCCTACCAAAACACAAACACTCCACTAGGGATAGCAGGGCCCGAAGGCCTAAGGAAAGAACTTATAAGTTCTTTAGGGAAAAAAAGGGGAATAATGGAAGAGAAGGGATAAAATCCACTAAAGTAAGGAAATATGAGAAACTAGGTTAAGAAAAGGGATTTAAACTAGTTCAGATAGACTGATTTAACAAACTGACCTGAGCCGGTAGAAAAACAACACCTCAATAGCTGTAGCGGCAAACGAGATCTGAGGTAATACACGCCTAGCATTGTGGGATATAGGGGGAGCCTCGAGCCGGTGGAACCAACTCTCGAGCTTTTAGAGTGGCCGAGTCGGAGCTGACCCATCCAGCAAGAATGAAGGCGAGATTGACAACTTAACATTAAGTGTTAAATCTTTCTTTTTCCTATTTGCAAAATCAATTAATGTTAAAGTTCTTCTTATATTATCAAAAGTATTTCTATTTACAATGAAGCCTGTCTGATCTATATCTATAATGCCGGGGATGATTGTCTTCAATCTATCAGCAAAAATACTCATAAACATTTTATAATCAACATTAAGTAATGAGATTGGCTGATATGAAGTACATCTAGTTGGATCTTTATTAGGTTTTAAAATTGGCGAAATAAATGTATATTGCCAAGATGGGGGGGGTTATTAACTCAGTTTGGGCCAAAATAAAAACCTTATGTATTAATGAATATGTACTTTTAGAAAGGATTTTATATATCTCTGGTATAATACCATCATTACCCGGTGCTTTGTTTGATTTAAGCTTATTTATTTGTGTAATAACCTCTGTATATGAAATACTTTTGTCCAATAGTTTAATCTGTTGTTTATTAAGCTTTTTATTCATGTTTGTGGTTATAAACTCCTTTATTTTATCTTTAGGTTCCATGTTAATGTTATTATGGTTAATTTTGTGAAAGTGATTTCTAAATTCATCTAGTATTTCTGGTATACTAGAAACATTCTTCTTTTTCCTTAGAGAAAAGACTTCTTTGATATGGTTTTGTTTATTCAACCTTTTTGTTTTATTTTTAAGTCTATGTAAGTATTTGGGGCTTATTGAATAAGACAAAAACTTGTATTTCTCTAAAGTTATTTTAACTTTATGAGTTAAAATTTCTTTGTATTTCTCATTTAGTTTGTTTATTTCTTCAATAACTTTCTTGTCCATAATATTTTCTTTATTATTATGTTTATAAGAGTCTAATTTACTTTGAATATCTAACAATTCCTTATCCCAAGATTTCCTTTTATTATTATACCATCTGATACTTTGTCCATATAGATATGATTTTAAGGCATCCCAAACATAGACAATGGAGACTTCAGGAGTATTATTTATGTCTAAAAATGTTTTACTTCTGAAAGTATATATTCTTTATAGTCTTTTAGTTGAGTTAAGTATGCTGGTATCCTTTTGATCTGAACATTATGAGTATTTTTATCATGAATTCAAAACAATTGAATTATGATCAGATATAGGACATGAAATGATTTTGGAATTAATTAAATCTGTTACCATCTGGTTAGAAATAAAGACCCTATCTATTTTTGAATAAGTTTTGTATCTGTTAGAAAAAAGGTGTATGGTAATGATTTTGAATCTATCTGATTATTAATATCATTCAAATGATAAGAATTAGCAAAACCATTTAAATGTTTTGCATTAGATGTAATTCTTCTTTTTCCTATAGTGGTAGTATCACTTTCATGTAGTATACAATTAAAGTCACCAGCTAAAATAATATCTCCTATAGAGAATGATATGATCTTATCAAGATGATGTTTCACTGTATTAATACCAATTCCAGGTATCCAATATACATTAATTAAAGTGTAAGTCTTCCCATTAATTTGTATTGTAACCATACAAAACATTCCTTTGTCATCCTGATAAGACTTAATGGTTTTAGGAATGGGCATACTTTTATTCCATAAAATAGCCCCTCCTCTTTTTCTGAGTGTGCTCTGAACTAACCAATACTGTATATTTGTTTGTGGCTAGTTTATCAATATCTTTTTTCAAGAGATGGGTTTCTTGCAGGAAGACTAAGTTGGCTTTATGTAAATTAATGCATCTTATTAGGCTTGCCCTTTTACACGGATTATTCAATCCGTTAATGTTTAAAGAAATTCCTTTTAAATATGTCATTTGGCATTTTTAAAACTTAAGAATCTTATGATCAAAATAACAAATAACAACATAAGTAATGTTACATCTCCTCCTTTAGGTGTACCTTTAAATATAGCTGTATTTATTGAATCTCTTATGGTATTTTGTATAGGATTCAATTTTGTTTGTAGTGACAATGAGTGTACAAAATATATTGTGGATGTCAAAACTATATGCATATAACAATGAACATGTGAAAATAATGTAAGGATTAAACCTTGCATCCAGCCTGGAGTTAAAAACTCCAACTTAGAGTAGTATTTACCACTCAAGTTAACCCCCTACCCTAAGCAGCAGTACCTCAGCTACCACCTTATCAATTTAATACTGGTTATATTTAACTTAAATTAACAGCTTTCAATTCAATTATCTAGCAAGGCAAGACTACACATTTGATAAAACAGCATCATATAAACTAAAATAAACTTTTTTTTTTTTTTTAAACTATTCATACTACTATATACATCTATGTAATATAATACACTTGTATTCAAATAGCATTCAAATAATCTTGATATTAGGAACCAAGAGGAGAGAGAGAAATAAAAGACGTGAAAGAGGGAGAGAGAGTGAAAGAAAGAGAGAGAGAAAAAAAAAAGGGAAGGCATATTTACATATTAATTTATTCAAAGTATGTAAAAATAAGTTCTAACATTCATTTAAATCAAAAACTTTGGCTAGTATGGTTCAGACATTACATATATTGAGATGCATCTATTTTCTGTCATGTAAATGCAGTCAACAGCTTTCAAAAAAAACCCTTGAATTGCTTGTATATGAGCATTTTACTCATACTCATTATTGTCAATAGAATAAAATATTATATTTATAGAAATTGTTATAAATCATACTGCATAGTTATACAAATTCTCAGAAACACTTGCATTATTGTAAAAAAAGCCATCTGTATTTTGTATGTCTATGCTACTGCTTTAAAATATATCACATGACAATTTCTTCCAGAATAGAGTTATAAAGTTATTTATGCTTGTCAATCAGATGAATTAAATGAGTTATAGTAATGTATATGTTTGGAACATAAGTTTTTAACACAGATTAGTATGCTGCAGTCAAGTAGATTTTCAAAACACTTGAATAAATGTTTCATTTTCTATGCCTTCTAAAATAAGACATTTACTTACTACAAGAAACTGCATCATTTAAAATCATTATAACTGACATATTTTATGAATTATAACATAGATATTTAAGTAATTATATAAAATAACTCACATTTAAATGTTAAAGAGTTAATTTTCCTTCACATAGTCGCATTTGCATCAGTTCTACTTCCTGGTAGAGTGTTCTTCCTGAATCTGCGATGTGTCAGTGTGATATCTGGGTCAAAGGTCAAATTGACTGCTTTAAGCTTCTCTGTGAGAATTCTGAGAGTTGAAGCTTTTAAAACAACTCGAGGACACTGTTCATGAGGTAGCACACATCCCAGATTGTCTCCCTTAACATTTTGGTGGGAAACTTGTTAAAAACTAGTGACAAACATTCATTTAGCATTGTAAATGCATCAAAACATAACAAAACCTTCGCAATGTATTTTACAGGTTATTACAGCCTCTATGTAAGTGAAATTAAGCCCAAAGTTATTAATAAGTAATAAAACTCAATATTTTTGTCCCAACTCAATTTTTATGCAAATATTATTATTTACTGTGTATATATGATCAAAAGCATTTCTATATATTAATATGAAAAAAAAATAAAGAGAAATAATAAAGAAAAGAAAAAGAGTAGAAAATAAAAGAGTGTAAAGCAGAAATAAAAAAAATGTAAGAGAAAGCTATAAGAAGTATATATAATGGAATATTACTTACTGTTTATATTAATAGAGTTAAAAATAAAACATATTATTTACTATTATTTAGTTCTAATTATTATTAGTTAAAGCGTGACAGATTATATACAAACAAGCATATGCAGTATAATCAAGAAAGTATAATTAGGAATAGCATTTGAAGAACATATAAACTTTTTACAAGGAATAAATATGTTATTATTCCATTTATCATATTTTCATTACTCTTCTCTCCCTGCCCTCCCCCACCCTTTACCCACTACATAATCTAAATAGAATGTCATTGTTTAAACAAAGAAAAGAAGAAAAGGAGAAAAAAAAGAAAAAAAAATGTATCAAATTACTGACCTTACTTCTCTTTTTCAGAAAGAGAAACAAATTGAATAATAGCTTGTTATTAGTTCCTCAGATATTTTGACTGGTTATGAAACAAAACATTTCTTTGCACACTTAGAATAACTTTGATTAAATCTTTTTCAGAATATTTGTGGCTTTCTGGAAATGCAGGAACTATATTTAAAAAGATTAATAATGAAGTAAAATGATGAGAGAAAAAAAAAGAAAAAAAAATAGAACAAATCATTTGTTTTTTAGTCTCTTCTTCTTCTCTGAAGTCTTCCACGAAGTTTCAGTTGCCAGTCTCTTTAATGAAGGACTAGCCCATTCCATTTCCTCTATTTTATCCAAAATCTTATTTTTTGATAAACAGTAAAGCAGAGTCTAAGTCATCAAAAATTTTAGGACCATCAGGAAGGAAGATTTTTAGCTTGGCAGGAAACAGAAGGTATGTTTTAAACTGTGCTTTTTTAAGCTCCCTTATTAGTGGCAGAAAAACTTTTCTTTTAGCTATTACCAAGGAAGAATAGTCATTGTCAAAACGCACAGTTGTCTCATTAATCTTAACAGGAGCTTTAGCCCAAGCAGATTTAAGAACCATCTCTTTATCAAAATATGATAGAAATCTAACTATAACTGATCTAGGATAGTTTTTGTTAGAGTTAGTATTAGCTATAGATCTATGTGCACTTTCGATACCAAAGAGAATGCTTCTGGTAAGTCTAAAGTTTTAGGGAGCCATGTTGTTAAAAAGAAGTAATATTGTTACCTTCAATATTTTCTGGCAGTCCAAAAATCCTAATGTTATTGCACCTAGATCTATTTTCCAGGTCATCCAGCTTTGTTTGTAAATGTGTATTTTGTTTCAGCAGAAACTCAATGTTGATTTCCTCTTCTTGGATTCTATTTTCCATGTCATTCACAGCTTCTTCTATGCCTGTCATCTGGATCTTCTGTTGTTGCAGGTCTATATGTAACAAGTCTATTTGTTTTGTAGTTTTTTCTATGAAGGTATCTATTTTAGTATCCATTTTATCCATCTTAGCAGTAAGTTGCTGGATTATAGTTATCAGAGACTGAAGTTCTTTCTTGATGCTGGAGTCTTGAGAATTTGTCTTACTGGAACTCATTTCAGACTGATAAACTGACAGGAAAATTTCCAAAGTGATTTCTGACAGGAATATTGTTAAAATTTCCTTTCTTTTTTAGATATAGTTCAAGAATTATATAAAACAAACATATTTAGAAAGAAATTACTTCAAAAATTAATTTTTTAAGTAATTAATTCCTGTCAGTGTAATGAAATTGGTGGAGCTGAAGAAATCTGCTGCTATCCTGTGTTCATCCTTGGCCACGCCCCTCTGTCATCTTTTTTGATGCATAGTTACCTCAGACATATCGGGTGCAATCTTTAAGAATATTGCATCATTGCTGAAAACCTAGGCAATGCATGTTTGCCTTCTGGCTTTGGCACTTGAACATCTGCTCTGATTGTTTTAGCATACTTTAGTCCCTCTGATGTTTGAAAATGAGTCACATATTTCAAAATTGTTACAATTATTTTACATCTGCTTTTGTATAACTTGCAAAGATGCGGTTTTATTCAGTTCAGTAACTGTAATAACTTATTGCCTTCTTATGTCTGATTCTGTACCATCAAATTATCAGTTATATTTGCATCTTTCAAGCTTTTAATAATGGCAGTAATGTTATGGAAAACACTCATGCTGAACAAATAATAAACATAAATCTAAGGAGTATGTGGCTTGATGCTCTGTTCACCTTGCTTTATCTGCCAGCAAACCCAGGCTGCATCTAGTACTGAAATTAACTTAGTATAATGGCATACTTGAGACCACATACTGAACTCTAAGCAATGGGTAATTTTCTCTTTAATCACTTTATTCATAAAGTGGAGATCAATACTGACCTTATTTTTTCCATTATGTCGGCTTGAACTGCTTTATAACAATAGCTAAACTTTCTATTCACTTTAATTTTTACTCTATTCCACTCCTTTGGGATTTGTAAATTTCTGTAAGCTTGTATTATTGGCAACGCATCAGAATGCATTTGCATATGATATATTCCTGGTAAATATCCTAAGCCTGTAAACATAGTAGCAGAGTCATGCAAGATATCACTGCTTTGGATAACACATTATCTGAGATGTCTCTGTGCACATTCACTCTTTGCGTTTGCACTTTAACATGTTTTACCATTCCCAGATTCTCACAAGCCAAACAAATACAGTATTAAAAGAACTTACTTATTTTAGTGCTACAATCAGCACAGTTTGACAAAAGGGATCCAAATATGGCCAGAATATGTTAACAATATGCACACAGCTCTCTGATGGTTTGTTTGCACCACAGTGCTTCAATTGTATCTTCAAAGTATTAAACCCTCCACCCATGCCTAGTTTAACATCAACAGTCTTGTTTTTTTTTTAATTCTCAAAATCTATTTCTAGCTATTTGAGCTGCATTCTTGCCTCAGTGGCTATGAGGCATATTCAAAGTTAAGTGCACCAAAACTTTTCTCTTCAGCAGTACCTGCAAACAGTTAGTGTTCATATTTCTGTTGAAAAACTGCAACTTCTTTTGATCGTACTTCTCTTTAGTTTTACACATCATAGTTATTGCTGTTTTTGAGCACAGATTCTAAAGAATGTAGTAAAAGCAGGACAACTCTTCTTCTCATGCTCATAGCCACAACTACTACTGCATTAGGTTTGCATTTCATATTCAAGAGTATTTTCCATGACCTTATGGCTGATTTTCTCATCAATAGGGGTACATACTTACATAGCTCTATCTTCATGTTCATTACTGCTGCAACACATTTTTCACTTTATTTCTTATTTTAGAAATTCGTTTGACTAACATTTTGTATTGTATACAACCTTTCACCAGTTACCTACGTACTAGTATTTTCACTTGCTCTGCACATATCCAAGACATTTGATAAGCTCAGGTATAGTTCTCTTAATACCCCCCAATCTTATCATTTCTCATACTACAAACTACTCTGTCATTTATTAGTGAATGAAAGAACTCACCAATGTCATAGTATTTGGCTTTGTTCTACATTTCTTTAACATATACAGCTATGATCACTATCAAAGTAGGAACTTATACTTTTGAAAAGAAGAAATTGTGAATAAATGGCAATTCTTATTGGGCTCAAGGTAATCATCAAATGACTCTGTTACACCTGCTATTTTGTCCTCCTCTTCTTCAAGAAAAATAATACACCAGCGGCATACAGGGATGTAGCACACTATCACTTTATACTTCTTGCTCACATTGAAGAATAAATCATACATCTGAATCCAAAGCTTCCATTTTTCTGCTAAATCGCCTCTGAAGAGATTCCTGATGGCTGCATTTGTAGCACTTTCTGAAATCTAATTATACACCTGTATTTCCAAACACATATTTTTTAACTTCAGGCAGCATGTAATGTCTAATTATCAAGTACATAGGACACAGACACATTGGATGTGGTCAGAACTCAATGAGTTCTATATTCAGATTGCACTCTCTAGAAGCAAGTATACTACATCACATACAACTTTTAGCATTTAAACATATATGGCCCCATTATACTCAGTGGTACCAAAACAGAAGTCTTCAACAGGAACACAATTACTGGGAGTAAAACGTGTGAATCACTGTCACATCAAATAAATGAATCTTCTATGTCTGTAATACTTGTACAGAAATAAAAAGTGAGGTACATATCTGTATATAAATAATTAAGAGAAGGAAAGTAATTTGACACATCTGCAGTGAGTTATAGCTAACACACTTCTCAGGTATGGTATTGGTTACCTTTAACAGGTGTGCTACTGTACAAATATAAAGCACAGTACCATATGGGGACAGGACAGTTGGGGAGTGTGTAAAAAAGAACAAATGATGCACCAGACTCTAACACAGATGCCCAGCTCTATAGTAGCTGCCTGCCTCCCAGAATTTCCCAACTCCTTTATGCTCACAGAGCTGGATGCTGGTGAAAACACTTTATTAACCTAAGCTGAGACTCTCTACAACATTTTAAAAAGATTTAGTATGATGAAAGGGGCTGTGTCTGCAGAAAAAAAAGTTGTAGGTGTAAAGGACACCATAACAAAGCCTTCCACAGTGGCATCTTTAGAGGGTCCAATTTCAGCAAGTAAAACTTTTTCTGAGCTGTCACTTCATTCACCTTTTTCAGTTTCTTGGCAGCCTAGTTGTACCTCAACATCCACAATGTGAGCAGTGAATCCTACTCTGGAAAATAAGAGAGACCCAACTTAACTGAAAGAGGGGCTATACAGACATGATGAATGCATACATAACCCTACTTCCATCTAGCAAGCCTAATCTGCAATATACACTGTTTTTCTTAAACTACAAAATGATGAACTACCTTGCTATGTATAAAACAGAATGATCAACTTCAAACCTCTCAACAGACCAGATTTTACAGAAAGCCCTAACTTTAGACCTGTTCCTTATAAAATTTGTGGTTTTCTGGCAAATCACTGAGGACTGATCACTAAATAATGACATACATTTGAATTTCAGACTTCATATCCCTCAGAAAATACATGCTAACACAAATTCTAACCAGTTTCTATAAGAGCGAAATTTAAAATCTCTTCTATTTTTTTTAGGTTTTTGCCCCCTACCCTATTATTTTAGGCTTTGTCCTGATTTCTTGTACTAAGAGGTTGAGAAATATGATCGACTTGTTTGATAGACATGAATGTACCCAGTTAATACATGGAGAATAAACAGACATCATTTTTTGGGGGCAAGATACAAATTTATCATTAAAGGATGCAACTTTCTCTAAGCTAAGGTTAAGACTTCTACAGAAACCAACAGTCAGCTGTTGAGTGTTACTTGTTGTTGTTGTGTCTTTCGGCTTTTCCCGGATAGGGGTCGCCACAGCGGAACTCCAGTCAGCTAATGATTGACAGTAGATTTTTTTTACGTGCCGAGTTGCCGGCCCTGATGCACAACCTTCAACTAAGGTACGCCCATTCATGCATGTCTCCACACAGAAGACACTCTAGCTGAGAATCGAACAGGACGTCTTACTGGGAGGCAACAATGCTACCGCAGCACCACCACCGCAGTCAGCTGTTGAGTGTTACTGTTAATGTTAATTTCAACCCCCAGTAGGGTTGCCACCTTTTCAAATGGCCAAAGTGGGACATTTTCGGGACACACATCAGATTTTACAGGCTGACACATATCCACGGTCAGTACAAAGGATAGAACTTAACTTTATTTCCTAAATAAAAGCTTATTCTTGTAGCAGTTTAGTTGCTTATTATGTTTCTTGTAACATTTAGGTATTTTAGATAGAGAAATCACTATTTTATGCAACCATTACATAAAATATGGGACATAATTATGTCCTACAATCTCAGGACATTTGCCCTTTTTAATATTTTTTGTCAGGACACGACTGCCCAAAGAGGGACTGTCCCTCTCAAAGTGGGACAGGTGGTAACCCTAACCCCCAGTATTTTGGCCTTATTACTGATCAACTGTACCACTAAATAAAATTTTTGGGATAGTCAGTGGCATCACGTCTGCTAAGTTTATAGTTATGTTAAGCAATGAATCCTTGATGGGATAGAAGAGGGCTGTTATCACTAAACAACATTCAGTTATCACAATATTTGTCTTGTCTTCCTGAGCTATGCAGTTTAGGTTAAGAGCTTACTCTTTCCTATAGGACTCTCAAGTAAGCGTCTAAACAATCTGCAGGATGCAATAATCCAAGAACACACCGTCTTATGGCCTTGGTGACCCAGACACAAAAGGTCTCTAGCAAACCTGCATCTCTGGTACACCATCAATTCCAAAAAAATTGTACACTGAAAACTAAACTCCAGACTCAGCCCTCATATCTGGCTAGTATAACTACTTACTAGTATAAGCTTAAAGAAAAACAAATAAGAGATTGTGCCTGTGAATCCCTTTGTTTTTTCTAACATCTTAACTTCAGACTAGACTATTTCAGTCTATTGGCAGTCATTTGTACAAATGCCAAAAGACTGAAGGAATAAAACTGAAACAACTTTTGGCAACAGTGGTGTTTTCTCTTTTCTCCACTGTTGTGAAATATTAGGGTAACAATATATAACCTTGGGGGTATGGGAGGTGTCCCCCCAACATGGGGGATGCAAAAAATATCTGCAGGTTGACAGGTATAAATCAATGGTAGGTATGCAGGAGGTGAAAAAATGGCTTGACTTTTGCTGAGCCTTTTACAGCCTCAGCATAAGACATTTTGGTGTGATTAAGAAAGTACTGTGGTGGAGGTGTATGAAGCTCACAGTGTATTTGGGTTAGAAGGAAGCCTTCAGATTAATTAGAATTTTACACGACTCACGGATGGAATTATTAGTGTTGAGAACAAGTTCATTGTCTGCGAGCATAAGACAGTTAGTACACTGTTTTAGGAAACCCCGGTCCTCCTAAGCTGGCAGAAGGGGTGAAACCAGGAGGGTAACCTTACACGTTGTCTACTACTTAGGAGTTTAGATTAGTAAGGTAAATGCAGAAGAAGGTTGATGTAATTATGGCAGAACACACAAAATACGCAGAAGGCTGTCCACTGAATGGTAGTCTTTTTTAAACACTTAGGCTCTGTAGCTAAGTACTATACATCCAAACTCAGCCCAATACTCTAGCATGTTCACTTATGCTTATCTTGACAAAATTACTTCACAATCTGCTTTAATAACCCTATCATATATGTTTGCAACTCTATGCTTCTTACAATTTTGTATCTATAGTCTGTACACCTACTTGTTTATAACAAAACTGAAAAGAAACAGAACTCCATAATAATCATATGGAATACAGATAACTATATAATAATAAACAACCCATGAACTATGAACATGGAATTTCTCACAGTGTCCACTGTTCGGTCTAGAAGTCCACTTAATCTATTTAATCATTGTATCTTCTTCAGAGTTAGTGCAAACATCTGAACTAAGGCAACCATCTACTCACAAATGTATGTTTATTTCTTATTAGTTCTCTTAAGTGCATCCTCCTTCACTGGTATTACCAGTCTCTTCCACTTCCAAGTCATTGCTTTTTTTTCATTGCCAGTGCTATTATCACTAACAGTTTCTTCTGACTATTTGTTAAATCTAGTCCTTCCCAATGTCCCAAAAGGAAATATTCTTCTCTTAGCATCATCTCGGTTTCCAAGACCCCCATTTTCATTTCTTTCACATCTGCTATAAATTCCCTTAAGGATTCACAACTACAAAATATCTGTCTCTAATCTCTGTCCACTCCCGTGGTATATCTTCAACAGACACTGTTTGAGATTGAAAAACTTTTTGCTTTTCTGGTCGGTGTATAAAAAATACTTGTGGAGGCATTTCCACACAAATATTCTAAATCTGCAAGACCTTCAGGTTTTCCCAAGGAGCATACACGTCACCTTCAATTCTTGATTTGTGAGTTCTAAATTCAGTAATGTTTCCCACCCTTGTTTCAACTTTCTACCTTCCTCCCACTCAACATCCCATACTCTTGCATAAAGGTGAGTAAGCTGCTCTTTCTTTTGTTCATTATCCTTTATTACTTCTATTACCCTATGCGTTAATGTAAGCCATTCCGCTCTTTTACTTTTAATCCAATTTGATTGTTTTTCTTTCTCAGTTAAGGCCTGTTATAAATATCTGCCACTATAGGACATTCTGAATATGATCTAGTTCCAATACTTTTAGAGCTTCCATCTAACTCCAGCACTAAGCTACTATATTTGCTTTTTGATCTCTACTCTTGGTTCCAACTAGTAAGGTGTCTATAGCTCAGCCCTTTAGTTCCTCTTGTTAAAAGTCGCAATGCTGAGGACATTTATTCCTTGGCTCCCACTCCTTAAAAGGCTTTCAACATACTTTTCTTGCCTAACTTCCTACTTTTCTCTTTCAACATATACTGTACTTTTACATGCTGGACTCTGCTATTTAGCAAAAAGCTGTAGACTCACTGCTTGTAAATATTTTACTCTAGTGCTGCTTATTCTGCTTTTTGTTTAGATAATGTTAACTTCTCCCATGCCACTCTTAATTATCTTTTGTCCATAAAAAAAATCTCTTACCCAGTTACATAACTTGACTGTTTCCTTATCTCTGGGGAGGGTTCCAAAAGGCTTGACCTAAGTACAGACTATGTGGAAGTATATGTCAATTTAATACCTGTGTTCACTGATCTAATTCCAGATTCAGAATTTTCCATTTTTTGTAAATTATGCTTTGTGTGTGAAAAGGTCTCTATATATGATTCTAACTCTGACTTCTCATCCGTGCTTTTAATCCAATTTCCCAGGTATTTTACTTTATCCTGACCCTGCATTTCCAGAACCTTTTCCTGCATAACACTGTATCTCCTATATAATTATAGCTTCTTAATTATCTACTGTGATTTTATCACCTGATAACTCATTAACCTTGCCAAGTCTGACATATACATTATCTAAATCCATCTCTGGTTTTGCTAACATTATATCATCTGCAAATATTTTTCATTTGTACCCACCCAAATACTTTCATCATTATTTTCTAACCTCACTGCTACTGGTTCCAAGTATATCACAAAAAGCATGGGTAATAGGGGACAGCCCTGCCTTGTTCCCCTACTTAGAGGAACTTTTTCTGATCACTTGGCTGTGGCCTAGACCTGGGCTTTTGAAACCCTTGTTTGCCAAATGGTTGGGTGGGCTTGTCCAAGGATCCCTCTCAGTCCAAACCTGGGCACACTGGTAGGGATATAGAGTATGACTAACTTAAATGCAATTAACAGTAAATAAGTACTCAGTAATTCTAGTAAAGCAAGCAAAAAAGTAAACAAAAATGAATCACAGAAGCAACTATTAATACAGAATATTCTCTAAAGAGGTGTGAGTTAGAAAAGACAGACTGAGTGAAAAAAATGAGAAGGGAATAATACAGATATATAACTGCTGTCTGTTTAGAGTACCTTAATTTATGTCTAATACAGCAAGTTCATCACTGAGGTAAAATTATACGAAATAGGCTGTACTATAAGAAAAAAAACAGCAAGACTTTACATAGACAGTAGCTTAATTACTGCCTGTCTGATAGAGTTGATCCCAAGCAGGGTAAGGTTTACTATGAACATGACACACAGCACATGACGTACAGTGCATAGAAGAAGCAAGAAATTGGTAAATGCAGTCACATAGCACAATCAAATCAATCCAGAAGTCAATAACTCAGCATAAGGAGTTATCTATCTTCAGATCTCAGAGTAGGAGTAGTGCAGAATCTCTTGGGCATATACCCCAAGAATAATCAAATTCCAAGAGGACCCCCACCCTCGACAAAAGGGTGGTAACTGTTCCAAACTCAAATGAGATACTGAGATATTATCGGCACATATCTGAAGCTTAAAAATGTTACTGCAGATTTAGTTCTGCTAAGACACAGTTTTAGGCTGATGACCTGCAACACAGGCTCAGTATATGCTAGAATAACTAAAGAAAGAGAGAAAAGCCCGCATGGCTCCCCTACAAGTCTGGGATCCATCACATAGGGCACTAGAAACTTCATGAAAGACCATGGAATCTTTGTAGGTACTTTGTATGTGCATGATGCAGGCTAAATGAAACTAATATGCAGCTAGTGTGCCCAAAGGGAAAGTCCCTTCCGGTTTACCACTCTCTTTCAGGAGTTGGAAGTCATACTGGTTCTGCAGGGACTGCTTGAGGTTCATGCATCAACCTACAAAGCATGATTTGATTTCAGGTGTGGACTTACGCTGAAGTCACAGCTTTTTATGTTGCCTCCATTCAGAATCCTCAAACATCTCAAAATGCGGCCAGATGTGGACCACAGTCCTTGTTGGCTGTTCAACTAAACTGACTTTTTTTTGCGTGCAATAAAGTTTTAGGTGTTTCATCAAAGCAGAAACAACACAGTAAATCTGCACTTCTTTTGATTGGAGGAATATCTGAAAAGAATTTGAGAGAAATGGGACAACATACCAAGAGGATAATAATGCTAATATCAATTGATATAAGTGATGTCTTTCCAAGTTGATTCTGCAACAATTTTTTTTAATCAAAAGGGGACGAGTAGACAGTTTGGTAAAAGTGTAAAGAGCCCAAAAATAAACAACTAGGCCTCTTACAGGGACTGCACAATGTCGTGCTTTCTAGCCATGAATACCTGAAATGGTATAGCTGCAATGTATCTACTGAGGGCTCCCAGGGTATACCTAGCTACTAAAAGAGATGTTCTACTCAACATCTTTAAAAATCAAACAAGGCTCACTGTGGACAGACTGCACTATCCTTCTCCCAATTCTAGACTGACATGTCATCTCTAGACTGCAGGCATGAGAAAGGTACTTAGCTTAGCAAACACAATAAAATTATAAAAACAGAAAGTAATTTAACTATATACAACAGTCTGCATATGCTAGATAAGTTTGTGGCAATACATATGCAAAGCAAATGTCTAGGTGGGGAAAGGTGCATTCTGTACCCTGTTCAGTCAGTAATAAAGGAATTAGATGCACTCTCAGGAAAGAAAGAGGTTACAATACTGTATAATAATGTGTGGCTTAAGATCAGACATAGCCAATCTATATTTTCCTATAAGGGTAAGTATAAGCAGATTAAGAGAGGCAGTCAACAAATATTTTTTTTTTTGAGAATGTGCTATTATAACATTTTTTCACAAAGCATCAACCACAACTGTTTTAAACATAGTAAAAATTAGACTAAAATTAGTTCCTTTAACAAAAAAAGCTGCAAAATCCTTCTTTAATAGTTATATGCTATTACCTTTGGAAAAGCTTTTATTCCTTGCAAGTGGATCCCCAGCACATAAACTCCATTTTGCTCCACCATTCTGTAAATTGTGAACTTAAAAATCTATATATTGACAGAGAAACACTAATCATCTCTCAAAAACAGTGAAACTGCTCAGTGCAATACCTAGCTTTTCGTTGCATCAGTGCCAGACTAAACACTGTCATCCTAATTTCCTTATCTTTTGCTGCATTAATAACCTTCAGTGCTAGTTTCTCATCCCATCCTTCCCATTTGCAGCACTTTAAAAGCATGTAGTCTGCATTCCTACTGTTCACTCCTCCTTTTCTAAGAAATACCCATAACATAATTGCCTAACATATTCTTTCTTGCTCCTTATTGCCACTCTGAAGAGTGTTCTGCTTTGGATGACCTGACAACATCTTTTTCAGTTAATACAAAAAGTGAAACCTTCAGGCAGTTCTACACTACTTGAGACCTGCTAATATTCTTGCTCCGGAAAAAAGTCTTAGTGGTGGAAGCCACGGTGGTGCAGCGGTAGCGTTGTTGCCTCATAGCAAGAGGTTCTCCCATTCGATTCTCGGCTGGAGCGCCTTTTGTGCGTTGTCTGCATGTACTCCCCGCTGTCGAGTGGTGTTCGAAAGACATGCGTAGAATGGGCATGCCTTCACTGAAGGTTGGGTGTCGAGCTGGCACCTCAGCACCTGTAAAAAATCTACTGCCAATCATTAGCGGACCGGAGTTCTGCTATGGCGACCCCTAACCGGGAAAAGAAGAAGTGGCACAGAACCTTCAATACAAGAGTAATCCCACCCCCTTGTACACTGAAATATCCTAAGAACACAATCAGTTGCAGTCTTGACACCATGCATTAAGTAGAGTAACAAAGGAGTTGAATCTTTCAGACATCATGACCGTTATCACAGACAGATAGAGAACAGTCTTTCAGACACCATGATTTTTATCACAGACAGGTACCATACTATATACAGCTCTGTATCTTACCATGTGAGGTATGGCCTCCAAATCCTTAAAGTCTGACTCTTTCACTCCTTCCATCATTCTGTAGTACTCCAGGTTCTGCCGCATCTCAGCATGTTCTGGGTTTGCAACATAGAACGTATAAGCTGCTGCCACAGCCTTATCCAGTTTACGAATCTGAATTAAAAGTAGAAAAACTTACACTTAATGCATGCAAAACATCTAAAAAAGGAAACAGTAGTTATTCATTCAGTCTTTCATGAAATGAGTACATGAATTTCACCTACAACCTAGACATAGCAGAAAGTAACTATATGTAGTACAAACACACTGTAGACTTCTGTAACATACAAGGCAAACGCGACCAGTCATAGAATTTTCTTAGCAATTTGTACACATATGACTACAAACTATTGGTATCAGCAGTAACACAATAGTCTAGGCATCTACATTAATTTTGTTTAAGAACAAAGGCACCCAAAAAAACATTCCTTTCAGAAGAACAGCTCATTAAATGTATACCTTGCTTTTAGCCACCAAATTCAATATTTTCTTTAAATTAGAATAATGTAACAGTGAACTTGCAGTTCAGTAATTTTACACAATAATGGTAGATGTGGAGGGCAGCAAAACATCCTGAACTTTTATCTTATTATGCAATTCTTGAAGAGGAAAAAAACATGTCAGAACAAATTACTGGTGGATTTCTTTCTTGCAGTTGTGTTGCAGTTTGTTGATTAACTTGAACAATGCACATTTAACTGTAACAGTGTTAAAAGACATAGCTTTACACCCCATATGACTAATTTGGGGAATTATCACTTGTAATGCTGCACAAACATAGTAACAGTTGAGCTGTTTGGGACATCCCAGTCATGCCTTTATTCTGATAATATGCTTAATGCATTTGAAAACAGGGGCATTAAAGGTCCCTTCAGGTTTTAGGGTTAGACTTAATGTAGTGTTCTACGGTTGGGGAACTTAGTTACTTAGATTAGGTTTTCAAGAAGGATTATAATACTTAAGTGCACCACTATTTTTTTCATTTCACAGTATTTCCCACCTTCAGTGAACCTGCCTTTATATTTTCCTCACTGTTGTACAACCATGGAGTTGGTATATAAAAAACTGGGGTATGTGCATTCATGCAGAGCATGGACAACTTGAATACCCTGCAAAAACATAGTTTGAGGTTTCTTGAAAGTGGTATTCTGCAATTTATTTTTGCAGTAATTGCACTTGGTGAATTTTGCTCTGGTGAGTCAACATGAATCCTCAGAGATTTTTGGGCCAGGTACAGGGAAGGCAAGACCAGCTAGGGAGATTTGGTAGAATTAATTGTTGAGGTTAGTCTATTGGGCAGAGAGTGACAGGCTTTGTAATTAGTTTAAAGAGGAAAGAGGAAAGATCTGAGCTGTAGGAGTGTATGTCATTTGACAGGGAGTTGTATGGGGTTATGGAGTGAGCACTGATGTTCATATTCAGGGGATAAATAAGAAGGCAGATGTAATTAGTTGAGATCTGTAAAGCTATAATCTTTAGTGCATCTTGTGCATCCGAATGTTTACAAGAAAAGGAAGTCAACAACTGACTTTTGTTAGTACGGGGAATGTTTCTTTCATTAATCTTGGGAGCCTTTGTGTAATCTTGTCACTTTTTGTATTAATAACTCTGGTTTTACTGTTAAGTTTTATGATCTGGTGTTAGCTCTCCTAGCAATGTGATTCACATACAGACTTTTAAACAGAACTGGACAATACCTCGCCAAACACACAAGACACAGGTCACCTCTATGTAATCTTTAGAGAACAGAATATAACAGCAATTCCTGAAGCCCTTTTGAACAGTTCTTTTTTTATTTTTTTTTTATTTTGTTAGTAAGAAATCACTGAATGCAAAACTGTGTTCAGTAATGGGCATGGTAGTCTCCCTGGAGTAACACATGCCCCTTCGAATTAGACGCACAACAGATTGTGCTTTCCTGACTTTAACTGGTAAACAACAGTAATTTTAAACTGTCTACTGTTGCCCCAGATCATCAATGATAGTGTCTTTCTTTATTATTTGACTTTTTATTTTATCATAATTCAATTGGTAAAACAAGGGTAACCAATTAAGCACAAGTGAAGGTGGGGTGGTTACCCTTGTTTTACCAACTGAATTGCATCCATCCAGCCATCCATAGCCCATTTTTTCCCATTTCTGAAACTTTGAACCTTTTAAATGGAGACTGCCATACAGTGCGGAATGGTATATTTACAGTTTTCCTCTCTGTAGTGCGATCTCAGAGTTGGTATATTTAATTAGCAGGGGGTGTGGGCAGTGCAAGGGGACTTGCCCCCATGCAAAAATGTAAAAAAAAAAAAAGATTTTTTGTTTTTAAGGTTTTTTTATTTACATTTCAAAGTTTCAAAACTTTGATCTTATGGTATCGACCATAAGAAATTCAAAATTTTGAAATTTTCAAATTTAGAAGTAGACACATATATACATACATAAAGGAAAAGTGCACCTCAAGACTGCTTAATCAATGGGACTTCCAAGATGGCTGCACACTACGTAACAGCTTGATTTCAGCTCTCCCATTGTGAAAACAGCAATTCAGAAAAGAGAGCCAGTGAATTTATCTTTTAGGGTAAATTTCAGTAACTGAAGTGCGCTGCCTGCATGCCAACAAAAAAGAAATTCAGAGAATCTGAAAGAAAAATCAACCACAAAAAGTAAAAAGAAAACACTGGCTGGGAAGAACCCTACAGCTATTCAGCAAAAAGCAGTTCAAGCTCCAGGTACAAGACATGACATCCAGTAATCTAGAAGAAAAGAATATGTGAAATGTGCTCACAGCTGATTAAAATAAATGATACACTGAAGGACTATATCAACTCAAATAATAAAAGGCTGGAAAGAACTGAAGAAGCTTTAAACAGACATTTGTACAAGCTGATAAAACTGCAAAAATCAAAGGTCACATATTTTTCCCCTTCTTTCTTTCTTCTTGTTCAGTTTTAAGAAATCTGGGCACTGCAATGTAAAAAAGAAGAAAGCCTGGACAAAAGAGCATGGGCTAAGAAAATTGATATGCTTTTTTCTTACTTTTGCATAAGGGAATGACTGGATTAAGGCCCTTGGCTTGATTTAATAACAAGTTTTAAGGGGAAGCAAATAAATAAAATAACACCAAATACTGCATAATGAAAGGTTTTCCTCTAGCAGATACATTTTCACAGAGCAATGTAGAAGGCTTGTGGTGGAGGGCAGTTGTGTATCCAGTTTTCAGGACTCTATGGGGACAATCTGATAAGGGGCAATACAAACAGAATATGTATTTCTTTCAATGGCTAGAAGATAATGTTTTCTGAAAGCACTTAGTGGAAGAAGAAGCACATGCTATACCATGTGTCTTATCATGGATAACCTTCATTATAGCCTGAGTGTAGCTGTCAGTCTGAGACAACTGTACCTATTAGGAGGGTTAAACTTCTTTATTTGAATATGTACATATTTCTGTGTGTTAGTAGGTAAGGTAGTAGGTTCTGGGGTTGTACTGAAATATTTTTATGTGTTTCATTAAAATAAAAAATCTTACAAGATGCAACATAGGTTCAAAAAGATACGACAAGGAACAACTGTATAAAATATCAACCTGCCAAACATTAGTGTATGCACATTGCACAGAAGCTGAAACCAGACATTAAAAAGAAAAACTATTATACATAACAGGTGGAAATAATAACTTCTTATCATAATGACACTTTCCATATTATCTTTAAATGTGAATGGTCTTACAGAAATATACAAAAAGAAAGAGCAGTAAACGATACCAAAATGCAAGACACAAATAGCTATGCTACAGGATACAAATTTGGAAAGAACTAACCATTTGAATTTGATAAAGGATTTCAGAATGGTTATTCAACAGAATTCAGCAGAATATCTGGGACAGAAAAGGGGAATACTTATATTAATTGCAAGAGGAGCTCCAATAGTGATAGAAGAGGAAAATAAAGATAATAATGGTAGACTTGTAGGAGAATTACACTGGCATGTATTTATATTCCACCTAAAACTGTTATAATGGAGCTTAATAAAACTTCTAGGAGAAATAAGCTTTCAGCATGGATTATTACTTGAAGTAGGGACTGGCATTTGATTTGCAACAATGAGCATGTATCTGGGGGCCTAGAAGGGGAAACTATAACAAAAGAGGGTAGACTTTTGAAGAAATTTATGAAAATATTTGGTACAGAAGATGTTAATTCAGTAGAAGAAATTCATGTTTATGGATATCAACTGAGTATGACAACCCTGTGTTTCCAAAGGTCAAACATTCCTCTTATGCTGTGCTGATGATGTCATAAGAAGGCAGAAACATGCATGTCCACAGCTAGAGGGGTTTGGCTTTAAAGACCTGCAATTGTCCATAAATAGACTTTAAAATGAAAGTAAAAGAAAACATCATCAACATTCAGAACTGCCATTTAGCTGAAACACCTAATATCCTTTAAGGGTGATTTGCATATATCCCATGAGGCCTCTGATGCAAGAGGTTTAAGGTACAGTCAGAAGTCTAGCTTTGCTAGATTTTTCTTCTTGTGTTTTTTAACCAGTTGGTTATCTGCGTGACCTTTTTACTCTTTGTTTTAGTTAGTTGGGATATTTTGTAGACACCTTAATGTTTACGGATATCAGCTCGGCATGGCAACCCTGTGTTTCCAAAGGTCAAACATTCCTCATATGCTGTGCTGATGATGTCATAAGAAGGCAGAAACATGCATGTCCACAACTAGAGGAGTTTGGCTTTAATGGCCTGAAATTGTCCATAAAGAGACTTTAAAATGAATGTAAAAGAAAAAATCGTCAACATTCAGAACTGTCATTTAGCTGAAACACCTGATATTCTTAAAGGGTGATTTACATATATCCCATGAGGCCTCTGATGCAAGAGGTTTAAGGTATCACACAGTTAGAAGTCTAGCTTTGCTAGATTTTTCTTTTTGTGTTTTTTAACCAGTTGGTTATCTGTGTAACCTTTTTACTCTTTGTTTTAGTAGAAGGAGTTCAGAGAGAATTTACATATTATTCTTCAAGGTACAAAAACTGGGCTATGCCAGACAGAAGTTAAACAGGAACACAAGCATTTAATTGAAAGTTTTAATATGCATCCTGTAACTGTTTCAGAACATGTTAATTAAATAAAAATGAGACACTGAAGCTTCCCCACCATTCTGTTAAGAAGGGAGGAACTTATGGAATGGGTAGTAGAAATATTTGGAGTTGTTACAAAAGACAGAAATTTCTTCTGAAAATATAGCTAGACAGTGGGAAAAAAATTAAAGTGGAGTTTAAAATAGGGTGGAAATAAAAGAAAACGTGATATGGTTAAGAAGTAACAATAATTATTTAGAGGGACTGACAAATGTTAAAGTACTGCAGAACAGGGGGAATCTCACAAAACAAAAAGAGGTGCAACTGCAGAGTGCTAAAAAAAAAAAAAAAAGATAAGGGATTACCTCAGTAACATGCATGAGCTTAGAAAGATTGCTGTTAAGCAACTGTTTTTTGATAACTCCAGAGCACAAAAATGTTTAGAACAACAGCTCAGGCAACAGAAAGTAGAAAAAGTTGCTGCCAAGCTTAGGGAACCTATAGCAAGGAAAAGAACCAGAGGTCCTGTAGTGGTATTAGAAATATTTCAGAAATGTTATGAAAATATGTATAAATCAGAGAAATGTTGAAATCAAGAAAAAAATGCAAATGGAAACGTTTATGCAAGAATTAAGACATGTCAAGGTTACAGGCAGATGATGCTCAATTACTAACAAGATAGGAGGACATGAGATAAGAATGGTGATGTATAACCAATCTAGAGGAAAGTCCCCAGGAACAGATTGTATTCCTGTGAAGTCTGGAAGCTAGGAGCAAAGAAATTGATAAAGATCTGAAGGTTTTGTTTAACAATATTTTAAAAGGATGAGAACCACCAACATCCTGGAAGAAAGCGGTGGTGGATGTAATACTTAAGATGGTAAAGACCAATCAGATCCAGTTTCATAAAGGCTTATTTCAATTCTAAACCATGACTACAAAGTGTTTACATCTATACTGGCTAAAAAAATCTCAAAGATTATGCCAAAATTGATAGATATAGATTGATATAGTTTTGTGGAGGGGAGGAAAACATTTGACAACATTAACAGAATAATAATGATCCAAAGGGAAGCAGAATGTAAGAAAATACTACTATTGCTGATGGGTCTTGATACATGGAAAGCATTTGACAGAGTAAGCCGGAAATTTATGAGTAGAGAAATAGAAGCATTTCCATTCCATGATAAAATTATAAGGTTGATTAGGAGGATATATGAGGGATCAAACGCAAAAATTAAAGTGGGTGGTCCATTCTGATAAGTTGTGTTTGAGCAGAGGGACCAGGCTGGGGTGTTCTACTTCCTTTTGTTATTTGCATTATATTTAGAACCATTGGCAAAGAAAACAAGGGACTCCAAAATTCAAAGCCATAATGGGTATTGTAGTCAAGAAAAGTTGTCTCTATTAGCAGATGATATTATTTGACACCTACTAAAGCCAGAAAGGGACATTTCAGTGTTGTGGAACATTCTGAGATTGTTTCGAGTCTTGTCAGGATACAAAGCTTATAAGTTTTGTGGTCTGATTCCTTCCTGGTCTTTGGTCTGCTGCTTTTTTATTTTTACTTTGTTCTCTGGAGTTGTTTGGCAGTTTTTGGTTGAACTTGGAGGTGTTTGGGCAGCATTATGACAGAAAGTGAGCTTACACAGGACTGTTTATTGAACTTAACCACCCATTCAGTGTTAGACAAATTCCTTGTGTCTAACGAATCCTTCATGGACAACATTATTGCTGCTATCCATGAAGGCTTTTCTCGTGGTCAAGGTAACCAAGGAGGAGGAGTTCAGCTACAGAGCAGTATTGCTAGTAGCGTGCTGACTTCAGTACAGTTCCTCAGTTGGTTGGCTGGGGGAAACAAACATTGAGGTGTTTCTTCATTCAGTGGATCCAGTGATGGTGTTTCTTGTCTTAATGGTGCTGGTGGGATTTCAGCTAGCACAATTTCACATAAAGTTGTGGTTTCTCATGTTTTTAGTGAGTTTGAAAACCCCTTCAAATTGGACAGTCATGAAATACAAGTAAGTGCCACTATTGAAAGGAGCTGCTCAGATGAGTTTGACATTTACAAAAATGAAATATTTTCTTTAGAAAAACTTTCCTTAAAAAGTATTTATTTGCAGTTAGAAGTGGCTTATTTAGAAGAATGTGTAAGACTCTGCTGTGTACCTCGTGGCTTAAGATTATTTAAATTTCCTGTGTTCAACAAGGGGACACTTTGTACCAGCAATTGACTGAAATTTTTAATGGTACTGGTGTCGCCCTTATGAAAATGTTGGTCGCCCATTACAAATGTAATATTACTAACTTAAAAACTGACATGGAAACTCTGGACATGAAAGTTAGGGGGTCCAAATGTTTCCAGCGCTTTTAAACTTTATATGAAGGTATTTCCATCAAAGTAGATTGGCAGAGGGCAACCATTATTAATAGGAAACAAAGAAAATTGAAGAGGGACTTGGCTGCCTATAAAGATACGACTGCCTATCCTTTACTTAAACGTTTAACATCAGTACAAACTGTGAAACCTACTGGTGCATTTGATAGTACTAATAGTCTTACAGAGGCAGTTGCTTCTACTTCTGTTTCTAGTTAGTGTGACGCTTGATAGATATTGTGTAAATTAAAATGCTTTTCCCCAATATACTGTGTGTACAGTGAAAGGAAATGTGCAAGGCCAAACAGCAGTTTTCAAAATAATATGCTTGCTTTGCAAGAACAGTTATGTTCAGCTTAGATATTAATAACATATAGCTGTGGGCATTACTTTAAATGCATCTTGTTATAGAAAAAAAGGAAGTTAACTTTCTTGGCTTTCAGATGCAGAAATAAATAAATAAATAAAATGCAGACAGGTCAAGTGACACAAAGATGACATGTAGAGAATTTTCTGAAGTCTTCAGATACAACAAGGACCAAAAAAGGGCATGAAATAACCATGAACTTTTTCATGACACAGACAGAAACCAGAAGAACAAGTCACAAGGACATTAAAAATAACATTGGTTGAAAAGAGTATATAAACTGGACAGTATGTTTCATTCAATGAGTGACGTTTTAGACTAAGTGTGCCTCAGTCTATTCATCTGTCTAGCTGTGTTATAATAGAATTGAAATAGCTCTGACAGAATTAACTGTTTGGCAAGAATTTGTTCTGACAAATAAAGTATAACAGATGCAGTAGTACCTAATTTGTGTGGTCTACTTTTGGACATTTTCTTCAGTGACATTTCTTCAGAGGCAAAATAAAGACCTCTGCTTGACATTTTCTTCAGTAAAGAAAGAGATACATTCTTCAGTGGATACATTTCTTCAACGCTGGCAACATGAATGCTGTTAATAATTCTCCCAATGTTGGTGCTGCTGTGTCCACAATGAATGGACCTTTTTCGGTGGACAAATCAAGGGTGCAGACAACCCTGAGGTGGTCGAAAGAAGTTCAGGCCACACACAAGAAAGAACAAGAGAAGAAAGGGAACAACAGGAACAGAAACAACAAAAAGAGAACTTACATTTTTGTATAGACATTTTAACTTTATCTGATGTTAACTTAACAGAAGACACCTATAAGGTGTTACAACGTAATTTTACGTTTATTCCTTCCAACAAGGTGAATATAGTAAATTTGTTTGAGGATTTTAAGTTATACTTAAGAAAGTTGAATTTGAAGTTCATTTTTGATGGTTTGTCTACTTCTGTTTTACCCACAGAACAATGTAAATGTAGAAGTACTTATAATACTGCCTTATGTTCTTCCTTACAAGTTTTTGTACACTATGTGAACAGCATTTCAGGGACATTAGTAGATTGTCCCACAGTACTAATAATCTTACTCAGGGAGAGAGGAAAGCATTAACTGACTTAGCTACCAACAAAGAATCTGAGAGTAATGAAGGCAGATAAGGGCAGGGCTCTAGTCATTATGCATACTGTGGACTATGAAAATGCTATGCTGCAACTTTTGAGTGACCATAGAAACTACAAACAGGTCAATATAAATTAAGTTTTATTGTGTTTCAAGCATATTGACACTATTATTTGATTTATTTTGTCAAGGTAATATTGGACACTCAGTATACATGTTTTTACAGCAGCATGCTCTAAGACTGAACCAATTTCTATTTGGTTAGATAAAATTTTGAACCCTATTGTTCAAAGTTCAAGGTTTTATTTTAAAGATTCATGGCATCTATTAGAGTTGTTACGTGAACTTGATTTGGAAAATTTAATTTGTAACATCTGATGTCACTTACAAGTATAGATCAAGAAGTTGGAATTGATTTATTTAGGGAATACTGACTTTGATAATGTTAAGATCAACACTTTGTGTGCCTTGATGGAAATGATTTTGGGAAGTAATTTTTTTAAGTTTGGAACTAGTATTTTTCAGCAAATCTCTGGTGTGGACATGGGTTCTAGAGTGGCTCCCTTTTTTGCTAATCTAGTTATGACTATATGGGAGATGAAATTTCTTGTGACACATTCTTTGGCTAAGAACATTTTATTTTACAGGTGTTACACTGATGATTTTTTTTTGTTTTTTGTGGCAAGGGAACCTTGACAGTTTCCAGCTATTCTTGCAAGACCTGAATTGTTCGACCAGTTTTTTGAATTTTAGCTTGGGAGAGTTTGGGAAAACAATAGACTTCCTGGATATTCATTTGGAACTACTTGATGATAGTTTTAGTTTCAGTAGTAGTATCCACAGGAAATCTACATTTGTCAATCAGTACCTGCACAGGGACAGTCTTCACCCCGAACATATGAAAAGAGGGGTTGTCAAGGGACAACTTATAAAGCTGGGTCGTTTGACTAGTGAAGATTTTGTTTTTTGATGGTGAGGTTAACAAACTGACTGGATTTTTTACAGCCAGGGGATATCATTTGTTTTGGTTATGTAACACTGTTGCTGAAGTTATAACTCTCAGAGACAGTTTGGCTAGCCCCATTTTGAGAGGCAATTTCAGTGTAGCATGTAGGGTGAATCAAAACAACAAGGTGTTTGAGCTTGCCTTCCCATTGCCCATTTCAGATGGAATGGACATTATTAGGCATATTATTAAGGAAAATTGGAAGGTGTTGCTTGGACATTCTGACTTGGTGAAAATCCTGGGTAATGAACCTTTGTTTACTTATAAAAAGGTACGTAACATAAGAAGTATACTTGAAAGTACTTCTAAGACATCACACAATGGGGTAAATGGCCCTGTTGGGACTTTTGCTTGTGGTCACTGCAGACAATGTAGATGCATAGCCAATTCAGGTTCTGTTGAGTTGAAACATTTTAAGAAAGTTATTTGGGCAAAGGACAGGTTTACATGTGATTCTGTGGGCATTGTTTATCTTGCAGTATGTAATTCTTGCACCAGTTTTTATGTTGGCAAGACCATCAGGTCACTAACTAGAAGGGTTTATGAACATGTGTTGGCAGTGAGAAACAAAGACAGGAATAATGCACTGGCACGACATGTTTTATCATGTAACAATTTTAAGAAATTCACATTCTTTGTTTTAGACAAAGTAGTCTGTGGTCCTTTGGTGGGTAATTTTAAAGCCTTATTAGAATGTAGGGAAACTAAATGTCAGATAGCTTTAAGAGCAGACTACCCTCCAGGACTAAATGAAACTATTAACATCAAGTGTTTTCTTCAGTTACAAAGGCTTTGATGTAGTGAGCCAAGCTGTTCACAAAATGGGCTTTATTTGATGAAACACTGTGTAGTAGTTTGTTTGTTTGTGTCTTTCGGCTTTTCCCTGTTAGGGGTCGCCACAGCGGAACTTCGGTCCGCTAATGACTGGCAGTAGAGTTTTACGTGCTGGCTTGCCGGACCTAATGCACAACCTTCAACGAAGGAATGCCCATTCACGCATGTCACCACATAGAAGACACTAACTGAGAATCGAACGGGCAACGTCTAACTGTGAGGCTACATTTTCATGTTTTTATATATATGCAATGTTTAAAAATGTTGTAGTGTATTTTTAAATTTTCATGACATCACAGTGGCTATTTAAATACTTTATTTGAAGCATACTGTCATTGGATGATTTTTTGCACATGACAAGTATTGAAAAGGTGGTTTCAAGTTTTTGTATTTATTCTGATGAAGTTCGTGGTGTTTTATTAAACGAATGAAAGCTTATAAGAATGAGGTGAAGGCTTTTATCTGGGAGGGGAAGAGGCCAAGAATCAAGCAGGATAAGCTGATCCTTCCAATAGAACAAGGCAGTTTGGGATTACCTGATTTGAAGGGTATTTCAGAACTACACAGTTAAGGCTCCCATAATTCAAAGTGGAAAAGGATGATGTCGAAACAGGGGGGAAGCTCAAGAAACAAGTAGAGACTGGGATTTTGGATGCAGATCTTTAAGAAGAATAACAATAACCATACAGAATATTATAGTCATAATTTAGCGGAAAGAACTCTATGAATTAAGCCAACATGGGGATGAAGAAAGGAGATTCTGCCAATAGGGATAACTGCAATTAGAGGTACAGAGAATAGGCAAGAGGGGGCTGGGATTTACTGGAGAAAACTGTAAGAGGAAGCAAGGTATCGGGACCAAATAATTAGAGAGGGACAGGTAATAGAATGGGAAGAGGCCAAGAATTTATTTGGACTGCAGGCTAGAGACTGCCTTTCCTATCAAGGATTGATATCAGAGTATAGGCAAAGAGAAAGAAAAAGGGGATCCTAAGTGAAAGACCAGCACTCTTAGTAGAATCTAGAAAGTACAGTTGTGTACCTACCATAAATGTAGATGTTCGAGTGTATTCACTGTTGCAGTCATTACTCTTGGGTTATCCTGATAGCAGGCTACTCTGAGTCGGCCAGAATTCCAAAGTCTAGGTCCGGCGTTGGTTGCTGTCGCCTCTTCCCTGATGTTAGTGCTCCAGGGGTATAAAAGATGCAGCCGACGCCATTTTCTTCAGTTTTTCTTGCCCTAGATGTCAGGTGCCCCCAAATTGATAGGCTGAAAAATATGCAAATAAAAATGAATGCACAAAAATAACATTTCCTTCATCTACAAGCAAATACACCAAATAGGTTGTATAGGATAGAGAAGTGCAGATAGACCCAGCAAAGAAAAGGGGGATGGTGGGTGGGTAACCTGGACTGCAACAGTGAATACACTCGAACATCTACATTTATGGTAGGTAAACAACTGTACTATGTTCATCGTGTTTCACTGTTGCAGTCATTACTCTTGGGTTGAATCCCAAAGCTGAGGATGGGTGGCTGGGCTAAACTGGATTAGGAGAGGCTATGAGGCCCTGCAGGACTGCAGTGGCAAAGCCTGCTCTGGACTTAGAGTAAAGAGGTAAGTGGTAGTGCTTTGTGAAGGTGTGCACTGAACTCCAGGTTGCAGCCTCTAAGATATCTTTGGTTGGTACTCCTCTGAGGAAGGCTGCTGAAGTGGCTGCTGCTCTGATGGAATGAGTCCTAATGCCCTTAGGCACTGATTTGCCATGTTGAAAATAGCAGAAACGGATGCAATGGCCTATCCATTTAGAAACAGTCTGTTTTGAGATAGCCTTTCCTTGTGATCCCGCAACATATGACACTAAAAGTTGCTCAGTCTTTCTGAAAGCTTTAGTTCTGTCCAAGTAGAAGCGCAGCTGCCTGTGTATGTCCAAAGAATGCAGAATTTTCTCACCCTTGTTCTATGGATTTGGATAAAATGTAGGTAAGTGAATGGTTTGGTTGAGGGCCACATTGTCCTCAGAGAAACCCTGTCTGGATGAAAAATGATGAAAGGTTCCACAGCCATGAGTGCTTGTTACTCCACGACTCGCCTTGCAGAGGTTATTGCTAGGAGCAGAGCTGTTTTCCAGGATAAGAATTTTATATCTGCTGTTGATGCTGGCTCGAAGGGAAGCAGTGTGAGTTTTTCCAAGACATAATTGCATAATTGAGGTCCCAGGCCAGAATTGGTGCTCTCCTTGGAGGCCTAATGTTTTTGGCCCCTCTGAGGTACTGCCTTATTAAAGGATGAGAAAAGATAGGTGGTTCCGCATTGTAATGGGCTGAAATGGCAGAGGCATGAATCTTAATTGATGAAAAAGAATTATGTACCTACACCATATAACTCCCATGTTAGTTGTCTTCTCGCCTTCTTTCTAAGGCCTTTGTTCAGCATCTCAGTTAGGTATTGTAAAATTGGAGGGATACTTGGTACACACGTGTCAATGCCTTGTTCCTGGTTCCAAGCACAGAATCTCTTACATTTCTCTGCATAAGATTTTCTGGTACTGGGCCTCCTGGCCTCCAAGATAACATCCAAAACAGCTTTTGAAAGGGGAGTGTTCTGAATGACTACATTATCCGCAATGCTGCCAGATTTAAGGTCCTGAGTTGGCTGTGCAGGATCTGATTGTTTTGTTGGGTCAGCAAGTGAGAAGTTTGAGGCAATATCCATGCTGGACCTTGAGACAAGCTCTTTAGGATTGGGTACCAGTGCTGGCATGGATAGTCTGGTTGCAATCAGTATTATTTTTGGCTTCTCTTGTCTGACCTTTTGGAGTACCTGGGAAGGAGAGGCAGTGGAGGAAAGGCATATACTGTTAGATTTTTCCAGCTGAAGGATAGGCCGTCCACTTTCCTTGCTTGCTTGTGATAAATCCTTGTGCAAAATCTCTGCAATTGGCAGTTGTGAGGTGAGCAATTGGCAGTTGTGAGGGGAGGCAAATAGATCTATGTCTGGGCATCCCTATTTCCTTATCATGCTGAAGACTTGTGGATCCAGTTTCCATTCGTGGGGATCCATGAGGTTTCTGCTTAGTTCGTCTGCCAGAGTATTTGTTTTTCCTGGCAGGAATTGTGCCTGCAGGTGAACTTGAAAAGCCAATGATGTGTCCCATACAGTCATTGATTGTCTGCAGAGGAGGTAGGAATGTGTACCTCCCTGCTTGTTTATGTACCACATGACCGTAGGGTTGTCTGTCTTTATCAGTAACTGTCCTGGATGAAGCAGGTCCTTGAAAGCTATCAGGGCATTTTGAACAGCTAGCATCTCTTTTTGATTGATGTGAAGATGCATCTGGTTTGCAGGCCATGTGCCCTGAATACATTTTCCTACCATATGGGCCCCCCAGGCATAATCTGATGCATCCGTTGTCAGTGTCTGTCTGGCTGTGGGTAAACTGAATGGCAGACCCTTGTTGTGGTGACAGGCTTCTGCCCACCATCGAAACTCCTGTTGCAGGCAGGGAATGAGTGCAATTACTGTCTCCAGGCTGTGGCAATGCTGAGTCCAAACACTTTTTAGATACCATTGTAGTTTCCTCATATGCAGTCTGGCATATGGAATTAGTAGAATGCAGGATGCCATGAAACCCAAGGCCTGCAACATTTTCCTTGCAGATAAGTGGGTTTTTGTTGCCAATTTCTTGAAGTAAGTAGTCAGATGCTTTTGTTTGTCTGGCATGAGATAAGCAATCTGGGCAGTTGTATTTAAGCTTGCACCCAGGAATATTATCTCTAGAGAGGGCACTAGTTTTGATTTCTTTTCGTTTACTGTGTACCCTAGGGCAATTAGTAATCTTTTTACAAACGCCATATGCTTTAGAAGAATATCTTTGTTCTCTGCTTGAATTAGGCAGTCATCCAAGTAGGGATATATTTGAATTCCTTTTTGTCTGCAAAACGCAATTACTGGTGCCAGGCATTTTGTGAAGACCCTGGGCACAGTAGATAAGCCAAAGGGCAGTGCAGAGAATTGGTAATGCATTGAACCAGCTATGAATCTGAGGTATCTTCTGCAAGACTGTCTGATTGGGACATGCAGGTATGCCTCTTGTAGGTCCAAAGTTACGAGCCAAGCCTTCTTGCCCAGCATGGGCAGTAGCTGCTGTAGAGTCAACATCTTGAATTTTGGAACTTCCAGAAATGTATTTAGTATAGACAGGTCCAGTATTGGTCTCCAGGTTTTGTCCTTTCTGGGTACTAGGAAAAGTCTGGAGTAAAATCCTTGCCCCTGCTCTTGTTGTGGTACTTGCTGAATGGCCCTCATGTCCATGAGGGCTGTAATTTGTTTTTGCGCCTCTACCCATTGATTGTGTGGCAGGTCTGGCATACTTTTTGACCTTGGTAGAGTGTGAAAATGGAACCTGTAGCCTTAGGACACTATATTCAGGACCCATTTGTCTTGGGTAACCATTTGCCAATTTGATGAAAAAAAAGTGCTAGTTTTCCCCCTAAGGGGGCTGCCAAAAGAAAAGTGCTTGGATCTGATAGAGGAAGTTCATTGAGACTGTTTGCTGTAAGGCTGTGATTTGTCTTTTACGCTTTTGGGGGTAGGAGCACCCCATTGTTTAGGCCTGTATGAGCCTTGGGGCTGAAATCTGCCTCTGGGACGCCTGTATCTGACTCTTTGTGGCCTGTCTGACACTGGAAATGACCAATTTTTAGAAGGCCAGTTCCTGCTAAACCTGGGTGGCTGTACCTGTAAGAAATCCTTGACTGTCTGCATGGATTTTGCTTTATCCTCCATTTTTTTCAACACCTCTTCTGCTTTAGTACCAAACAAAGTATCATGCTGTAATTTTGCATCTAATAATTTTGCTTTAACATGATCAGGCAGATTCTGTTCCTTTAAACAAGCATGCCTTCTAATAACAGAACCTGTAACAGCGGCCCTGCAAGAGGCCTCCAGTGAATCATAACCACATTGCAAAGTATGCTTTCCCACTTGTTCAGCTGCATGCAATAAATCCTGCAATTCCTTGTTCTCTGAACATTCAGTATTTGTCAACAATTTCTGTTTAAGCAGTGACATTAAATATTGCTGATATTTAAGCATATGAAACTGACAATTTAAAGCCCTTACAGCCAGGGTAGCAGAAGTGTAGACTTTTTCCCCCATCTGTCTAGAGCCCTAGAATCCCTATCAGAGGGGACAGGGTTTTTTGCAGTGGAAGCTTTGACCTCTTTGGGACCCTGAGATATAGTTTCTGGGTCAGCAGTGGGGTTTTTATATAGGAATTTATGAGAATCCGGGACCCTGTAGTATCTGTCTGGCTTAGCAGGTGCAGGGGGTAAAGAATCAGGGGACAGGCCGGACTCTGAAAATACATCATCTACAATGTTTCGAACAGGTGGAATAGCAAGGGGTCTGTGCTGAGGAAGTAGCAGAAAGTCCCTGAGCCTTTTCTTAGATTCAGAATAATCATGGCTCTCCCAGTGGAAATGCTCCCTCATGGTACGCAGGGTTTCCCCAAAAGAATAATCCTCAGGAGGAGAGGCTGAAGGAATGGATTCTTCAGCATCAGAATCCTCATAGGGAAGCATGGAGTAATCCTGTTAAGAAGAGGAATCAGAGGAAATAGAAACCTGATCAGAAGAATCATACTCTGTCTCTTGCTTAGGCCTCTTATCAGGAGGGGGATGGGAGCCCCTGATCAAAGTAATTAGGTCTTCGGCCATTTTGAGCATCTGTTTTTTAGGCATGGAAGTCTGAGCAGGAGAATGCTGTACTTGTTTCTTTGTCTTTAGAGCTGCTTTAGTCTTTGTCTTTGAAGCTGAAGATGGCTTAATGTAAAGTTGTGTAGGACTGAAGACACCCTCAGAAGCCGATGCCTGCTCAGCGGCTCTGGACCCATCTGAGGGAATGATTTCCGAGTGTCCAATACCTTGAGTATCCAGAGGCCCAGTCGGCTCCACGTGGGAGTCTGAAGCAGCCTGTGGCTCTGAGGTAGCAGGTGCCAGGGGCTGCGAAAGCTAGAACCGGCGAACCAGCGACTGGCCTAGCAGAGGCCTCGTCGTCGGTTTTGGACCTCGGATGCCTATCCTTTTCCTTGTCCTTGCATTTTTTGTAAACTCCGGTTGTTGGCTGGTCCGACGGCATTGTATAATGAAATCTTCGGCCAAAGTAATGAAATGCAAAATTGAACCGACGCTTAATAGTGCGTTGGTTAAATCTAGCACAAAACCGACAGCTAGCAACATTGTGATCAGGGCCTAGGCAAGGAATACAATAAGAGTGAAAATCCTTATGAGGTATTTGCTTCCCACAAGAAATACAATTGTTAACTTTTTCTGACATCGGTCTGGAGCAAGAAAAAAAGTTTCCCCAACGGGGTACTTAGCTTTAATGAAGACTTCGGTTCTGAAATTCGGATTTGAATATCTCAGGAGTCGGCCAACCGTCACTTGCGAACTGCTTTTGCTTCGGGCACCGCGTGGCAAGAAAGACTGAAGAAAATGGCGTCAGCTGCATCTTTTATACCCCTGGCACACTGACGTCAGGGGAAGAGATGACAGTAACCGACACCGGACCTAGACTTTGGAATTCTGGCCGACTGAGGATAGCCTGCCAGCAGGATAACCCAAGAGTAATGACTGCAACAGTGAAACATGATGAACATCAGAAGGTGCTGTTAAAAAAGGGATAATCAGTACTGCATATAAAATATTGCATAATGACTATAGGAATCAATCAGAGAAGGTTATAAAGGATTGGGAAGAGAAATTAGATAAGCAATTTATAAAAAAAACAATGGGAGGGATATATGTGTGGCTCCCAAATATGCAACAAAGTCTAGAAGATTTAGGATCTTGAAGATGCCCAACAAATTTATGGGTGAAAGCGCTTAGTGTTTTCTATGTAATTGGTTGTAATAAAGCGTTATTAACTTTCGTGGTGCTGGTCAGTTTTGTTTTACAAGTTTAATATTAGTTTTATTTATTTATACATGCAGAATAATGTTTTGGAGAAGGAATGAGGTTTATGGGAATGCAGGAATTGAATGAGCTTGGTAATGCTTGACTGACAACGACTGGAAAGAATACAAGTGATGTATAATGTTTGCAAAAGAAAATATGTCAATATGGTTTGCTTTTATATAAATGAAAACAAACTATGTCAATATGGTTTATTTTCATTCATATAAATGTGTGATTGCCTATGTCATAATTGATAATTTAATAAAGATGTTTCTTGTTAAGAAAAGAGACTGGTCAATCAATATGACATGCTTGAGCTACTCCGTGTCCAACTAACCACAAGTAAAATCCCTCACCATATACTCACTAACTACAGCTCCCCCACCCTGAACCACAAAACCATACCTCACACCTGAATTTACTAGAACCACTTATCATATTATACTCATGGGTGATTTTAACTACCCCTCCATTAACTGGGAAACATACGTGACCACCAACTTGCAGGCTCAAAGATTTCTAGACTTTATCAATGCAAATGCCCTGGAGCAAATAGTCTTCACTCCCACAAGGAATACAAACATCCTAGACCTAGTACTCACAAATATGGAGGAAGTGTTGCACCCCCCCATGTAATGTCCTCACTGGTCAAATTAGTTCACAAAGCATTCTCCTTTGAAAATAAATATAATGATAGGGCCCCCATCAAACCTCAAAACATATAAGAATGTTTCTAAAGCAGATGACCTCCAATTAAGCAATGGCACAGCTAATTTCCAAGCTCCTCCAAACCGAGAAAACACTGAAGACCATGCTAAGGTGTACACAAAAGCCCTGTACAACCATATAATCAGCTGCATAGAAACTGATAAAAGGGCAAAATGCAAAAACAAATGACTCCAGTGGACTCCTGCTATAAATAGGTTCTACAAAATAAAAAGAAAGGGGATATGCACAACAGAGTAAAAACTCCCTAATTAGTCTAAAAGCAAATTAGGGGGACTAGTCAAGTCTTCAAAAATGAATTTCAAAGCAAAAATAGCCTCCCAACCAAAAGGCATTATTTAATTATATCCAAAATCTTAACGGCAACACCCAACAATGTGTAGAGCTAGTTGTAAGCAGTTCCACCTATACCCAGCCAGAAGATATAGCTAATTTGCCGGCAGATAAATTTAGTTCAGATTTCACCCACATCACCTCCAGTTTCTCCCCAAGAAATACCCTCCACCATTCCTCTACCAGTTATCACAAAAGAGCAGGTCATCACTGTGCTCTTCAAGGCTACAAACAAAGCATCGATGGGTCCAGACAATATCCCTGGGTGCATCTTAAATAGCTTGAAACACAACCTATCAGGCCAACTAGAATATCTATTTAACCACAGCCTCCAGACAAGCTTTGTCCCTGAGGAATGGAGGACAGCAACAGTCATTCCTATGTATAAAGGGGGACCACCAACAGACCCAGGAAATTACAGACCCATACATTTGACTGGTCTCATATGCAAGGCCATGGAAAGAATAATCATGGACTTGATAAACAATGACATAGGAAATTTCCAAACTTTGGGCCCAACCCAATTTGACTTCATCGAGGGCAGGTCATGCCTGTTCAACCTGGTAGACTTCTTTGAGAAGGTCACTAGGGCCATGGATGAAAGTAAAACAGTGCCTACTGCCTAGTTGGGCTTGGCTAAGACATTTGACACAATTCCCCACTCGGGAATTACAGACAAACTCACAAGTTGGGTCACCAGATGGATAGCCAAATGGCTCATGGAGAGGACACGTTGTCAGAGGGGGGAATCAAAATCCAGCAACAGGCTATTTACTAGTGGAGTACCATAGGGCTTAGTGCTGGGTCCTTTGCTGTTTGGGATAGACTTCTCTGAAGTCAAGCCTAATGTAGAAGGCCTTTGGCTGACCCAGTTTCCTGACAACTGCAAGTAGGGGGCAATCTCTGTATCCCCCAACAATGCTGATATGCTGCAGAAAGTTCTGATACAGACAAATGATTGGTGGCAGAGCCATGGCCTAAAACTAAATAAAAAAAATGCATAATTATACCCCTCAGGAAGTCCAGCACTCCTTCAAACTATAACATTAACAGTACTCCCCTAAGAGAGGGCCCAGTGGTAACAGACTTAGGTATGCAGACTGACAGCAACCTGAATTTTGACCACCATGTGTCCACGGTGATGAGGAAATCCTTCTATGTTACACAGCTTATAAGTACAATGCACTATTCAGCATGTACCTGACCAGGCACTTGAAACAACTGGAGTGACCTCAAAGGTTCCTCACCAAAAACACAAGGTATAAAACACACATTCTATGCAGAGTGACTAAAGGCCCTATCCTTTTACTGGGTCTCATACCGACTATCAAGGTGTGATCTATGCCTAACCTACAAATCACTCTCAAATCCAGCCCAAATGAAAATATTGCACATTCAAAAAACTACTCTAGGATTACCAGATTCAAGGATCTAAACCTGGGCTGTGATGTTAATAAGACATGCTGGAGAGACAGATATGGTGTCTCAGAGACTACCCTCTTCTGGAACAAGCTCACCATTTTCGTTAAGCAGGACACTTCCATGACCCTCTTCAAATGCAACTTAGACTAATGGATAGGGAATCGTAACTTCACTCTTAGGGTAGCTCCCATGTCCCTTATGGACAGGGGCAGTCTGTAGGATACTCGAAGCTTAGGCACATAAGTCTCAAAAGCATTGGCACAAACCATAAACATCCTCTACCCCTCGGGTAGTGTAAATCTGGGTGTCAATGCTACAAACCTAAGCCATCCTTTATCCCCCTGACAGAGTAAAGAGGGTGAAATCTGTAGAATCAATGGCTAGGCTTGTAATGGCTTTTGAGCCATTACCCTAGTAATCTCCTATGAATCTGTGACAGGAGAAAAGTCCTAGTTTTTTTATTATAAATTCTATAATATTTCTTTCCCTAGTTAGATTTCACATTTTCAAATTGTTCTGTTTAACACAGTTAATAAAAATTCTGACATATTAAATTCACAATGAATGGTTTACCCAGTCAATTCTGGAAAGCAAAAATTTCCCATAAGTATTACAATTTCACTCCTTTTTACATCCTGGAGTGCAGTCAATCCTGAGTTGATGTACTGGCTTCTGGCTTTTGTGTTTTCATTTCAAAAGACTGATAAATCTGCACTTATCCCATTAGATCTAACATGATGAAAACAGGAATACCTTTGAATTTGTGCTATGCATTTTGGAACTTTAAAACACTTTTCAGTAATGGTACTTCTGGCACTAGGCAAAACTACCGTCACCTCTAACCTTTTTTATCCACTGTGTTTTTCATTTCATTTGACATGGTCCCACACAAACAACTTATCTCTGTCCTCAATAACCTATCCTTCTCACAATCAGTCACCAGCTGGTTTCAGAGTTACCTGTCTGACCGCCAACAATCCGTTGTATGGCAGAATGACATATCTCCCCAACTACCTGTCTCCATAGGGGTTCCCCAAGGATCCATCCTTGGACCCCTACTCTTCTCTGTTTTCACCAATAATCTAGCCTCTGCCACCAAACATGGCACACTCATACAATACGCAGATGACTCAACCATCATCTGCTCAGCCCAGTCCCTACCCAAACTGCAAAAAGTCACACAGGAAGCCTTTTCCTCTGTTGAAACTTGGTTATCCGATGCCCAATTAATACTCAACCCAAACAAAACTAAACTACTCATCTTCCAACCCACCAAACATACTCAAAACAACTTTCACTTTAACATCACAGCAAAAGACAACACCACTATATACCCAACTGAACACACCAAATTGCTAGGAGTGGAAATAGACAAACTAAAATTTGACATTCACATATCCATGACCATAAAAAAAGTCTACAAAAGACTAGGAGCTTTATACAGAAATAAGCAACTTCTCACCAAAGCAGCAAAGATTTCAATAGCAAATTCCCACTTTATCTCCACCCTACTTTATGCCTCTCCAATATATACCAACTTAAGGCAATGCGATCTAAACAAGCTAGAGATTTGCTACAACACAATCACCAAATTCGCCACAGGGGCATCCTACCGTAGTCACCACTAACTCTTACTTGCTGAACTGGGCTGGCTTGAACTCCCTCACCTCCTTCAATGGTATCAACTCTCGCTCGCCCACAAACTAGCAAACCATCCACTAATTGTCCCATCCCTCCAGAATCTACTCCAACCCTATTGCACCACCAGACCACTAAGATCCAGCAACAAAAATCACTTGCAGATCACTAAAGCCAATAACTCTGCTGGTGAAGCACTATGCTCTTGCGCCATAGCCAAATTATGGAACTCCCTCCCACCCACAATTACCTCCATACCATCATGCACCCACTTCAAAACTTTGCTAAAAGCGCACCTAAAAACATGCTGGCTATGCCCTTGCAACTCCCACTCTAATATCACCCACCCCATCCAACCACTACCTTTCTTTCCACTCCACAAACTACCTTGATTATAGCAAGCTCAGATGCTCATAAGCCTAGTATTTATTATACAGCAGGAACTTCTTATTGTAACATTTGTTAATGTCTGTTATGTACTTCACAGATAAAGATTCTAGTTGTTTACTGATGTACTATGTTCTTCATCTGTAAATATGTTGTAAGTAATTGCTATGCAAATTGTTAATCGCTATGTAATCCTATGTAACTACTGTCTGTTTATTTTAACTGTGGAGCTTTTCTCCCCGGGTCTCTGCTGAAAATGGACCTACTTCCAGTCGGACACTCCCGGTCAACAAATATAAATAAATAAAATAAATAAATAAATAAATTTATTTTTGCCTTGGAATTTGGAGAGGCACAAAAAGTATACTGTGAGATGAAACATTTCCTATTCAGTATATGCATTGAAAATGGGTTGAGCTCCCTATAATCCATGTTACTAGTGAAGTGGTTGAGTTTCCCCGCTGTAGAGAAGCTGTCTTCTATTTATCCTCTGCTTTCAAAGGGACTTGCCAATACCCTTTAGTAAGGTCTGAGGTAGATATCTACTTTGTTTCTTCCACTCTTTCTTTTTGTCAATATGGAGTATAAGATAGGTGTCAACCTTTGACAAACTGTTTAATTGTATAAAATCACCAAAAAAAAAACCATACTAAGTCATCCAACTTAGGTACTATAACAACTGGACTATTCCATTCACTCAAGATTATTCTATCACACCAAAGTCTAACATGCTCTGACATTTCTGTTCTTTTTAGCGCATCCAGTTGTGCTTCTATAAGGATTTGAATACACATTTACTCCTGGAGATGTCTCTATATTATACTTTATAAGACTTATTTTCCCAGCCCAATTTAAAAACACTTCTTTACTTCTCACTAAAAATTCCAGAACCTCTTGATTCTGCATCTTAGATACAGACTCACCTACCTGAACAGTAGGAATGGTTTCCTTTCTTGTTTGTATTTTTCCTTCCAAGATACTAAAACTCACTACTGACAATTCAGTTACTTTCCATTTTTAATCATATACATATGATAGATTTTCTCTAGCTTTCTCTTATGCATCATGCTTCACCTTATAATTTACCTCATTAACCCTTTCCCAGTCTTCAAACAGACCTTGCCACTTAGCTAAAAATGTGTTTTCTCCAGACGAAACAAGTACCAAGCCTTTGTCTACTGGCTGGAATTCTCACTTTTAATATTCCTATCATATACTCTTTTTCTGCATTTCCTAAGCTTTCACTATGTTCTCTTTCAATATGTAGATCTCCACCAAGTCATTCTTGTAAGATGGTGTAGTGATCTATTACATTTTCAAACTGTGTTTTCTCTTCTCTTCATACCATGTCTCATTAGCAACATCAAGCAGACCTCTTGGATGCCTGCCACGCAAGAGTTTAAAAATATGTAAGCCCCACTGATGCTTGTGATAGTCCTCTCACTGCAGACAATCAGGGGAACAACTGAACCCAGTTCTTACTATCTGCTTCAGTTACTATTCCTAACACCCATTTCAATATTTTAATAAACCCTCAGTTTGTAGATGGTAAAATGCTACTTTTAACTGTTAACCCTGAAAAAATGGCACAATTGCATCGTAAACCTTGACAAAAACAGTGTGTCTTGGTCAGTGGTCTATTCTGGGATACCTACTCTAGAGAATAATTGCACCAATTCTCTACCAATAGGCTTAGCGTTAGCCTTATCTAATGATGCAGATTTTGGAAATTCTGTGGCACAGTCTACTATGACCAAGATATACTGGTAGTCCACTGTTAGATCTTAACAAAGGCCCAGCAATCACTTTTTTAATTTTCCAAATCTTTTGGGTTGCTAATACTATGATGGGAATGGACCCATTCCTAAGTCAAAGTATGATTAAAGTTCATAAAATTAGTACTGCTTCAATCTTTGATGTCAGCCAGAAGTGCTCTTTGCAGCACCTGCAATGTGCCCAGTAATGACTCCTCCTGCAATTCATAGAGAGTTACATGTATTGGTAACATATTGAAATACGATTGTAGATTCTTTTTTTATAAGACCCATTGCTCCTACTACTATTGGGACTGTCTTGGCATCTTTCTCCCACATTGCTCTCCTTTCTGCCTGCAAATCTTGATATTTTAAGACTTTGTGTCTCTCTGTACACAAGACACTGTAGTCACTGGGTGTGGCGATTTCCATGATCAATGCTACTTTTGCCTTCTTTTCATTGACCACTATATCCGGTTTTCTAACATCCATTTTTTAAACTGTTGGTAATGGATGATCCCATGTGATGTAAACTTCATAATTTTCTATGATACTTTGTGGCTTATGTTTCCAGTGTTTTTCAGCCACTTCAATACCATAATGTTTGCACAATCCCCAGTGCAACAATCTTGCCACATTATTATGCCTTTCAGTATACAATCCTTCTGCCATTAGTACTTCACAACCAGCAATGAGGTGTGTGACTGTTTCCAATTCGGTTTTACAAAACCTACATTTGTCTGTTGCTCCCACATGTTCAATGGACTTTGTAAACCAATGTGTATACAGGCCACTATCTTGGGCCGCCAATATTAGCCTTTCATCTCTTGGTTTGAATTCACCTCTCCTTAACCATTCCTGCATTTTTTAATGATCAATATGAGGTTCTTCCAGAAGTTTTCTATACTTGCAACTAAATTTATGCATTTTCCGCATTTCTAGCCTTCTCATCTGGTCCTTCACCTAATATTCTTTCTTTTGTTTTTTAGCACATTCAGTTGCTGCCTGATTTTATCTACTTCTGGTTTGATTTCCATTCCTGCTTGATGCCAATATGCTTCTGCTAGATTATGCAAAGAAGTCATCTTAGATTTATTCTCCTCATGTTTCAAAACTTTCACTACTTTTGGGTCTTGGGAGGTCAGCAGATATGTGTGGAGTCAAACAATTGCAGATCTATACATGCAATCAATTTCAAAGAGACCCATCCCTTCTTCGGAAAGGGGAATATATAGTTTGGTATGCACTGATTTTTATAAATCATTTGGTGAGCATGAATGGAGTAGGTGGAGAAGAGTGTCAGGAGTGATTTGTGACAGACAAGTACCTGTAAGAGTGAAAGGGAAGGTCTACAAGAGGGTAGTGAGACCAGCTATTTTATATGGGTTGGAGACAGTGGCATTGACAAAAAGGCAGGAGACAGTGGCATTGACAAAAAGACAGGAGTTTGAGCTGGATGTGGCAGAATTAAAGATGTTAAGATTTGCACTGGATGTGACAAGGGTGGACAGGATTAGGAATAAGTATATTAGAGGGTCAGCCCAGGTTGGAAGGTTTGGAGACAAAGCCAGAGAGGCACGGTTATGTTGGTTTGGACATGTGCTGAGGAGGGATGCTGAGTATATTGGGAAAAAGATGCTAAGGATGAAGCTACCAGGTAACAGGAAAAGAGGAAGGCCTAAGATAAGGTTTACGGATGTGGTGAGAGAGGACATGCAGGTGGTTCGTGTGACAGAGCAGGATGCAGAGGACAGGAAGAAATGGAAACAGGTGATCTGCTGTGGCGACCCCTAACGGGAACAGCCGAAAGAAGATGATGATGATTTGGTGAACATGAAGTATCCTTCTTGTTTTCCTATCTAATCTAACACATTTTGGGGCCTGTGAAATCACTCCAAAATTGCAAGTTAGGACAGGAGGAGCAAATTGATTCATAGCTTGGATTCTGTTCCTAGATGTCAATGCTGTTTTCAGGATTAATTAAAGTCTTCTAAAAGTATTCCTTACTAAGTTTTATTCACTTCTGTTCTTGTTTTATTGTTGATCCTTCATCAATTCCCAAATATTTATATACTCCCTCTTGCTCAAATTCTTTTACATCACATTCTTATCCCAAACTGATGTTTTCCTGGTGCTGCAGTTTTCCTGCTTTAAAGGTTGCTTTTGCACATTTATCAAGAACAAATTACATTCTTATATCATCTGAAAAAGTTTTGACAACTTGCAGTTGTACTTTCAGTTCCTCCTCTGATGAGCTATACAGTTTTAAATCAACAACAAAGAGAAGATGAAAAGTATTTACACTTTGTTAATTTCTAAGAACCAAATTATAGCCATGGCCTAAGCTGTTAAATAGACAGGGTTAAGTAAAGGCAAGGCAGAATAGCAGCAGTGACAGAGCCACCCTGGAATATCTCCCTTTGAATTTTTATCCCTGGGATAATAATTTGCCCTTTATCATGGATTAATTGTAAAGTGGTCTGCCACTGTTTCATGGTCACTGTAATGTAATCGATCAGTATAAGGTGTATCTTATACATTTTTAAGCACAAATGTGGGATACTATCAAATGCTTTTTTGTAGTCAATCCATGCCATACTTAGATTCTTCCCCTTTTTATAGTTCTCCATTATGACTTTATTTAACAACAAATGATCCTTTGTTCCATATGATTTTCTTTTACTGCCCTTTTGTTCTACTGCTATAATCGAGTTTTCTTCTAAATGACTATAACCTATATCAGCATCAATTCCCGTGTATAGCTTTTATGTCTTCAGAAGGCAAGTTACTGGTCTATAGTTTTTAGGGTAGCTTGCAGGTTTACTTTTAAGTAGGAGCATTGTTTTTTCTGTTGTTAGCCAGGTTGGTGTCTGCTCAGGGTGTGCATATAAATAGTTCTTACTCATAGCTAAATCTTTATGCAAGATGTTAATACTTTTAACCAGAAGTTAGGTACTGCATCTGGGCCTGGGATTTTCCACTTGTAGGCTTTTCGTAACTTTGTTTCAATCTCTCTGGCTGTTACTTCATCACATTTCATATCCTGTACCTTTAAACTTCTTATTCTTTCTTTTACTTCTTCTATTCATTTAGCATCTTTGCTAAGTTCCACAGGATCTTCATAAATACTTCTCCAAAATGTATCTATTTCTTCTTTTTTTGGTGGTCTTTCATTTCCTTTTACCTTCTTTCCCAATTCTCTGTAAAACTTTTTTAGGTCATGAATAAATTGCTTATTTTGTACTTTTCTTTTGTATTTATCGTGTATCTTCTAAGTTTTTCCACCTGTGCTGAGATTTTTAGCTTGTTATTTGCAGCAGTGCATGATAGATCCTGGTTTGTTCTAAAACTGTGCATTGCTTTTATTACATCAATCTTTCTTAGTATTTTTGTTTATCTGTTCCCTCTCCCATATTCTTCTAACAGTGGCACAACTTGTCTTAACTGCTTTACAGTTTCCTCTATTCGTTACTTCCATGATGGTATTCGGTTTAACCCCTTCCTTTCCCTTACTACCCTGTATTCTTGTGTTCACCATAGCAATGCTTTCAATGAGATCAAAAGATTCATAACTTCAGGTCACACAACTATTTTCTAACATTCTTCACTGGGTGAACAGATTTCTTTTATATATTTTGGCAATAAAATCTGATCAGTACTCAAGTCTTAGTTCTATAGTTTCCCAGTTGACCTCCAAGTAAATGACTGTGTGTAATTTTTGTAACTAATGTCTTCTCAGGCTTTGGTGATATTAGCTGGTGTACAATTTCCTTCTTTATTGTTACTCACCCTATAGAACAGATCATTAATTAGTTCAAATTGATGGCAAGAAGTAGGTTCATCTTATTCTTTATCATCTCCCACTTTCACTTGTATAACCTCCCTTGCTACTAAGGCTCACCTCTAGGTCTGCTAAATTTGGATCATTTCTCTTACTCCTGTGTTTTGAAGTGGAAGGTTCAGCTTCCTCTCCAATATGCAGAGGTACAGGTTATTCCATTTCTAAAGTCTTCTTTTGCAAATGGTAGCTCTAAGCAAAAGCACTCTTTAGTTCAAGCAATCACATTGAGTCTGTTGTCAAGAGTCCACAGGTTTATAGGTGAATACTAGACAATCAGTCTATAGATCAAATTTATTTACTTATTTATTTATTTACATTCTTTTTATTAATTGAGTAGGTGGACTGGTTTGAGGACCATTTTCAGCCATGATCCACACCACAGGGACAAGACATTACATTTAACAATAGATATTGCGGCAAGTGAAATATGAATGTCACCATAAAATTTACTTAACATTAACAATAGAAAAAAATACATCAGAAGGAGTTTGAATAGCATAAAAAATTAAATAATAATCAATACATAAAGTGAACAAAGTGAGCAGACAAGTGCAACAATAAATTTTAAGCTGGTGCAGAGAAGAAACACAACGGTTAGACTAATATGCAGGTATACATCTACAATTTGAAATAAAGAGGGACAATATATTTGCTAAAGTGATGCAAGCACAGCTTTTTACTAAGGAGGCAAAGTTAGGAATTGTAAAAAGTATAGTATGTAATGTCTAGCCAAGTTACCCCTCCCAAAATATAGCACAGAATGTATAACCAAGATATCCCACCCAAAAATATAGCACAGAATGCATAGCCAAGTAACCCTTCCTGAAAGTAAACAAAGCTATAATAATCAAGGCAGCCCAACATTAATTTGTTAATTCACCAACAGTTACAATTGTTAATGTGGCAGAATTTAGAATTACAGCAACTAAACTGTGATATGCATCATCAAATTACCTCCAACCCATTGTGCAGTCAGCAGAAAAGTAAATTATAGCAATGCCTGGCACTGAAGGTGCAATGTGGCCTATGCTTTGGTGCCTTACCAATGTCTGTAAAGCAGTTACATTTGTTCTGTTGAAACAGATGGGTTTTGAAGGATTTCTTAAAAGAAGATACATTATCATTTTTCCATACGTTATCTGAGATGTCAAGCCACAAAGCAGGTATTATCTTGGAGAAAGCCTTATCACACATGCCGATTGTGAACAGTGGCCATTGCAGTTTAACACTGTTACTGCTACTGAGCATGTAAACTTAGTTTCTGAACTAAAGTTTGTTTAGGAGTCAGGGGGTAACAGCTGATATGTAAAATTCTGAAAGCTAATATGTTGAGTTGCAGTACTGCTTGATGTTACTGGAAACCATTTATTTGTATTGTGAGTAATACAGTGCTTTTCTCTAAAAGATCTTTATAATACTTCAGTCTCAGGTTGGACAGCACAAGACAGATTGAGGCGAATTTCAAGCTGCCCATCCAATTATCAAGGTATACTATGAGGATGACACTGGTGATACTCTGCTTGACGTGTAGCGGAAGTTTGTTTAAAGGTGGGGGATAGAATACATGTGAATCTATCGCACCAATGTGTCCTAGTTATCTTTTTAGGAAGATATAGTTCCTTTAACCATGTATTTGAGGGACCATTTCTTCTACAAGGAAACAGGAGGTCAAGGGTTGGATCTTTTATGGTCCATAAGGCTAGATACAGATCCCCATAGAGGAATCTACAAGTGACAAACTACCCAGTCATGTCAAGCAAAGCTCCTCATTGGCCCTCTTTTAAGAAAAATTTTGACGACTGGATGGGAAATAGAAAATTCACCCCAGGGATCTTTTCTGCGGCACTGCTTGACAGGTGCACAGGAAAATCATTTTCTTGGGTGGTGAAAGCCAGGGAACCTTTTTTGCTAGGCTTATATAATCCCCAGGGCCAATAGCCTAGTACATACCTATGAACCTATGACTCCATACAGAATGAGAGCTGCCAATCTGTCTGAATAACTGAGGGTCTTGAGGCCACTGACCATTTTTGTCAGGAATCTTTGAGGTCTCTCAGGCTGAGTGAAATGTTTTGACAAATACATGCCAAAAGGGGCATTAAATTCAATAATGGGTCTGATCATAGGAGGTTACTAGGCTAATGGCCATGATGCTCTTTCAAGTCTAGCACAGAATTATGCCATGTTCCCAAAGTCAGCACCTGTCCCCCAGTCAAGCGGGGACACAGGTGGGATCCCAGGGGTAAATTTTCTATTTCTCATCCAATCATCCAGGTTATGCTTAAACCAGGACAAAGAGGTGCTCTGCTTCAAATGAAGAGGGAATTTGTTCCACAGATGGGGGAGTTTCAGGAACACACATTTGTCATGCCAGCTGGTTCTATTAATGTCGCAGGCTAGGTTTAGGTCCCGAGTGTGTATTACACGTGTGGCGTTAGATTTGCGGATATTTTTATTTATTTATTTATTTATTTATTACATTTGTTTACCGGGTAGTGTCCGATTAGGTCAGGGGCCCGTTTTCAGTGGAGACCCGAGGAGAAAAGCTCCACAGTATTTCAAAAACAAACAATGTTTACAAACAATACATGTATTTATACAATATGACTGATTGAGCAATACAGACAATAGTATAGACTAAGTAATTACACCATACAGTACTGTGCTATTTTTCTATAAGACAAATCCTGCAAATGAGGATAGTAGTTATGATGAGAACTAAGTTAGAAATGGGTTTGTAGTTATCCAGGGGAGTGACAAGAGCACAACTAATGATTAGTGAGATGTTCCTTTAGGAGTGCTTTGAACTGATTATGAGATTATTTGTTTTTGTAATAGTCTCTGGAAGTGTGTTCCAGAGTTTGGCTATTTTGTGTGAGAAGAGGGAGTCGCCATGATAATTATGAGAGTTTGTGACCTTGAGTAAGAGTTTGTTAGAAGATCTGAGAGATCTGAGATTGTTACTAGGTTCAACTAGGTGAGAGATTGCAGGGCAGTTACTGGGGAAATAGATTATGTTATGGGCTAAGGTTAGCTGATTAAGCGATAAATGATTGGGGTGCTCTAGCCAGTTTAACTGTGAGAGAGCTAGACAGTGGTGAAATCTGTGTGGTTGATTGGTGGCATATTTAACTATCTTGTTGTAGCATGATTCTAGATTGCTGAGGTCTGACTTTCTAAGATTAGTGAATGAGGGAAGCATACAGGAGGGTGGATAGCAGATGTGTGCGAGCAGTGGCTATCCTGGCATTGGGAGTAAGACATGGTTTGGCCCTGTATAGGGAGCCAGGTTTGATGTGGACTTTTTTGATAGTTTGAGCAATGTGTATATCAAATTTGAGGTTCTCATCTATGGTTACACACAGAAGTTTAGTGTGTTTTGTAGGGACTATCTTGGTTCCATTTGCGGAAATGAGTGATAAAAGGGGCTGGGGAGGTTTGTATTTTTTGTTACTGAAGACTATGATTTTGGTTTTGTTGAGGTTTAAAATTAGTTGGTGTTGGGAGAGGTATGTTTCAATGCCCTGAAAAGACGACTGCATTTTAAGTTGGAGTTCTTGGGGTGTGGGGGCGGAGCAGATAAGTGTAGCATCGTCAGCATACTGTACAATTGAGGCATGTTGAGTAGCTGAACTAAGGTCATTAGTGAATATAGTAAAGAGAAGAGGACCAAGTATGGATCCTTGGGGTATGCCTATGGAGATGAGGAGTATGGGGGAAAGAGAGGTTTCCCATTTTGTAGCTTGTTGACGACTGGAAAGATAGCTATGGAACCAGGTTAGTGATGAAGAACTTAGGCTGTAGAAAGATAGTTTACTGAGAAGTACTTGGTAAGATACGGTGTCGAAGGCTTTTGACATATCGAGAAAGATGGATGAGACAAGCTGGCCTTCATTCATGTAATGATGGATGGTATTAGTGAAGTTTAGGAAGGCAGTGCTAGTACTGTGCTTGGGTCTAAAGCCATGTTGTGTGCTGCACTGGAAGTTATTGTTGAGGAAGTAGTTAATGACTTAGTTGTGGATACATTTTTCTAGTATTTCTGCAAGGGGGGAAGAGGATGGCTATGGGTCGATAATTAGTTAGTTCTTTGTAGGGTCCACCTTTGTGGAGCGGTATGATGTGAGATATTTTCCATAGAAGTGGAACATATTGTTGTTTAATAGACTGGTTAATCAAGATGGAAATGGGGTAGGAGATGGAAGGGACGGCAAGTTTTAGAAAATCATTTGGGAGTTTATCTGCAGCTATGCAGCCAGGTTTGAGTTTGGTTAAGAGAGTCTTTATATAGTTAGTTTGCACAGGTGTAAAGGAGAACGGATTATGAGTACCTGGGGAAGGGGTGGGGATAGAAAGTGGCTGGGTTGGTTGGTTGTCTAGTAGGAACGTAACAGTGTTTATGAAGTGGGAGTTGAATTGAGAAGAAATGGAGACAGAACTGTTTGGAGCATTGGGAGGAGGGGTAGAGGTACGATCTGGGTTTATGAGGTGGTTGATGGATTGCCAGAATTTTTTGGGGTTGTTTTGGTATTTTTTGTTGACAGGATAAGAAGTATGTTTAGCTGAAGTATGTTTGTTTGTCTTTTCTGATCTGTTTCTTTTGTTAAGTTTCTTAGTTTTGAAAGGTTAAAAGATCTGTTTTGTCTTTGGAGGTATGGTATATAGACCAGGCTTTATCTCTACGCCTAATCAGTAGTCTGGTGTCTTTGGTTAGCCATAGGACGGGTTTGGTTTTACGTATTTTTCTAGTGGAAGCTAGATTATTTAGGATTGTGAGGAAGGTTTCATTAAAGTAGTTAACAGCAGCAGTTTAGGTAGGATATGCAGTATTTCTAATAGGGTGGGGATCTGAGATGGCCCTAAAAGCCAGACAGAGGTCCCCTCTGAGTAGTCTATATGAAACTGAGTAGAATGTGAGGGACTTCAGCCTGTCCACATAGGATAGGATAGGTGTTGAAGACTCTGGATTATTCTAGTCAGGAGCCTCTGCGGTCCTTTCAGCTGCCTGAGGTACATACCAAAGGGGGCATTGTACTCAATAATTGGCCTGATAAGGGTAGAGTACAGTGAGATAATGACCTCTTTTTTCCTGAATGCTATGCCTTTACTTATGAGATGAGCCATGTAGTATGCCCGACACACTCCTGAGGGAACATGTTGATCAAATGCTAGATTGTAATCTATCATGGTGCCCAGATCTCTTGCTACGGATTCCTTGTTTAGGATGTTGTTGTTGATGTGGCACTTTGCAGGGACCTCATTCTTGCCAAAGGGGACTATAATACATTTTTTGGCATTGCATTTGAGGCCATGTTTCAGGCACCAGTCATTTGTTTGCATGAGGCCCTCCTGGAGAATATTAACATCATTTGAGGTGTTTATGACCATTCCCAGCTTGCAGTCATCTGCAAATATGGTCAGCCATAGACCCTTGTTTTTTGTCTGGACATCAGAAAAATATATTCCAAAGAGCAGAGGCACCAAGCCCAAGCCCAAGCCCTGAGGGACACTGGTAATTACAGATCTACTGTTTGAGGTGGAATCCCCTATTTAACTGTGTAGATTCTATCAGTGAGCCAGTTGGCAACCCATGTAATGATGTATGGGTTGATGCCGAGCTGGGTGAGCTTGTCAACTATACCTGAATGGGGAACAGTGTCAAAAGCCTTGGCCAGGTCAAGGTATGCCATGTGCACCTCTTTTCCCTCATCTAGGGCCTTAGTGACTGTCTCGAAAAAGTCCACTAAATTTAGCTGGCATGATCTCCCTTTGACAGATCCAAACTGAGTAGGGTCAAGTGCTTGGAGGCTGCCAATGTTCTGGTTTATGAAGTTCATGATTATGCATTCTGTGGCTTTGCATATTAAGCTAGTAAGGCTAATAGGCTGATAGTTACCTATGTCTGTGGTTGCACCACCTTTATATAATGGAATGACAGTAGCCATCCTCCATTCGGTAGGTACGTATTCAGTGCTTAAGCTGTGGTTGAAAAGGGTGCCTAAAGGTGTTGCACATTCTTGCTTAAGGTGCTGTAAGATGCAGCTTGGGATACTGCCTGGTCCCACTGAGGCCGTATCTTTTGCCTTTGAAAGGGCATTTAGGATCTACTCATTGGAGATACTTGGTGGGGAGCTGGTGTTGAGGAGGTCTTGATTAAGTGAAAGGGGGGATGACGAGCTGAAGTTTTCACTAAACCTGTCTGCAAGTAGGTTAGCTATGTCCTCAGCTTTAGTATATGTAGTGCCATTGACCACAAGTTCTGTACAGAGATGTTGCTTGCTCTTAAGGTTACAGACATAGCTAAAGAAGGCCTCATGATTGTCCTTTGTTGAGGAAGCCAGCTTGGACTCATAGTCAGCTTTGTAGGATCTCATGAGTGCCCTTATTTGTTTGTTTAGGTTAAGGAGGGTTAACTTCCAATTTGGTGCTCTCACCTTCCTGCTCCTGGGTAGCAGCTTTTTTCTTTTATTATAAAGTCTGTTTATAGCAGAAGTCCATCAGACAGGTTTGTTTCTTCTTGAGAAGGCTATTTTGGTTCTGTCTGGTATAGGCAAATCTATTCAGCTATATAGCTGCTTGTAAAGTGCACTGGTGTAGGTCTCTGCATCGGTCTCTGTAACCTCATTTGAGGTGGGAGCTATGAAGCTGCTTATGCCTGCCCATAGGTGGTTATAGTCACTTTTAGAAAAGTTTTTTTGTCTGGATTACAGCTAGAGGGGAGAGGGGTGACACTGACTACGAAGATGACTTGTTTGGTGGTCAGATTTTACTAGGGAAGGTGACACTGTAGTGGTACTACAGTGTGTGCCCAAGGTTGTCAGTACTAGGTCCAAGATATTCTCACTTCTTGTGGGGGGTGATTACTAGCTGATCCAGAGAATTAGAGTTGATGAAGTCTAAAAATCTCTGAGCAAAGGAGTCTTGGCTAGAGTAATTTTTCCAGTCTATGGATGAATAATTGAAGTCCCCCAGAATCACGGTGCAAGGATGAATCGTTACAGATTCAAGTAGGTCTAGGTAGTTGGAGTGGTTATCTTGACTCAAGGATGGGGGCCTATAGCTGGCTGTGACATGGATAGGTGTCTTGTCTACAGTTAGCTGCACCTGGAGTTTCTCCTGTGCATCATACTGATTGATCAGCATGGAGGGATGTTTGTCCTTAATAAATATATATATATATATATATATATATATATATATATATATATATATATATATATATAGATACTCCTCTTACTCTAGTTTTTTGGCCCTCTGTTTGGGGTCTGAATGTGTGGAAGGGTGAGTAGCCAGGTATGGCTGGGGTGCTCTCAGCTGATTTAAACCAGTTTTCTATGACAGCACATATGTCAGCATCTTCCAGGGTTAGATATGTCTCCAGTGAGTGCAGTTTCGTGGTGAGGCTCCTAGTATTAAGCAGCATGACCTTTAATTTGTATTTTGAGGTCTTCTTTACGTTGGTAATTTTTTTCTCATGACTTTGCCTGAAAAAGGCACTATGGGGGAAGCAACAGCCTTTGCCAGTAGTCGGAAGCCCAGTGGAGACAAATGAAGGCCATCTCTGGCAAAGCATCAAGGCCTGTCAACCATCTCATCCCAGACTATCAGATACTGGATCTCCTTTGAATGACACCAGAAGCTAAGCCAATTATTGAAGTCAATCATTTTTTGTTTGCATTGAGGCATCATCCTGGGTGATGGTAAGAAGCTGCTTAAGGCTAGGGACATACCTACCTGGGACACATTCTGTGAGCTCCATCATGTCTCTCTTCATATATTCCAGAGAGGTATGTGTCAAGTCATTCACACCAACATGTACAATGACGGAGTCATAACTGTACTTGCTGCTGAGAGACTTGAGTGCATGTGTGATATGGCAGATTCTGGCTTCTGACAAGCAACTCACCGTGACGTTCTCCTTATCCAGCCTGGTGAGGGACACATCTATGTGTCTAACTATTGAATCACCAATGAATAAGAAGTTGGGTTTGTTGTTTGTCCTAGAAGGTTGTGAGACATTGGTGTGTGGTTTATGTGTGTTGTGTGATGAGGTAGACTGGGGGAGGGGTTGTGCTGATGCTTTGCAGGTCTCTTGTGTTTGGGCATATTTCTGGTGAGAACCTCCGTAAATGTGGGTGTGAGTGTTGTGCGTGTGGGTTGTATGGGTGTGGTTGATGTGTGAGGTGTGGTGTCTATGTTTATGCTGTCCACCACTTGTTTGTCAGATGAATTGGTTTGTGTGTGAGAGAGCCTGGTTTCAATGTTGGTTATGTAGTTACATCTCTCACAGAAAGTTAAGGGAAATTAAGATTTTTTTTTTTATCTAGTGGAGATGCCTTTGGAAATTAGTTGAGCCAAACAGGCTTTCCAAGCTACTGCAGAAACATGACAGTCATACGATAAATAATTATTAATGAGTTGCTAAATTCTTTATGACAATGTCAGCTTGAAGAATGTGACACCTATATAGTAAGGTGTGGAAATATTCTGTTTACCAAATTAACTATACTACATTATTTTACATTTAATTTGAGACCATTGTCCTTTCACTATTTATTAACACAGTCTAACCCATGCTGAAGCAATTGTGAGTGAATGGAAGATTAAATAACATCAAATTTACAGTGATGCACAAACTTTAATAACCCACAGACCAAGGGTGTTGGCCTGAAGGTATGAGAAAGATACCAACTAGGAGAAGGTCTAACAACAAGCCCTGTGGTACACCACTGGTAATTTATTTTCATTTCTTTTTTCTTTGCTTTCAAAAGTGGCACTGGCAGCTCTAACATGGGTTCTGTCACACAAGCAGTAAGCTACCCCCCCATTCACCACACAACACAAGTATTCATATTCAGACTTACAAGTCTGCCAGTAGTGCCTGCATTGGTGGAATAATGTCAATGGCTTTGGCCACATTCAGGTATGTTCCATGTACTACATAACTGCTATCCCCATTTAAATTACTTTTCCTTTCTAGACTGGCATATTGGTTTCGGACTCTTACCAGAATGGCTTTACCTATTTATGGCAGTAGCAAAGTATTTCTTGTTTGTTATATTCTCTTTTTCAATATTTACCATTCTTAGAATTTTAACAGAAAGTTCAAAATTGTGCTCAAGCTGTGCATTTTCAAACCTAACTTTATTTATTTGGAAAGCACCCCTTCAGTAAGTGATTTCCACTCTTCAGTTCCTCTTAGTCAGTTCTGCTCCTTGCTTGGAATCACTTTCAGGTTGCAGTGTTTCACCATATAACTCTGTTCCTTTTCCTGGTTCTACTCCTGCAGGCTGCTCTGCCATTGAATAGAATCTCTACATTTTTCATGCTGTTCTGCTTCACTGACAGAGACTGCTGTCAATGGCTATTTCATTATGTGAAAATTCACTGACTTTCTTCTTTCATGTTTATGCTTCCATTGCTCTTACATTTTTGAGATGGCAACTTGTTTTGTGCTGAGATCAGCACCTCCCACTGTGCTCTTTTCAATACAGATACTTAGACCTCTGACTGTCTTAGTACATAGATATTCTGGTATGTTATTACTACAGGATTCTGATAAATCTGGTTAATTGTATCATTTAGTGATACCCATACTGTTGTTCCCTTAACAGCTTCTAGACTAACTCATTTTCATTTGTTTGGATCTGAAATTGCTAAGCTTCTGTTAGAAGCAAGGTAAGCCCATCCTCCAATTTGTATTCTGGTGTAATTCTACAGTTAGCTGGTTGATTTCTTCTTGGTTATAGTCTGTCTTTTAACTGCAAATTATTAAAATATTTTAATTCTTCCCATATATTCCACAGGATCCTTCCAGGATTTGGTTATCATTTAATCTAATATTATTATCATCTACTTAGAAAATTTGTAGCACTGTGTTTTACTTCTTATTTCTCAATGTTTGCAATTAGAGCTTCTACTCAATTGTACCAAATTTGCTCCTGTACTTCTCCATGTCATGATCACCTCTACTGTATACATAACTTGACTGTTATTTTTTACCATCTACCATGTCATTCTGTGGAGCTTTTCTCCCCGGGCCTCCACTGAAAAAGGACATGTGTCCAGTCGGAATTTAGTTGGAACCAACATCCCCAGATTCCATATTTGCCTACACGATCAGAAAGGATACAACACTTGAGGGGTAGGGGACATTTTTTACCCCAAGGTCAAATGAGACCAGGTACGAGAGGGAGAACGAATCACAGGGGGGAGAGATGAACAGGAGATATGACAACAAACAATCAGTTAAAAGGGGGCTTAGATTATTGCCAGCTGTGGTGGAATGATGTTAACCCACAATGGTTTCCACATTGCCCTTTCACAATGATAGAGTTAAAGTTATTTACTATTTTTATTTATTTTTATTTATTTTTATTTAACATTTGTTGACCGGGAATGTCCGACTAGGTTCCACAGATCCTGTTTTCAGCGGAGGCCCGGGGAGAAATGCTCCACATTTACTAGGAGGTTGAACTTATCTTTCCTAAATAGAGATAGTGTAGCCCTCACAACAACCAATGCACTGAAGAAAAAGAGCACCTTTAAAAAACTCCAGCTATACTCTGTCGCATATCGTCTACTCAGAGGCGATCTCTGCTTAACATACAAGGCCATGTCAAACCCAGAGCTGTTGGACATGCTACACTTAAAGAAATCCCAATCCCTCAGAGCCACACGCTCCAGGGATCTAAACCTTGTCATCACAATAAACAAAACATGCTGGAGGGATAGGTTCCTGACCCAGAGACTCCCCAGACTCTGGAATAGATTGCCCATACATGTCAAGCAGAGTGCCTCTCTGGCCCTCTTCAAAAGAAACCTTGATGATTGGATGGGAGAAAAGAAATTCACCCCGGGGATCATGTCAGTTGCCCTGCTAGACAGGGGTCCAGGGAAGTAAATAGTGTGGGAAGAAATAGCCAGGGAATTGTTATGGCTAGGCTTGTATAGGCCCTAAGGCTGATAGCCTAGTACCAACCTATGAACCTATTAACTACACAGAAAGGGAAATTGACACTGTATATGTCAGTTTATTCAAAAAAGCGTTTAAATTTGTTCCTAGATCTAAAGGAAACATAGCTGACACAATGATAGAGTTAAAGTTATTTACTAGGAGGTTGAACTTATCTTTCCTAAATAGAGATAGTGTAGCCCTCACAACAACCAATGCACTGAAGAAAAAGAGTACCTTTAACCCTCCACTATGCAAAGCTTTACAAACCTTTGAAAAAGCTTGTGAAATGGATCTTTATGCAGCATTCAGTGGCAATAAGAAGAATTTTAGTAATTTAACCAAAGAAGAACACTATTTACTTGAAGAGCTACCTAGAAACAAATCAGTCAGGTTTATGAAACCCGACAAGGGAGGGGGGGTGATGATAGCAGCACACATCAATTATGTAGGTAAAATGATGAACATACTCTTAGACTAAACTAGGTACAGCCCACTTTCGAGAAATGAGATCAATATAGCTCACAAGAAAATTGATTTATTCCTAGAAGATGCCCTATTGCAGGGATTCATCACCCCAGATACCCTTGTTTTTTTTTTTGACCAATAGAAACCAGTTGATTCTGGTGGCATTTGGTATCCCCAAAGTACACAAAAGTATGGAGGACCCGCATATAGGTTAATTGTAACTGCACAGGGATCAAAGACATACCCTTTAGCTGCCTGCTGTGATATTCAGAAAAGATGTGTTTTTTTCTCATTTTTCATCTGCACCTTTGATTTGATATCTCTGCAATCTGTACAGCTGGTTTTCCCACTCACCCACCCTGTTCTTGTGGTGGTCTTATGTCTTGGTGGCTTTGAGTTGCCCACCTTTGGTATAAAGTTGATACTGGACACTCCCCCCCCCCCCCCAGTCACATTACATCAGCTCATTCTACTGTTAATAGTGAGAACTTAACAAAGGCCCACCCCTTTAGCTTCTGCATATTGAATTATCTCATTATCTTCTGCCTCTTCACTTTCTACTTAAAAAAAAACAAACAAAAAAACTGTTTCCTACCTCTCCTTGAACTAGTGTAGCCTAGATACAGATTTGCTACATCCAGGAATTTTTGTAAACTTCAGAGCGGTGCTCTTCATTTTTTCCATTAGATCTGCTAGTTCTCTGCTCTCCTGCACTTTTATTAGCTTATTAGTCAACTATTCCCAGTGCCAGAAAGTCTGTTCTTCAAATTTTCCTTTAGAACTAGCTGGTTTCTCAGCAGTAGCACTAAAATTTGAATCCCTGTGACTAGCACTTGCTCTAAAACATGCTGGAAAGCACTACAAAGCCTTAAACTGATTCAAGCACTCAATTCTCCTTGTTAATAAGGAGAAATTAATCGTAGGCACTAAACAGCCTATAATTGCAAAGTACCTTGCCAAGGTAAGGGAAAACAGCTCTTGTACTTTACAGAAGAAACACAGAACCAGGCATGTCCAAAGGTCAGCTTCCGGTGATTTTCCCTGTCCACCTGGTGAATCTGGGCATACTGAGGCAATGCAGTAATTGCCTCATGTACATAGACAACCCTTTCCTCCTACCACCCAACACTACAACCTGCGGGAGATGTACCTACATAGCCAAACTGGAAGCAAAGCTCTCTCCAGCCATGATTGTGCTAGACAGTCAAGAGGGGAAGGTTAACAACTGCACTACACCTCAAGCAACACATAGCCCTTCAAAACTCACGGAACCAACATCCACACATAGTAACACTAAACCCACTTATGCCCTTAACATTAACCCGCCCAAGCAACAAGGGCCTCCAAAGCTGAAACGCAAACAAACACCAATCACAACCAAAGTGACACACAGCTCAAAACACCAGTGTGCCAACAAACAACAGCCCCTAAGGCAAGACAACGTACCCAACACTTTAGTCATAGGTGACTCTATAGTCAGGCACACTGACGTCCCACTCACCAGGCTGAACAAGGAGAAAATTACTGTCAACTGCCTGTCGGGTGCCAGGATCTATCGCATGCACTCAAGTCACTCCACAGCAAGTAAAAATACAACTCTGTCATTGTCCATGTTGGAGTGAATGACTTGAGAGGTACCTCCCTGGACTACATGAAAAGAGACATGGAAGAGCTCTCAGATCATGTGGCCCAGGCAGGTATGACCCTAGCCCTGAGCAGTATCCTGCCTTCTCCCAGAATGATACCACAGTATAAGAACAAAATGATTGACTTCAACAATTGGCTAAGTTTCTGGTGTCATTCAAGGACGACATGATCGACAAACCACGATGTTTTGCCAGAGATGGTCTGCACATGTCGCCCCTGGGACTCAGGTTACTGACTAAGGCTCTTGCCACCCCCATAGTGCCTTTTTTAGGCAAGGCCCAAAGGACAAAACCACCCCTGTAACAGATATAAGCATGCAAAATCTGAAGGTAATGCTACTCAATGCTAGAAGTCTAAGCCTTAAAATACACTCTCTCGAGGCACTCCTAAAAATGAAGAACATCGATATCTGTGCAGTAACTGAGACCTGGTTCAAGGCTCCAGAGAGCACCGCTGCAATACCAGGCCACAACTCTTACCACACTTTTCAGCCACCAAACCAGGACCGAAGCACTAAAGGTGGAGGAGTGTCCATATTTACCAAGGATATTCACACCTCCAGGCTAGTTGCCCAACACAATGCATCTGAAATTCTACAGGTGCAACCTACACTAGGTAAGACTGCAATCCAAATTGTAGCTTGCTACAGATCCCCCACCATGCCCTAAGAGTCTCACTACACCTTTCTAAACATACTAGATAATATTAAGATACAACCAAACACCCTAATACAGGGTGATTTCAACTACTCTGCCATTAAATGGGAAAACTACTCAGGTACCAACACCTTTGCCCAACTGTTCTTGGAATTCATAAATTCCAATGCACTGGACCAACTAATCCACAGTCCCACCAGGGGCTCAAATATCCTAGACCTGGTCATTACCAACATGGGAGATCGATGCTCCACACAAGTGGTCACCCCCTCATTAATGAAGTCTGACCATAAGCGAATCACCCTTGACATCCACATCCCACCCACACCCCCCAGTAGGGAAACCTCCATAAAAAACTTCTCCAAAGCCAACTTCATGCTACTCAAGTCAGAAGTGACAAACTTCATGACACCCATGCAGACGGGAACTGAAAGTTCGACCGCTGAATCCTACACTAAGACACTGTACGAGCACATCCACTTGTGTATGAATCATGCCATTCCAAACAGAACCAAGACGGTCTCCTCCAAAAAAAGGAATCCAATCTGGTGGTCCCCTGCCATAAACAAACTATGCAACAAAAGGAAGAAACTGTTGCAGAAAAGAGGAACATACCAGAATGCAAAAAACTCCCTTACCAACCTCAGTAAGAAGCGGAGATCCCTCATAAAATCCTCCAAAGCTAGTTACGAAAATAAAATTGCCAAAAATTCCAAGGACAACCTCAAGGCATTCTATAGTTATGTCAAGAATTTAAATGGCAATGCTCAGATCTGCTCTGAGCTACAACAGAATGGCATTTGATCTCAAGGATATTGACAATATCCTGGCAGATCGATTCAGTGCCACCTTCACCCCCCTCTCACCCCCTAAACGGCCAATCTCAATACCAAAGGATTGCCAACTTCCGGTACTCATGGCCACACAGGTAAAGAACGCACTCTCCAAAGTTAAGAATACAGCATCCAGGGGACCAGACGACATCCCGGGCTGCGTACTACATGAACTACAAAATGAACTGGCACCTCACCTAAGTGTCACGTTTAATCATAGCTTCACCTCAGGCTTCGTACCCAATGAGTGGTGTACAGCTACAGTTATCCCACTCCACAAGGGGGGATTCACCTTGGATCCTGGGAACTATCATCCCATCAGTCTGACAAGCCTGATCTGCAAAGCCATAGAACGCATTATCATGGAACTTATAAACAAAGACATTGGCAACTTTCAAACACTGGACCCCACCCAGTTTGGTTTCGTAAAGGGCCAATCTTGTCTCCTCAACCTGATTGACTTCTTCAAATCAGTCTCCAGAGCCGTGGACAAGGGTAAGGTGGTCCACACAGCCTATTTGGATCTTGCCAAGGCCTTTGACACAATCCCCCACTCTGGAATCATAGACAAACATACTAAGCTGGGCATTAATCCCTACATCACTCGATGGGTTGCCAACTGGCTTACTGACAGAACCCACACTGTAAAAGTAACAGACTCAAAATCCAGCTCCAGACAAGTGACAAGCGGAGTACCTCAGAGTTCAGTCCTAGGACCGCTCTTATTTGGTATCTACTTCTCCGAAGTACAGGCCAGCACTAAGGGACTCTGGCAAAGTTCTCAGATGACTGCAAACTGGGAGCCATGACTGAATCCCAAATGATGTGGATATTCTACAAAAGGGCCTTACAGAAACAGATGCTTGGTACCAGAGCCATGGGCTCAAGCTCAATGCCAAGAAATGTATAGTTATCCTCTTTGGGAAAAAACATGTACCCTTGAATTACCACAAAAGTGGCAGTATACTAAACACCTAAAGTTTGATAAGGGACTTAGGGAGACAGGTGGACAGTGGTCTCACCTTCGATAACCACATAGCCACAACAGTCAGGAAATCCTTCTATGTGGCACACCTCATCACCAACGGCTTTTCATCCAGAAAAAAGGAGGTCACTGTCCCACTGTACTCATCCATCATTAGACCCATTATAGTGTACAACACCCCGTTTGGTATGTATCTCACACGACATCTGCAGCAACTGGAAAGGCCACAGAAATACCTCGTTAAAAGAATCACAGGCCTAAAGCAGATGCCCTATACTGACCATCTAAAAAAACCTCCAGCTATACTCTGTCGCATACTGTCTACTCAGAGGCGTTCTCTGCTTAACACACAAGCCCATGTCAAACCCAGTGTTGTTGGACATGCTACACTTAAAGAAATCTCAATCCCTCAGAGCTACACGCTCCAGGGATCTAAACCTGGTCATCACAATGAACAAAACATGCTGGAGAGATAGGTTCCTGACCCAGAGACTCCCCATACTCTAGAATAGACTGCCCATACATGTCAAACTGACTCTTTGGCACTCTTCAAAAGGAACCTTGATGACTGGATGGGAGATAGGACATTCACCCTGGATCACATCAGTAGCCCTACTAGAGAGGGAACCAGGGAAGTAAATATTCTGGGAAGAAATAGCCAGGGAATTGTTATGGCTAGGCTTGTATAGGCCCTAGGGCAGATAGGTTCCTAGTACTAACCTATGAACCTATGAGCAATAATACTATGGTTAGTTGAGATACTACTGCTACAAAATGCATTACTTTTCCAAAGATAATCTGAAATGCTACAGATGTAATGGTGCAATGTGTGTGTGTGTGTGTGTGTGTGTGTGTGTGTGTGTGTGTGTGTGTGTGTGTGTGTGTGTGTCTGCGCTTGTGCCTGTGAAACAAAATTATACCTACCTTCTGAATTTTATAAATATTATGCTTGCACACATAACCATATTGCCTGAATCCAATAAACCATGTAGTTACACAGTCCAAGTAAACTGTACCCTCTATATCCACACTTGCATTTAAAACATCTATAGTCAACTAAGAAATAAAGAATTTTCTTGTTCATTTTGTTTCTATTCTCTTAAATAACATAGCATTGAAAGTCACCAAGCACACATCTACATAATCTTCCGTGGACAGCTTCTTTAAGGGTAGTGTACACAGAGGACTCACTAATGCATTGGCAATTAAGTTTTACTTCCTCCAGAAAGCTTACAATATGATATTCTGTGGTCATTCCTATCTGAAACAAGGTTTGAAGTGATTTCTCTGTGCGTTACATTGCCTGTACAGACACTTTAGTAAACACAGACAAAGTTCTATATTTGGCAACTGTAAGTGACTCATACAACTCACTTCAGGGTTACTGCAGCTCTTTCTCTGGCTTGGAATGTAACAGAGTTACACAGACTTAGTTTCTCAAGAAAAGTGAAAACCACCACTAAGAGACAGCAGTGTACTGTAGTGAAAACAGTCACTTGATTCTCCTTGTTGAAGGATTTTAGCACATTTACTTTTTGCTGTTGTAGGTTACTAATAAAAACAGCAAAGTATTCTTATGCGGTATGAGTTGGGGATATAGTTGACACTGAATATCTCTGCTTCTGACTAGTGCTAACACAACGTGTGGTACTTTGATGACTCTTAGGCCAGAAGTAACCAAAAATTCAGAAACTGCTCTACACCAGGTTGCAAAGCAAATTTTGAAAACAAATATATTCTCACATATGTTCATACGAGGTTACTAGGCTAGTAGCCCTAGAGCCCTTACAAGCCTAGCCATGTTAATCTGAGTTGCTTCATTTGTCTTTGGTTAGATGGACGTAATTTGTCTATGATAACCACTGACTACCTATGTTCATGAGGAACACGGGTGCCATCCATGGGGGTGAATTTGCAGTCTCCCATCCATTTGTCCAGGTTGTGCTTGAATAGGGTTAGTGAGGAGCTCTGCTTCAAGTGAACTGGAAGTTTATTTCAGAGTAGCGGCAATCTCTGGGAGATCTATCTATCTCTCCAGCATGTTCCGTTTATGTCACAGGCTACATTAAGCTCCCTAGAGCGAGTGACTCTTGTGCCATTTGACTTGCAGATATGCATCATATCCATCAAGGAAGGGTCAGAGTCTGCCCTGTAGGCCAGGCACAAGTCGCCTCTCAGCAGCCTAAATGATATAGAGTACAGTGACAGGGCTTTCAATCTATCCATGTAAGTCATGGTTTGGAGGCCCTGTATTTTCTTAGAGAAACCTCTGTGTTCTCTCCAGCTGCTGCAGGTGTCTGTTGAGGTACATGCAGAAGGGAGCATTGTACTCTATTAATGGTCTGATGAGGGTTACGTACAGTGGAATTATAACATCCTTAGACCTAGATGCGATGCCCTTATTTATGAGATGCACAATGTAGAAGGCTTTCTTTACCACTGTGGAAACTTGGAAATCAAAGTTCAGATTTCCATCTACCTGTGTTCCCACATCTCACACTACTGGATTTGAATTTAGGAGATGCTGTCAATATTGTAATTAGCAAGGAATTCCACTTTGCCAAAGGAATAATAATGCACTTTTTACATTTAGTTTTTAGGCCATGGCTTTGGCACCAGTCATTTGTCTGTGTTAGCCCCTCCTGTAATACGTTAACATTGTTGGGGGACTCAATGACTGGACCCAATTTGCAATCATCATTGAACATGATAAGCCAAAGGCCATCTACTTTAGCCTGGATTTCCGAAAAATAGATTCTAAACAGTAAAGAGCCCAGCACAGATCTTGTGGTATGCCACTGGTGACGGGTCTACCGGTAGCGGTGGAGTCACCATTTTTGACAGTATGTGTTCTGTTGGTGAGCCAGTTGGCTACCCATCTAATGACATAAGGGCCAGTCCCCAGCTGAGACAGTTTTTCAATGACACCTGAGTGAGGGTTTTGTCAAAAGACTTAGCTAGGTCAAGATAGGCAGTACGTACTGTCTTACCTTCATCCAGGGGTTTGGTGACTTTCTCGAAGAAGTCTACTAGGATTAATAAGCATACTCTACCCTTAAAGCCAAACTGGGTTTGTTCTAGAGTTTAAAGGTCACCTATGTCCTTGCTGATAAGGTCCACAATGATTCTTTCCATGGCCTTGCTATCTGAGTCATAATGACATTCACCACTTGAACTCCAGCCTTGGAGAGCCTCCCCTTGAGACGCTAACAAGTCTGTTACAGCTTAGAAAATCCTCCCTTTTACTCCACAGCAGATGACATAATTGGTCTCATAATGACCCATTAACTTGAAATGAAGAAATTTCTCCTCTGTCCAATGCATAGTATGAGCGAGGGATAATGCTAGACTAAAGGAAAATGCTCAAAATATAATGTAAAAATTTAATGTTTTTTTTCTTTTTTCTTTTCTCTTGTTCATTTGCAATCAATGTGCTGACCTCATGGTTAGAAGAATAAGTGTCTTTTAGTCTTTCTGGATATCTAAGAACAAGGAATGTCTTTGACGTGTACTGGATCTCCAGACTGACTATATTCTATTGCTAATATAACAACCAAAGGTGAAAGAAAAGGAAATGTATTTCTTTTAAAATGCAACTGTTGTAATGGCTGATGACGTGAATGGCTGTAAATCATTAATACACTAGATTGAATTTAGGATTCAAAGGAAAGCCATTATTAAAATGCTTCTAGCTCCCATGCTATTTCATGCTTTCTGCCATATTTCTACGCCAGGGAACACCTTGTCCATAGGAAGATCAGTTTCTTGTTGAGTTAATTTAAATGGAATAGCTACAGGAAACAGATACCCAGTGAGGTAGCAAGTTCTCCAACAGCATTATCAAGTCCATCCATTTTGTCCTGAATGTTCACCCTTCCACAGACAGACAGACATGCTCTTATGGGATGAAACTAAGAGCAGAATTTTGAATGTACAGATATCACAAGGATTAAGTTGGTATTTTAAGTCTCTTCTCAACATTGGAAATGATGGTTTGCCACATCTCAAACATATGCAGCTTTAAGAAAATTATATAGGATAATTAGTCCTTTGCAGTGCCAATCTTGGGCAGCCCATTTATAAAGATAGCATACTTCTTAGGGATCCCTCATAGGAAGAGGTGTGAGAACACTTTCTGACTTACTGGTAGAAGTAGAGATGTCTAAAGTTATCAGGGACATGCAGTCTGTGAAAGAGAGACAGAAATTAAAGGAGCCACTACTATAGAAATGCTTAAGATTGAGGTACATAATAAATACATATCCCTTTCTACACTGGGTGGAAAACGTTCATTTACTACTAATTTCTTATGATAACAGTTGTGTTGGATAGGTGGACAATAAATGCCCTTTGAGGCAGGCTCAGTTCTGAGACCCTACTTTACAGGACTTGAATGAGGTAGCAAAAGTGGAAACAGATATTCAGGGGACAGACCCTACTTTACAGGACTTGAAGGAGGTAGCCAAGGTGGCTACAGATATTCAGGGGTAGAGGAAGTCCATATAGGCGAACAAAGAACTGCTGTACAGGGAATGGACCTCTGAAGGAATGCCAAAGGGAGAAGTAATAGAACCAGGGGGTCTACCAACTGACATTTTTGGACATAGCCCATGATGTTTCTTTTGTAGCCATGTGGTCATAAAGCATACTAAAAGATGGTTAATACAAAAATTGTATTGACCTGAGAATGCAAAGGATCTAGCAAGTTACTCCAGGACCTTTGAGCAGTACCATAAGGTTGGCAGGGCTGGAGACAAAGCCAAGGCTCTTTTGATGCATTTTCTTGATACAGGTGAACTGATTCAGAAAGTACATATGGATGTTACAGGACCCCTGAGAACTCCAAGTTCCACAGGTAAAAACTATATCATGGAGGATTACACCACTGGGTACTGAGAAGCAGTGGCTCTGTCTTCCTTTGAAGCAGAGAAGAGGGCAAATTCTTTGACAAACATTTTTAAGGGGGGGCAGGTTTCCCTAGGGAAAATTGACAAACAGAGGTGGCAACTTTATGTCAGACCTCCTTGTATGTTTGTGGAAGTGCTATGCATTAACGTACCTGTAGACCACCCCTTAACACCCACAGACAGTTTGGTGGAGATATTAAAAATCTACTGAAGACTATGTTTAGAGCATTTGCAGACAAAATGAATCTCAGATGGGACACCAGTGACTGCTGCTACTGCTTGACCCCATGTCAACTTAAAAACAGAGTACTTTGCTTTAGAGTACTCTGCAGAAAAGCTTCTGAGTTAATTCATTTAATGTGCCACATTATAGGAGCATAACCCACATGTCTGGAAGTCAGCAACACTTACTTTTGATTTTGGTGACCTGCAACAACAGGTATCTTGGATTTTGCTGGGTGGGGTGCACTCAGATGTGAGTGATGTAACCCCACACCCCCGTATACTAAATCTATAAACTTCAAATTTGTGCTACTGCAAAGTAAAGTGAATACTTGATTTTGCAAGAAAACTGAGCATTCCCATTATGTCCCAGGAACAGTAATGTTTTAGATAGCATATTGTTGTGCAGATAGACTCCAGTGTTAACAACTGCCAGTTGCAGTATACTACAGCAGACACACATAAACATACACCTACATACACACACACCTTCCAGTTTACTTCTAAAAATAAAATAACCATTAGACATTCTACTCTAATCCAACATTACCTTACAGTTCCTCTACATTATCCAATGCATCTGACAATGTTCTCTGAAAATCAGCTTTTACAACAGAACAGCATGCTTTGCAGCACATATGCTGCCTGCTTCCCACCAATGTACTAAATAAAGCTGAGTAGAACTTATTAATAAATACTCTGTTTATAGATTTCTGTAAAAACAGAAGTGTCTTGATTTAACCTATATTTAACCTATATGTTAAACAGGAAGCAGTCACAACAGAGTTGTAGCTCACTGATTTACTTTTTAATATAGGACATTACTGCTGGCATTGTTTCTACTACAGTGCTGAAGAGTGATTTTTTTTTTAGATTTCTCTTTACTTTGCAATTGTGCAACTGTATAATTATTTATAACAGAAGTGTGGGGTTTCCCCCTTGCAAAAAAAATTATATATATATACATATATATATATATATATATATATATATATATATATATATAAAGATTTATTTTTTTCCACTGAAGCTTTGACCAGTAGTGTTCATCTAGCTGGGGTTTCAACAAGAAGTTACTTAGAGACATTTACCAGAAGCAGAGAACAGGCAACTAATGTCAGACATTTACCAGAAGCAGAGAATAGACAACTAATGTCATCAACTGCACACCACAATAGTTCCAAAACACAGCTTTTAACTGTTCCTGATTTTACATTATATTTCTGCCCTGTCCCTTGTAAAATGTTTAATTTTCTGGTAAACCACTAAGGATTACAGATAGTCACTAACACCAGGCATCAGAGTTTCATATATATTACTGTTCAAAAAATGCATGGTGATACAAAACCTGCTGTTCTATTAACTGAAACAGACTAACGTTTAATAACTGTCCCTCCATTATTTTTCACTTCATCCTCAATTCCCAAGCAAATAAGTTAACAATTATGTTCCAAAACTATCCTCTAAGGTAGCAGAACATGTATTAAGTCATGCATTACCCACCAAATGGAATATACTGCTTGTAGAGGCTCAAAGCATTCAAAACAGGTTAAGCCTCTCTTTCTTTATAGGACATAGGTTTAAGGATTACAATAAATGTCTACATTGTGGCAATATGTAAATTCCTGCTGGTCAAGCATCCAACCTGTAAGGAAATGCACACTAAAAAATTCATTATCCATTTTTTTGTTTTACTGTAATGGTTTCGTAGATCATTACCGGACAAATCAAAAACTTCTAACAGAAAGATATAACCTTGCCTAACATATCATCACCCTCACAACAGATAGGGGTCAGAATGGAGAGATAAGTCAGCAAGCAAAGGAGAGTAGTATTGCTGAAACTGAATTAATCCTCAAATCTTGGTGACTACCTTCATGAGGTGGACCCTGTTTTCCAGAAAATCTCACCACGATGATATTGTACAGACTGTATTTATATAGCATATATCATGGACAGAAGGTAGGTTAAAAAATAAAAAAAGATAGCTTGGTGCACAAGAACCAGGATAAAAAAAATGTGCCTAATCCTGGTAGGCACACTGGTGCCAGTACTGCAAAAGATGATACGGAAACATTCCTACAGTGGGTCTGGGCCAGGCCAGACCCAGGGCGAGGAAGCCCCCCTGTTGTGGAAGGAAGTAGTAGTCCACAAAAGCAATACTAATCAGCCAAAGAAGAGCCATAAAGACGATGAAGTAGACTACTGAGGGTAAGAAAGAAATTATATATTGTTGCTATTATGCAAAAAGCCCAAAATTCACAGACACGGGACATACAAAACGATTAAGAGAGACATTAGAAGAAAAATACTTCCACAAGAAAAACTGTCAGTCTCTGTAAATAAAAATTTGTATTTACTAATACAACAGACTTGTGAATAACAGTATATAGATCTAGAAACACTGATCTGTTTAGAAAAAAAAAGCATCAGAGGAAATGCGAAAATATAAGCAACAAAACCTAGAGATTTTTGAAAAGTATAAAAAAGAAATATGGGGGTCTATATTAAAAACTCGAACGTTTACTTACCCGAACATCTAAACGCCGACATGTCATCGAACCGCGAAATCCGAAACATCGAATCGTCATGGGTTGGCCCTTCTGCGGTATAGCTCTATAAGGTAAGTGTGCAATAGTTACGGACCTTAGGGTTAGGGTGCGGGTTAAGTGCATACATTGTGGCATATGCAAGATTTAGTGTAGGGTTAGAAGTAGGGTTTAGTTTAGGGTTAGAAGTAGGGTTTTGGTTAGTGTATGTATGTGGTTCATTTAGTTTGTTTGTGTAGGTAGTATGTAGTGGGCGGTGGGATGGGACAAGTATGACATTTCGAGTTTTTGAATTTCGCAGTTTAGGGCATTCGCTGTATTTGCGATTCGCGGAATGTTTTGGTGTTTAGGAGTTCGGGTAAGTAAATGTTCGAGATTTTGATACAGATCCGAAATATGGAGATGGGAAAGAAATAGAGGTTTGAAACGGTGCAATATTTATGCAAAGCAGAAAGCCAAATTAATCAAAATAAAGAAGGCAACCCCAAAGATATTCGAAGAGAAATACAGGCAAAGGCATCCATGTATGGAAAATTTCACAATAAAGAAAATAATATCACAAGGAGGGAATGTGGAAAAGAAGATTATTAAAGTAGAAGTTAAAAAAATAGAAGCTGAAGTTATGGAGTGCCTGCATAGTGCAGGATTTGGTGTAAAAGGTCTAACACAGGTTACATCACAACATGATGGACCGAGTCCACAAAGTAAGGAGAAGCAGGAAGATCAGGAGACATCTGAAGAAGAAATATGCACATGGGAAAGAAAAAGAGATTTAATACAGTGTAATATTTATGCAAAGGAGAAAACAAAACTAACCAATACAAAAACAGCAGCACCAAAGATATTTGAAGAGAAATACAGGAAAAGGAATCAGGATATGGAAAAATTTACAATGCAAAAAAATAAGAAGGCAGAGGAAAAGTAGAAAATGAGATTAGTAATGGAGAAGTTAAAGAAATAGAAACTGGGGTTATGGAGTACCTGTGAAATGAAGGATTCGGTGTAGAAAATCTAATTCAGAAAGCACCACAACAGGATAGAGCAATGGATATCCAAATTAAGGGGAAACCAGTGGAACAGGAAACAATTGGTCAGGTACCATATGACAGTATTTCGGAAAAAAACAGTATAAACGTTCACCTGAAGCTGGACAGCAAGGGAAGGAACACGAAACTGTGGAAACTCTGACACAGTCAATGTTGAGGCGTGATAGGTCAGTGAATTCCCATATAGTGCAACGGATGGCACAGGATGAAACTGAAGAGAATGTGCCACAGGAAGACGCTATAGAACTTTATATAGAATGCCTGCAGGAAATGGAAAATGTGCCCTCAGTTTAGAAGAAAACAAGCTAAGAGAAGAGTTGTTTGATTTAATATAGATACACATATTAAGATCAAAGAAAGAAACAGACTGCAGAAGGTAAATAAAATCCAAAAAGTCAGAAGTTTGATAAAACGAACACAGTAATTAGGACGGACAGAAATCCATGTGATATAACAGAAATAAACAGGATACAATACTGAGCAGCTAAATTAATAACTGATAAAAGTCTCCCACAAGGACAAAGGGAAGTGAGGGAAAGGAAGTGGAAAAATTGAATACCATCATGGAAGTATCAAATAGAGCAATGAATACAAGAAGTGTCACTGTTAGAAGAATATACAAGAGGGAACAGATCAACAAAAATACTAAGAAAGATACACATAATAAAAGCAATGCACAATATTAGAACAGACCAGGATCTATTACGGACTATTGCAAATAACAAGCTAATAATCTCAGCACAGGCGGCAAAACCTAGAAGATATGCAGATAAATATAAAGGAAAAGTACAAAATAAACAATTTATTGATGACCTAAAAAGTTTTACAGAGAAATGGGAAACAAGGTAAAAGTAATTGAAAGACCACCAAAAAAAGAAGAAATAGACACATTTTGGAGAAGTATTTATGAAATTCCTGTGGAACATAAAAATACTAAATGGACAAAAGAAGTAAAAGAAAGAATAAGAAGTTTAAAGGTACAGGATATGAAAATGGATGAAGTAACAAAGTTAAGAAAACCCTCCAACTGGAAAACCCCAGGCCCAGATGCAGTTCTGGTTAAAAGTATTAACATTGTTGCACAAAGATTTAGCTATGAGTAAGAACAATTTATATGCATACCCTGACAAGCCATCAACCTGGCTAACAACAGGAAAAACAATACTCTTACTTAAGAGTGAACCTACAAGCTACCCTAAAAACTACAGACCAATAATTTTCCTTTCCAAGACATATAAGACATACACGGGAATTAACGTTGACACAGTTTATAGTCATTTAGAAGAAAACTCAATTATGGCAGTAGAACAAAAGGGCAATAAAAGAAAGCCATACAGAACAAAGGAACATTTGTTGTTAAATAAAGTCATAGTGGAGAACTGTAAAAAGGGGAAGAATCTAAGTATGGCATGGACTGGCTACAAAAAGTATTTGATAGTATCCCACATTCATTGATAAAAGAGTGCTTAAAAATGATTGACTACATTATAGTGACCATGAAACAGTGGCAGACCACTTTGCAATTAAGCCATGATAAACAACAAATTATTATCCCAGGGATAAAAATTCAAAGGGGGATATTCCAGGGTGACTCTCTGTCACTGCTGCTATTCTGCCTTGCCCTTAACCCATTAAGCAAGCTGTCTACTTAACAGCTTAGACCATGGCTATAATTTGGCTCCTAGAAAACAACAAAGTATAAAGACTTCTCATCTTCTCTTTGTCGATGATTTAAAACTGTATAGCTCATCAGATGAGGAACTGAAAGTACAACTGCAAGTTGTCAAAACTTTTTCAGATGATATAAGAATGTCATTTGTTCTTGATAAATGTGCAAAAGCAACCTTTAAAGCAGGAAAACTGCAGTACCAGGAAAACATCAGTTTGGGACAAGAATGTGATATAAAAGAATTTGAGCAAGAGGGAGTAAATAAATATTTGGGAATTGAAGGCTCAACAATAAAACAAGAACAAAAGCAAATAAAACTTAGTAAGGAATACTTTAGAAGACTTAAATTAATCCTGAAAACAGCGTTGACATCTAGGAACAAAATCCAAGCTATGAACCAATTTGCTCTTCCTGTCCTAACTTACAGTTTTGGAGTGATTGACTGGCCCCAAAATGTGTTGGATAGATTAGATAGGAAAATAAGAAGGATGCTTCATGCTCGCCAAATAATTTATAAAAATCAGTGCATACCAAGATTATATATTCCTCATTCCGAAGGAAGAATGGGTCTCCTTGAAATTGATTACATGTATAGATCTGCAATTGTGGGACCCCACACACATCTGCTGACCTCACAAGACCCAAATGTAAGGAAAATTTTGAAACATGAGGAGAATAAACCTAAGTTGAACTTCGCTGCTTAATCTAGAAGCAGCATTTTGGCGTCAAGCAAGAATGGAAATCAAACCAGAAGTAGATAAAAATCAGGCAGCAACTGAATGTGCCAAAAAACAAATAGAATATTAGGTGAAGGACCAGATGAGAAGGCAAGACGTGTAAAATGCATAAATATAGTTGCAAGTATAGAAAACTTCTGGAAGAACCTCATGTTGATCAGGAACAAACGCAGGAATGGTTAAGGAGAGGCGAATTCAAACCAAGAGATGAAAGGTTAATATTGGTGGCCCAAGATAGTGGGCTGCGTACACATTGATTTACAAAGTCCATTGAACATGTGGGAGAAACAGACAAATGTAGGTTTTGTAAAACCGAACTGGAAACAGTTGCACACCTCATTGCTGGTTGTGACATACTAATGGCAGAAGGACTTTATACTGAAAGGCATAATAATGTGGCAAGATTGTTGCACTGGGGAATGTTCAAACATTATGATATTGAAGTGGCTGAAAAACACTGGAAACATAAGCCACAAAGCATCATAGAAAATGATGACATTTACATCACATGGCCTCATCTATTACTAACAATTCAAAAGATAGAGGTTAGAAAACCGGATATAGTGGTCAATGAAAAGAAGACAAAAGTAGCATTGATCATTGAAACTGCCATACCCACTGACTACAGTGTTTTGCGTACTGAGAAACACAAAGTCATAAAATATCAGGATCTACAGATAGAAACGAGAGCAATGTGGAAGAAAGATACCCAGACAGTTCCAATAGTAGTAGGAGCAACTTGTCTTATAAAAAAAGAGTCTACAATCATATTTAGATATGTTACCAATACGTGTAACCTCATACAAATTGGAGGAGGAGTCATTACTGGGCACATTGCGGGTGCTGCAAAGAGCACTTTTCGCTGACATCAAAGACTGAAACAATACTCATTTTATGAACTTTAATCATACTTTGACTTAGGAATGGAGTCTATTTTATTTATTTATTTATTTACATTTGTTTACCAGGTAATGTCCGACTGGGCTGGTAACCCGTTTTCAGCGGAAACCCAGGAAGAAAAGCACCAAAAGAATAACATAAGTAACACCACAGAAATACAATATTAAGAACACAAGTAATAATACAGAAATAATAATAATAATAACTGAGAAAATGCTCTATAAACATATGTTACTAGTAAAATAGAAATATTACACATAAGACCTAATGCCGAATATTTAATATAGAATTTTGGTGACTTATTAATATTCTATAGCATTAAAATACATCTCTCAGAGAAACATAATCATAACATATGAAGAGAAATAGCCAGAGCTGAAATTAGGTGAAGGGGAGATGGTGAGAAGATACTAGGAGAGAGGGAATTATCCAGGAGAACTACAGGGGCAGAGACAGTTGCTGTCAAGATACTCCTTCATTTTTATTTTGAAAGATGAGCAGCAGGGAGTGTTTTGTATGTTTAGAGGAAGAGAATTCCAGTACATAGCTATTTTGAGTACAGGGTGCCACCATAGGAGTTATGAGACTGTGTTACTTTGAGCAGTGGTCTATCGGAAGACCTATGAGACCTGCTGTAGACATGTAGTTGGACCAGGGAAGAAATTGCAGGGCAATTGCTGGGGCTGTGAATGATTTTGTGGGTGAGGGTAAGCTGGTTTAGTGTTAGCAGGTTGGGGATGGCTTTATGGGGATGATTGGTGGCAAACTTTGCTATTTTGTTACAGCAGGACTCTAGGTTGTGAAGGTCAGCCTTGTGTAAGTTGGTGAAAATGTGTGAGCAACAAAGAAGAGTAGATAGAAGCTGAGATCTAGCTATGGCTAACCTGGCTTGGAGTATTAGGTAAGGTTTGGCTCTGTAGAGAGCACTGAGTTTAGCATGGACTTTTTTGATTGTTTGAGAAATATGAATATCAAATTTTAGCCAGTTGTTAACTGTAATGCCTAGGAGCTTGGCTTGGTTTGTAGGCTCAATTTTGGTACCACTGGCGGATAGAATAGAGAAGGGTAGGGAGCTGAGCTTGGAGGATTTGTTTGTGAAGATCATTAACTTAGTCGTGTTTGGGTTAAGAATGAGTTGGTGTTTAGATGGATAAGATTTTATTTCCTGGAAAGATTTTTGCATCTTTTCTTGTAGTTCTAGTGGGAAGGGGCAGAGCAAATAAGAGATCTGTCATCAGTGTACTGTATGATGGAGACAAGTTGGGTTGCTGAGTTTAGGCTATTGGTAAATATGACAAAGAGAAAGGGGCCAATAAGGATCCTTGGGGTACTCCAGTGTATACAGACAAGAGAGGGGAGAGATTGTTATCCCATTTAGTAGCCTGCTGACGGTTTGATAGGTAACTGAGAAACCAAGTTAAGGATGCTGGACTGAGATTGTGTGAAGCAAGTTTGTTGAGAAGTAATTGGTGGGAAATGGTGTCAAAGGCTTTTCACATGTCCAGGAAGATAGCTGAAACTAGTTGCCCATTGTTCATATGGTGATGAATGGTGCTGGTGAAGGATATTAAGGCTGTGTTAGTACTATGCTTGGGGCGAAAAACGTGCTGGGTATCGGCTAGAAGATTATTATAGGTAAGGAATACATTTCTCTAGGATTTTAGCTATGGGTGGGAGGATAGTGGTGGGGCGGTAGTTAGAGATTATCTATACAGAAGCCACCCTTGTGAAAGGGAATTATGTGTGCAATTTTCCAGAGATGTGGTACATGATTTTCAGAGAGAGAACAATTGATTAGTACAGCGATAGGAAAGGCAATGGATGGAGCTGCTATTTTTAGCAATTCGTTTGGTAGTTGGTCAGCAGCAAGGCAGCAGGGTTTTAGCTTGCTTAGGAAATGTTTAATGTATGAAGTCTGAATAGGTTTAAATGAGAAAGACTTTGTAGTGCTAGATGCAGAGGAGGGGATTGTGAGTGGTTGATATCAGTGGCTATGAAGGAGGTGGTTGATATATTTTAACTGAGAGACTAAGGGTTCGGAGCTATTGGATGTGGAAGGAGTGGTAGTAGAGGTTTTTCCAGGGTTGAAGAGGTGGCCGATTGTTTGCCAGAATTTTTGTGGGTTTTGTGCATACTTTTGTTGAAAGGTTTGGAAGAAATGTTTTTTTATCATTGTTGATTTTTCTCTTAGTTTGGTTTCTTACTTGTTGATAGGCAGTGACATCGAATTTTTTTTTTTTGGTGGATAGGTAAAGGGCTCTTGCTTTATCCCTTTGTTTAATTAGGAGCTTAGTATCATGAGCTAACCATGGTAACTGTTTTGACTGGTTTGAATTTTTCTGGTGGGGGCAAGACTATTTAGGATGTCCAGAATTCTACTGCAAGATCCAGTTGTAGGTTATTTAATGGGGACCAAACACAACGTTGTAGTAATAAATTAAATAGATCAGTGGAGAAGTGTTTCTTACTATAGATGTATATGAAAGGACTGTAGGATTTTGTTAGTGTTCTTTTTCTAAGTAGAATTGTGGGTATGTGGTCACTAAAGTTGATTGGTAGGCATCCGGAGTGGTACCTCAGGTTTGGCCTGTTAGTTAGTATCCAATCAAGCAGTGACTCTTTGTTAGAGTGTTTTGTCAGTGCGAGTGGGACAGTCTACAATTTGGGAGAAATTGTAGAGGTTGATGAAGTTGGAGGAGTAGTTAGAGGAGCAGGAGAGCCAGTCAAGATTAAAATCTCCTAAGATGATAGTTTCCTGAGAGAAAGAGGAGGCAGAACGAAAGAGGAGGGGTTCTATGCTGTGAAGATTGTTGCCAGGGGGCAGATAGGCAGCTGTAATAATGATGGATTTGTGAGAATTTATTTGCAGGTGGGTGATGAGAAGCTCTGCATTGGGGGTGTCTGGTTTCATAGTTTGGTACTAGGCTATCTGCCCTGGGGCATTTATAAGCCTAGCCATAGTGATGTGGCTTTCGCCACCCCATGTAATGGTACAAAAGTGTACAAAATAGATTTAGAATACTGTGCCTCTGTCTAGTAGTGACACAGTGAAGACTCCCTTACATAATAGAATTAGTTTACTGTGCCTCTGTCTAGTAGTGACACAGAGATGACCCCTGGGGTAAACCTACGATCTCCCATCCACTCGTCAAGATTTCTCTTGAAGAGAGTCAGTGAGGGGCTCTGCCTAACATGAACTGGGATTCTGTTCCAGAGTATGGGAAGCCTCTGAGTTATGAATCTGTCCCTCCAGCATGTCCTATTCATATTTGTGCTGAGGTTCAAATCTTTAGCTCTTGTGGTTCTGATGGATTTGGATTTTTTGAGGTGGAGCATGTCCATCAATTCCTGATCGGACATGGCCTTGTACGTCAGGCACAGATCACCTCTGAGTAGGCGGTATACTACTGAATAGAGTTGGAGTTTCTTAAGTCTGGCAGCATATGACATATGTTGGAGACCCTTGATCCTCTTGGTGAGGTACTTTTGGGGTCTCCCTAGCTGTTGCAAGTGCCGGGTGAGATACATACCAAATGGGGCATTGTACTCAATCATGGGCCTGATAAAGGAGGAGTACAGGGGCACAATGACCTCCTTTGATCTGGATGTGAATCCCTTCATGATAAGGTGGGCAAGGTAGAAAGTCTTTCTAACCACTTTGGCAACGTGGGTGTCAAATGAGAGGTCACCATCGACTTGGGTCCTCAGGTCTCTGATTACTTTTTCCGTACTCAGTGGGTTACTTTTTCCGTATTCAGTGAGTTACCGCCTATGTGATAATTTGTGGGCACTTTGTTTTTCCCAAAGGGGATGGCTATACATGTTTTGGCATTTAGTTTAAGGCCATGACTCCGGCACCAGTTGTCCGTTTCAGTGAGGCCTTTCTGTAGGATGTATGTGTCAGCTGGTGTATCGACTATGGCGCCTAGTTTTCAGTCATCTGCAAACTTTGTCAGCCACAACCCTCCCATGTTTGCTTTCACATCTGAGAAATAAATGCCGAACAAGAGGGGTCCCAGGATAGAGCCCTGTGGGACACCACTTGTCACTGGCTTTGAGTCTGACATTGCTCCAGCGATTTTGACTTTATGGGTTCTATCCTTTAGCCAGTTTGCCACCCATCTTGTGACATATGGATTTACATTTAAGCTGTTGAGCTTGTCTATGATGCCAGAGTAGGGTATTGTGTCGAAAGCTTTAGCCAAGTCCAGGTAGGCTGTATGGACTGCTTTGCCCTCGTCAATGGCTCTAGTGACTGTTTTGAAAAAGTCAACCAGGTTTAAAAGGCAGGATCTGCCTTTTACAAAGCCAAACTGGGTGGGATCAAGTGTCTGTAAGTCCCCAATGTCTCTGTTTATTAGTTCCATAATGATTCTTTCCATAGCTTTGCAGACCAGGCTGGTTAAGCTTATGGGGCAGTAGTTACCAGGGTCAGTAGAGGTGCCTCCTTTGTGGAGTGGGACTACTGTTGCTGTATGCCAGTTTTCAGGTACATATCCTGTAGTAAGGCTAAGGTTAAATAGCATTTTTATGTGCGGGTTTAGCTCCTCTTGGAGTTCACGTAGCATGCAACCCGGGATACCATCAGGTCCCATTGATGCTGTATTTTTAGCTTTGCTGAGGGCGGTTCTCACCTGGACATCTGAGATGACATGGAGGTTACATTCAGCTGGGATAAGTATTTCTTCTTTTGGGGGTGAGGGAGGGGAGAAATTTGCACTGAACCTGTCTGCAAGAATGTTGGCAATATCTGTGGGTTCAGTGTATTTTTTGTCATTGTGAACTAACTCTGAACATATCTGAGGGTTTCCGCCCAGGTTTCTAACATAGCTGAAGAAGGCCTTGTGGTTATCTTTTGTGCCCATAGCGATTTTTCTCTCAAAGTTGGCCTTGGATGTTTTTATGAGAGAACGTAGCTTTCTACTAGTGCTGATCAGAGATGCCTTCTCTTTATGGGATTTTGCTCTGTCATGCAGTAGCTTCCTTCTTTTGTTATACAATTTGTTTATGGCTGGGGTCCACCAGACAGGACGCCTGCCCTTGGTGGAGAGGGTCTTGGTTTTATTTGGGATTGTATGATCCATGCATTCTTGGAGATGTCTGTAGAAAGCATTTGTGAAGGATTCTGCATTGTGGGATGTGGTTTCCACTGTCCCAGTGGGCTTAAAGGATACCATCTCAGTTTTAAGAAGTGTAAAGTCGGCTTTTGAGAAGTTTTTCACTGTAGTCTTTTGTGTTGGGGTGGAGGTGGGATATGTATATCCAGGGTGATTAGTTTGTGGTCAGATCTCACTAGTGAAGGGTATACTTCCCGTGTGGAGCACTTTGTCCCCATGTTTGTGATGATCAGGTCTAGTATATTATCTCCCCTTGTGGGAGAGGTGACTAGCTGTTCCATTGCATTTGAATTTATGAATTCCAGGAACCTTTGGGCTAGGGTGTTTGGGCTAGAATAATGCACCCAGTCTATGTTAGGGTAGTTGAAGTCTCCCAATATGATGGTGTTTGGTGAGACATTCATATCCTCCAATGTCTTCAGGAAGGCTGAGTGGGGTTCCTGAGATTGGGAGGGTGGTCTGTAACATGCTACCAGTTGTATAGCAGTTTTGCCTATGGTTAGTTGCACCTGGATGGTCTCTGATGCTTCATGTGTTGCCACTAACCTGGAGGTGTGGGTGTCCTTGATGAATATGGACACTCCCCCTCCCTTTTTTTGGCCCGAGTTTTGGGGCCGAAAAGCAGGATACGAGGTATAGCCTGGTAGCGCTGGGGTGCTCTCAGGAGCCTTGAACCAGGTTTCAGTTATTGCACAGACATCGATGTCCTCCATACTGAGGAGTGCTTCGAGAGCCTGCATCTTGAGATTTAGACTTCTGGCGTTGAGCAGCATTACCCTTAATTTTTTTCCATTTTTGTTTTCTAAGGAGGTGGGTTTGTCTTTTGAGCCTTGCCTAAAAAAGGCACTATGGGGGAGGCAAGAGCCTTAGCCAATATCCAGAAGCCCAGTGGTAACAGATGCAAGCCGTCCCTTGCGAAGCAGCGTGGCTTGTCCAGCATGTCATCCCAAGCAGACAGACACTGGATCCCCCTAGAATGACACCAGTATTTGAGCCAATTATTAAAGCTAGTCATCTTGTCTTTGTATTGTGGCATCATTCTTGGTGAGGGCAAGATGCTGCTCAGGGTAAGGGTCATACCAGCCTGGGCTACATAATCAGAGAGCTCCTCTATGTCTCTTTTCATGTAGTCCAGGGAGGTACGTCTCAGGTCATTCACGCCGGCATGGACAATGACGGAGTCATATTTGTACTTGCTTTGGAGTGACCTGAGTGCGTGTGTTATGTGGCGGATCCTAGCTCCTGATAAGCAGCTCACCGTTAGCCTCTCCTTGTTCAGCCTGGTAAGCGGAACGTCAGTGTGTCTGACTATAGAGTCACCTATTACTAGTGTATCAGGCATGGTGTTTGGCCTTAAGGGCTGTGATTGTTTGACACACTGATTTATTGAAGTATGTGATGCATGTGTTATGTTTTGAGGTGGTGGATTTTTGGGTGTCTGCTTTGGGAGCCTCTGTTGTTTTGGTAAGTTTTTTGTTAGAGCCTCCGAGTATGTCTTTGTGTTTTTGTGTGTTTGGTTTGCATTTGTGGTAGGTCTATGTGGGACTGGGTTTGGTGTGTGTGTGGTTACCTTCTCCTCCTGTCTGGTCTTGCCAGTCCTGAGTTGAGAGAGTTCAACCTCCAGTTTGGCTATATAGTTGCATCTCTCACATGTATTTGTGTTTGTTGGGAGGAGGAGAGGGTTGTCTGTGTACATGAGACAATTGTAGCATTGTCTCAAGATTCCCAGATTAACCAGCTGAACCGGAGAGGATGCCAGCAATCTACCACTCGACATGCTAGAATATTATAAGGGAGTGCTGTGCCTTTAAGGGAAGTGGGTACTCACAGGGGAAGGTAGGTGGATGTAGTGCTTATTTTAGTTGGCGAGTGCTTACTTAGAAGAGAGGTTTTGAGAACACGTGCTAGGCTTATAATAAAGTGATTAGACTAGATTATTATAAGAGTAGAGCTTTCTTAAGGGAAAATTTGAAGAGCACACTTGGCGGAGCCAGAAAAAGTTTAACCGCGTTGCGCTATGTGCATAACCGTGCAAAGCCGTGCAAACGCGGATTTTAAACAGGGAACTTCAAAAGAGCTAGAAATGGTCCAAAACAACCAATTACTACAAGCTCTTGTGCTGAGGTCACTCCTTCAGGGACAGATAGGCTGCTCAAGGCTCCCCACTCCCACTGTTGAGCAAAGAAACTTCCTTCTATCCAAGTAAGGCAATGGACACCACAGGAACTACACCACAGCCCAGAATACAGCAACGCCTGTATACTGGTCTAAACTAGTCGAGGTGAGGTGGGGAAACAAGGATATTTTTTTTGTTTTTTTTGTTTTTGAGATAGAAAGCACACAGAAATGCAGGAAACAGTAATAAATCAGTTACACAGGCTAGCACACTTTAGTGGGCAGCCTCAACAGTTAAATTAACAAACAAACAAACAATTTTCGACTAAATGAAACTTTAAGTGCAGATAATATATAATGCAACAAACAGTTAAAAAACAGTTTAAGCTTGTTCAAGGTAAGCAAGAGAAGGTATTTCAGGTAAAAAACAGCAAAAAATACTTAAATCAGGAAAGTAGTCGCTTTTCTCAGTTCTCTGCTGCTAGGATCACTCTGCAGGACCACGAGGAGCTGTTGCTGAGTAGTATAGCCAGAAAAAAAACGCGCAGAGGCGGATTTTAAACAGGGAACTTCAAAAGAGCTAGAAATGGTCCAAAACAACCAATTACTACAAACTGGTGGTGAACAGTTTAGTTTTTTTAGTTTTAGGTGTCTTTAAACATCATTGCTACTCCACCACCTCTTTTGCTTAGTCTAGCTTAAAAAATAATATTATAACTGCTGCATGTAATTTCAGAGTCTTTGATGTGGGGTTTTAACCAGGTTTCTGTAATAACAACTATGTCAGGACAGTAGGTGGCCAGGGTAGCATGAAAGTTAGTAATTTTATTTACCAGGCTTCTGAGATTGAAATTGGTTATAAGTAGATTAAAGTTTGAAGTAGATAAGATATAGGTAAATGCTTCAGATCCAGAGAGGGCTTGGTTAGAAGAATTTATATGAGTGTTAGGGAGGTAAAGTTGGGTTGGAGGTAAGTCATAGATAAGGCCTGGGTTGGGATGGATGTCAGCCTGTAGTTTAATATGTGTAAGGGATTGTAACAGTAGGTTTTTCAGTTTAGTGATAGCCAGATGGACCCTGAAAGTAGGAAGCTGAGGGTTTGAGGATTGAATATGTTTGAAAGTGTAAAGGAGGGCATTGGAAGAATTGTATAGTTGTGGGCAGATGCAGCTGTAAGGTTTAAGTGTGGGTTGGTGGGTAGAAAGAGTTTGAGCAGGGGGATGATGGTAGTACATGCTATCATTGTGGAAGTTTGAGGCATTATAGGCTAGTTAGAGAAAACATAGTAGAATGGAGTGGTAGTAAATAGAGTGGTGGGGTTGCACAGTTGGAGTGGGTACAGAGAGATAGAATGGAGAGAGGTGTTAATCAAAAGGGGAGAGGAGGAATAATTAGATCAGTATTAGAAACCCAAAAGACTTGGAGAAATTAAAAATGACAGAAATCTGCTGACCTCACAAGAGCCAAACATAATGAAAGTTTTGAAACATGAGGAGAATAAATCTAAGATGACTTCCCTGCTTAGTATAGCAGAAGCATATTGGCATCAAGTGGGAATGGAAATTAAACCAGAAGTAGACAAAAATCAGGCAGCAACTGAATGTGCCAAAAAACAAAAGAAAGAATATAAGGTGTAGGATCAGATTAGAAGGCAAGAAATGTGGAAAATGCATAAATATAGTTGCAAGTAAAGAAAATGTCTGGAAGAACCTCGTGTTGATCAGGATCAAACACCGGAATGGTTAAAGAGAGGTGAATTCAAACCAAGAGATGAAAGGTTAATATTGGCACCCCAAGATAGTGGTCTACATACACATTAAGTCCACTGAACATGTGGGAGAAACAGACAAATATGGGTTTTGTAAAACAGAACTGGAAACAGTTGCACACCTTGTTGCTTGTTGTGACATACTAATGGTAGAAGGACTGTATGCTGAAGATGTGGAAGAAAGATACCCAGACAGTTCCAACAGTAGTAGGAGCAATGGGTCTTACAAAAAAGAATCTATAATCATATTTAGATATGTTACTGATACACGTAATTCCATACAAATTGCAGAAAGAGTCATTACTGGCCACATTGCGGCTGCAGCAAAGAGCACTTCTGGCTGACATCAAAGATTGATACAATACTAATTTCATGAACTTTAATCATACTTTGACTTATGAATGGGGTCCATTCCCATTATGATATCAGAAACCCAAAAGATATGGAGAAATTAAAAAAGGCAGACACATAGCTGAAAGCTATGGTGTAGACAGAGACACCATATGGGAGCTTGCTGACATGTGCAGTCCTCACATGGAATTCCTGCACTTGAGTAAAATACTGATCCCTGTGGAGACTAAGGTACGTGTATCACTGACTATCCTTGTTACAGGGACATTCCAGTGACAATCAGGGGATATGGTGGGCATATCACAGGCATCTGCCATAAAAATACTACACCAGTTCCTTGATGTTATGCTGAAGCATTTGGAGGAGTATATGTGGCTCCCAATGACCACAGATGAGATAAAGAACAGTGTTCAGGATTTCTACAAAATAGTCCATTTTCCTAAAGATCTGTGAACCACTGACTGCACTTACATCACCACCAAGGCCTAAATTGGTCTACATGGATACCATATACCAACTGGAAGGGTTTACACTTCATCAATTAATTGGTGGCGTGCAATGCAGACAGTATTATATAAAGTGTACCTATGCTCCATCCAGGCAATTCCCATGATTCTGACATGTGGCACACATCCAACCTCTAACAGTAATTTGTGCTGGGGTAACTTCCAACAGGGAAATCTTATAGGCCATTCTGGATATGCAAGAACTAAAAGTTTAATACGAACCAAAAAAACTATAATCGAATACAAAAAAATCAAAAAATAATTAACAATAAATAATAAAAATTAATAAACAAAACATCAACAAAAAAAAAATCAATAATTTTATTTTTAAAAAAATATACATACTAAAAAAAAATCTTTGTTCATCCCTTTATTCACTTGCAATTTCTATATTTTAAAAAAAGCATTTGATGTTATTATTAAGTATAGTTTAATTTAAACTAGTTTTAGTAGTTTCATTCATTCATTAGTTTTGTTCTTTCGCTCAAAATTTTTAAAATCTCCAGCTCGAGATCATCAGCAATAATAATTTAAAAATTGAACAAAAAAATATATCTGTTCTGTTTTAGTGTGTAGTTACAGGGGGCTGTGTTTTCTCATCATTTTTGATGATGTAAAGAAGATGCTCTGATTCTAGTATTTAAACAACGGGTAGTCATGCCGGTTCCCACACAAATTTAGGACCTTCAGTCCTTCTCCTTTTAATCTCTTCTATCAATTTAATTTTCCAGTTGTCAACACAAGTCATGTCAATCTGTCTGTCTGTCAGAACTAGTGTCTAAAGAACACAAAGCATCAATGTTATAACCACTCCACTTCTTCTGATTCTGTCCACTGTTGTTAGAAGAACTAGAAAAATAAAATAGGTTTAAAAATACTGTCACGTTCTAGTACTTCCTCACTAGTAAATACTAGTAGTTTTTGTGAGAATCACCCCCTGTGTAAAAAAAAAGAAAAAAAAAGTGTTAAAATTCAATCAATTCATCCTTTTGGATGTCATCCCCCGCTATCGTATATAAACTGCCTCGTTCGAGGTTTCTGATGACATGTCTGTTGGGTGGTGTGAGTGGCATACCCATTAGTGAATGTCTCTCATGTGAATCTTACTATGTAAACGCTCATCGCCAGCATCCCAATATAATGATACATCTAAGAAATTCACTGTGTGCCAACATTTCTCTAAGTAATTTTACATAATCAAAAATAGAGTTAATGTCTGTAAAAAAACTGCATCTTCCAAATGGGGAAATGGGATAAAGAAAAAAGAAAAACATCAAAAATGAAAAAATGATGTCACTAAAAAAAAGCGGTTCCTGTAAATAAATACCAAACTTACTCAGAAAGTGCCAGGAAGGAATCTCTGACTGATGAGATGGCTCAAAAAAAATGGACCCAAAAAATCAAATCACCAGGAAATGCCTCTCTGTGATGGGAATGTGACATGTGATTCTCACAAAACTAGTATTTACTAGTGAGGAAGTACTTAATGAAGAGATTAGAAGGACTTTAGACAACAACCACCTTTTAAAGTAGTAAGTAGTTATGCTGATTGCAAAAAAGGGGGGGGTTTACATCAGTTCAGTGTTCTGTGTCCTACTATGGCTGTTGGCATGACTACCCGCTGTTTAAATACTAGATCAGAGAGCATCTTTACAGCATCAAAATATATTAACATCAAATGCTTTTAAAATATAGGAAATTGCAAAAAACCAAATTGTTTGATTGATTTTAATTGAGTAATTGTTTGTTAATTATTTGTCTATTTAAATGCATTGGATTATGGTTGTTTTGTATTCTGATGAAGTTTATCATTCTGGATATGCCCTGAAATTATTGCTGATGACACTAATACACAAACCGTACAACAGGGGTTAGATGCAATTTAAAAATGCACTATCACAGACACGCAACATCATCAAGCATGTGTTCTAAGTGATAAAAGCCCACTTCTGTCACCTAGAGTCCACCGGTGGTGCACTGCAGCATGCCGCAAGACCTGCAATATGATATTTACTCTCTGTGCAATTCTGCACAACATGATGGTGCATTAACATCTACAGTATGGGCTCACCATTGATGGACCACACATACCAGAGCCAATAGCAAGAACGGCACCAGTTGAGGAGCGGTTAGAGGAACCGGTTACAGGGAAAGACCATAAGAGGCAGAGGTAGGCACAATCCACCAGCAGAACTACTTCTAGGGGAAAAGACCATAAAAGGCAGAGGTATGCATAGTACACTGTAGCACTGGCAAAGAAGCAGCACCTGGTCAATAATTATGTGCTAGAACATATACAATATAGAGTAAAACTAATGCATGTAATACTGTAGCCATGCTATGCTGTACAGTGCATTCAATGGCCATTATACGAACCTGACATCACCTGTACCTAAAACACAGCAGTGAAGACAGGGGACAGTTTTCATGATATGCACAAGTGGAGAAGTGCACAGTGATAGGGTTTATCAAAGAGTACAATGGTGGAAGGGGACTAAAGATGTGGAAGGAAATGTGTAACATGGGCAGGATATTAGGGGAATAGGGTATACTTTACAGGGATGGAGTGCTGTTTCCTGAGGGAAGTAGGAATCCAGATTTAGTGGATACTTGCTCAGTATGTATTCTGGTGGCACAGTTCCTGCATATGTGGTTGCATTTGGTGTAACTGTGGTTGTAACAGGTGTTATAGGTTCCCAGGTGGAAACCACACAAATTGTGAATGCCCCCAACCACAGATGCACCACCACCAAGGAGTGGCTCTGAGAACACCACCTGGTGGAAAGGACAAAGTCGATCCATGAGACTGTGACCACCTGACCATACCACATGCCTTTCTACTACATTAAATTGCATCTGTGCAGCAGGTCTTGAATGCCACCAGCCACAGATGCATCTCCACCAAGGACTGGCACTGGGAACAATACCTGCTGGCAAGGACAAAGTCAAATGATTTGAGATTGTGACCCCTGACTACGCCACATGCCTGAATACTACATAAGTTGCATCTGTGCAGGTAACTATACTGTGTCACACTAAACATTCAGTTGGTGGGCGGTGTGGAAGAGGTAGTGGTACATGATCTTGACCTACCTGTCCTGCGGAGTACACCAACAGTAGAGACGGATGAGCAATGGACACAGGAACAGAGGCCCTGGCATGTAGAGGCAGACAGTCCTGCTGAGGTACTGAAAGTTCACCCCCGTGCTTGTCCAACATGCCAAACAGTTGAGCAAATCCCTCATGTACGTCATCACACAGGGTGTGTAATACACCTTTCTACCTGTGCCTGGATAACACTTCTATATAACTAATATGCAATGCTTACTGTAACACCCAGTTCGGGCAATGAGTGGGAGGCATGATGTTGACAGCCACTGGCCCACTCTTCCTAAACCTTGTCCTTACACTCTTTAGAGGTGCAACTGAACATTGCTGGTTCATGGGCAGGAGACAATGATGCTCCCCAAGTAGGAGTGCTGGACATGACCTGTACTATAATGGGCTCCGGAGAAAGAACATGACTCACAAGCAACAGAGCTAAGTCAGTGGATGTGTCTGGTATTGTGCCCTCCACAGTCCATGTTGACAACAGTGGCACTGTGTTCTCACAATGTACTAGTGTAAGACTGCCATTTTCCTCAGTGTCCAATGACATCAGGTAAGATCTGTTCATTGACAGAAGACCCCATAATTGTAGCACTTGTAAAAAAAGACAGATAAACAGCTGTGTGTAATTAATGTGACAATCATATAAGAACTATGCAAAGGAAGAAATAAACATACTTTATGTGGTATGCCTTTGTGCCTGCATCCCAGATCTGCCTGTAGAGGAGGTAACGGAGTGTTAAGCACCCCCAAGCTCACAGAATTGCCATATGCCACCAAAATGTATTACTGACATCAGGAAATGCCAGTATGTGCAACCCTAACAGATCCATGGGATGATGCATCAATTTCTGCTCCTGCATCTAGGCCTCTGCCAGGTAGTGTCCTTTCACTCTCCTCAGAGAGGGAAAATGGGAATTCCTCTATGGCACTAAGGATGGTTTAAGACAGCAGATCCCACACTCATGGCCATCCTCTCCTGTGCAACTGCATTGGCCTTGTTGAAAGCATACAGAATCGTATCAGTGACTACAGATCTAATGTGTTGGTTTGCTGTAGCCACTGACTGCATTAACATCTGCCACCCACTCACCTGGTAACTCTTGTTTGTGCTCAGTATCCACCATCCAGCTTTATATGTTTATACACAGTTACTAGGCTATTGGCCCAAGAGATATTTAAGCCTAGCGAAGCTTACCCTAAGTTTACCAAGATATTGCTGATGTATCAATATCCCAAGGAATTGTACAACTTACAATATAGGAGTGTACACATCAAGCATTCACAGGCTGCCATTGTCTATTAGGGCTATCAGTGTCAAACCAAGAGTAAATTTGTGATTTCCCATCCATTGGTCCAAGTACATTTGAATATAGGGATGACCTTTACTTCACATGCATGGCAAAGCCTGTTCCACATCAGGAACACATACCTGTCCCTCCAACATGAACTGCTTAAGTTGCAGACAAGGTTTATGTCCTTAGAACAGGCATTTCTGATTTGTCTTGTAGATATGCAACAAATCCATCAGTGTGGGATCAGAGAATACATTTGTCCTGTAGCCATCTATAGGAGACTGAGTACATGGAGAGGGTTTTTAGACAGTCATTGCAGGACTTGTTGCTTACTTCTTATATTCTTTTTGTGAGGAACCTCTGGTCTCTCAAGCTTTTCAAGTGCCTGGTCAGATACATGCTGAAGGATGCATTGTACTCAATAACTAGTTGGATGAGAGCCAAGTGCAGTAGAACAATGACCTCCTTGGATCTGGATGCCATGCCATTACTTATAAGTTGTGCAGCATAGCATAACTTTCTCACCACAGTAGACACGCAGTGGTTGAATGTCAGGTTACTGCCAGCATGCTCTCCCAGATCCTCACCACTGAGTCTACTTTTACGAGTGTATTGTCATGTGGTAATTTCCAGGAATCACCATCTTTCCAGGATTCAATAACCACATATATGTATTTTACTTATTTATTGGCCTTTATTTATCTGGAAAGTCTGACTGAGCAGTGTCCTTTCTCAGTGGAGGCCCTGAAAGAAAAGCTCTGTTATACAGACATCATGGACACCATTTTCATTGTTTCATCATTTAAAGTCAGTTTCATTCATGAACAACAGTTCCATTATTCAGTCCTCCTTGACATAAGTTACAACATTTACAAGCTATTTATATAAAAAATAACAGTTACATGAGTTGAATATGAATATATTTTTTTTAAATACAGGACAATATATGCAAAGCAATATCATCACTATGCACAGATTGTCAGGTTTTACGCAAGAATATTTGTTACTATAAAGACTTGTTCAAAGTCTAGGACATAGGAAGATGAGATAAAGTGTCAGAGCAGCCCAAAGAAAGGAAGGACGGGAGGAAGCACAAGGAAGATGAAGAAGATGAGATGATATAAGAGGTATAGTCCTGTTAGCCGTAAATTAGGTTTGGTGCAGCAGACGAGTTATGCCATGAACTAATATAGCTATCAGTTTAACCAAGGGGAGTACCGCTTATCTAGCAGGTGTTGCTTCAGTTGGCATTTAAAGTCCTTCAGGTTGCAGAATGTTCTTAAGTGGAGTGGGATGGTATTTCAGCTATTAACAATGCAATGTGAATACAGGGAGTGATCTGCATTGTTGCTAGGTTTAGTTATGGACAGTAATGATTTGTCAGTGGATCATAGAGGTCTGTTAGTAATGTAAGGTTGAATGATGGGGGAAAAAATGGTAATTCTTCAGGGCTATGAAGTAGTTTGAAGTTTTAATTAATTAAAATGCAGCAGGAAGTTAGTAGGTAGAGCCAGTTTAGTTGTTTTAGAGAGCACCAGTGATGTGATCTAAAGTGTTGGTTAGTTATGAATTTGGCTACTTTACTGTAGCATCGTTCTAGTTTTGCTGCTAGAGAGGAATTGTGACTGGTTTAGATAGGAGAGGCATATAATAGTGTGAGGAGTAGAAAATAAGCGGATATGTTTTGTCTAGCACAGTTAGTAAGGTATTTTTTTTATTTACTCTTTTGCTGATTGGGTAAACCCACTAGGCTTGTAGCCTCAATTTAGGGGAGACCCAAGGTGGTATTTATACTACTAAGTGAAATTTTGGCAGGGCATCAGGGAACTTCTCCTACTCTTTTAAATAGGTGCTATGGGATCTTTTACATCCACCTGAGCTAACACAACCTCAGGCAGGTGAGGCCTTTATTTAACATCTCATCCGAAGGACAGCTCACTCAGTATCAGTAAGCCATCTACCTGGTGAGGGAATAGAACCCACAGACTTCTGCAGCAAAGGTTAGTGTGCTACCTGTTACGCAACTAACACTTTACTCTACAGAGGCAGCCTAGCTTTAGGTGTGTCTTCTTTATGGCTTGCTGAAGGTGGAAATCAAATTGCAGGTGTTCATCTATAATCACAGATAATAGTTTGATGTGGGATACCAGTTCTATTCTGGGAGGAAAGAGATTTGAGAGGAAAAGTAGCAGTTTAATTTTTTTTGGATTCAGGTAGTCGTGAGTTGTCAAGTAAAGCTTCTATGGAGGAGAAGGATTTCTGGGTGTGTGTTGGGAGCATGGGCAGTGTCCTGGCAGCAAATATTAGACTGGAGTCATTGGCATATTGTACATGGTAGCCTCTTCAGCTGCTGCGTTTAGGCCATTGATAAATAAGTTAAATAGTAGTGGTCCTAAGATGAAACCATATGGGACTCCGATGGATATATAAAGGGGAGATATTATCTTGTCATTTCCCTCCTTGGGACCTGTTAGTGAGGTAACTAAGAAACCACTTAAGTGAGGAGAGTGAAAGTCAATAGAAGAGAGTTTAGTTGGAAGAATCTGATGACTGACTGTGTTGAATGCCTTGGATAGCTCCAGAAATAGGGCTCTGGTTAACAGACCTGAATTTCTAGTGTAATTTATTATATCTGTGAACCGTATAAGGGCAGTAGCTGTACTGTGACTGGGTCTGAATTCTGCAGTCATCTACATACCTGGTCAGCCACAGGCCCCTGACATTTGCCTTAACTTCCGAGAAACAGATGCCAAAAAGAAAAGGCTCCAGCACCGACCCTGTGTGACTCCCTTAGAGAGTGGCCTTTTTATGGAGGTGGATTTCCCCATCCTACCTTCCTGTGTCCTATCAGTGATCCAGCTGGCTATACATTGGGTGACGTGGATTTATGCCTAATTTTGTACATTTATCTACAATACTCAAATACGTTACTGTGTCAAACAACTCGGCCAGGTCAGGGTAGGCAGTGTGCACTGTTCTGCCCTCATCCGTAGACTTATTGAAATTCTCAAAGAATTCAACCAAGTTAAGAAGGCATGATCTGCCTTTATCAAAACTGTACTGGGTAGGGTCCAGTGTCTGTCAGTTCCCTATGTCATTTTTTATCAGATCCATGATTCTTTCCATGGACTACATGAAGGGCCTACAATAGTTTATTTCTGGAAGAACTCCTCAAGGTGCTTTTACTCTTTAGGGGCCATGTATCTACCTGTAAATCTGGACATACATCTATGGTCAGTAAGTGGGCAGAAAATGTATGCAGCACCATCTGTACTGTAATGTATCCATGTGGCAGCTGCACCTCTATAAGGTACCATACCTGCCATACTGCATTATCACAGGACACTTTCTCATAATTGCCTGGTAGGGCAGCATGGGGACAAACTGTGCTTTGACAAGCACCCTGTAACCAGTCTATGCTTACCTGTTTCTAAGAAAGCACAGCCATTGTGCTCCCATATATTCACCCCATTCTCTATTGGTTATCCACATGCCTTCCTCACCCCACCCTGTCCACTCTTAGCCACACATATGATCCACAGATGCACACTTTATACAATGCAACATAATCCTCTCCATCTGAGCTGCTTACCAAAGGACAGAATCCGCTTCAAACAACCCCATAGTCATGCTCTTCATGGTCTACTGCTGTCTGCACCTATGCCCTGTCTTCTCTGTTTCACTGGTGCAACCCTCTCCATTCCCTTGTCCGCAGATTTCTGTGGAGCAACCCCCTAAAGTAAAAAAAACGTACAGGAATCTCTTTAACTATAAATGGCCTGTGCATCCTTACCAGAACAAAAATTCTACATTTCTGTAGTCTGTAAACCAATGTAGCTGTATAACTTAGTCATCTATACCAACCATCCCTGAGCTCCCCATACCCCTGTCGGCAAGAACTTGTGGAAAAAAAGCTACAATAAAAGATTCTTACAGTTATCCAGTCATTCTCTTCACCTGCCACTGGCCTGTGTACCCTTAACACAGCATATGTAGAAAGCTTCTTTTCAATGTAGACCCATATGAATATTATCTTTGTGATCTACTCTGTTCCTAAAAATATTCAATAGCATGATGTGCGCTGTAATGCTGATGGCTGTTTATATTGTGATATTTCAGGGCTTGTAGCAAGGCAGTTATGTTAATGAAGCAATTTAGGGTAACAGTCTTAGCATCACAGATTTAGTGCAATGTGTACCATCTCTAGGCTGGGCAATGCAGATAATACCTACCGATGCACATACACTGAAAACTGAGAAGCAGTCTGTGCATGTGTGGGTAGAGCCGTGGCTTCCACAGAGCTGCAGGCTTAGTCTGCTTCATGATTCTGACATATCCATGGACATCAACATGGGCATGGCATGTACACAGCCAATACCTTATGTCTACAGCATGTCTGCCATCTCAGCAGCAGTGCTGCTGAGATACAACTATGTGGTGACATTGGGCTATGCTGCACTGCCATACTGACTGTTGTTGTTCATCACATGATTCCCACAATGTGCATTAACATGAATCTGCTACCATTTTCCTCTTTATAACAACCTGTGACCTGGTCAATGTTCCTAAACAATCTATGTCTAGAAGGGCTCCCACATAGTGCAGGAAAGTAGAATATTTCCCTATGTCCTACATCAGCACCACTGAAGAGCCTGTTGGGGATTCTTTTGATGTCCTCCAATACAAGGTAGATGCCTGTCACTGGCTTGCCACTGTAGTAAGCAATGTCATAAGCAAAACCTGCTCTGATAAGCACTGCCAGCATTATTATAGCAGCCTAAATAGGCAACAGTGTGACTGTGTTAACCACTGGGAAGAGGATGTTAGACCTAGAAAGCCAGATCTGTACAGTAATTAGTAGTGAATGGTGGCTGCTTATAAAAAGCTAAGCATTCTTATTTAGCTATATGCAGTTCTTGGAATTCATGGACACATTTATTTTTTTTCCTGTTTTTTATCATACAGTGAGATAGAAGGAAAACTATCTGGTAAGCCAGTGGAGTCTAGCATGACTGTCCAGTCATCAGAGTACATATATGGAACTGATGTTATAGCTGCATACCTATTAGGCACCAACTTCACTGTCCACGTCTCAGCTGCTGCTAATTATTTTAACAAGTGTTTACAGTTTTGCTTTGCTTTGAGTGTCACATACCTTGTCATTGCAGGGTGCTGTTTATCCTACTACCAGTGGCTACAACCAGTAACATGCTGATGCAGACTGGGCTAACAGTGGGTGCTCCACCACAACACCCAGTACTGTCATCTCACTTTGGATCGGATAGGCTAGCATCATTTAGGGCTACATTCATATCTCTCCACTCTGCCATCCATTATTCTTACACACAGCCATGGCCAGTCTGCCATGCCTTATTCTTATACCAGCCTTTCTTTCCACTACATCTTTCTGTGCCAGTTACACCAGGCATACCACAGGCATGCACATAACATGCTGCCATATGTCATGTTACATTATTACCACTAAGTTACATTGACCCAGACATATTCTTTTTGCAATTCTGTGGTAATATGTATACCACACAGTCTCCATGCCGTGCAGTACATCATTTGGTAAGCTGTTGTCTTCCACCTACTGGCAAACTCCACTGGGCAATGCAACAAATGTTCAGGGGATTATTCAGCCTATGTTCACTGCCCCTTATGATCACAATGTTTACAATTCATGGGCTGTGCACCAGTCTAAAACTGTGGACTGGGTAGATGGCATTTAATCTTGCCCCTTGTGGTGCATGTACTAATGTAGAACATTGTGGTGCAATACTGGCCACAACAGTATGTAGTGTGGCAGCAGCCTCTGTACCATGCACCTGCCTTGTCATCACCTGCCAGGTACCCAGCAGTCTTCAAGCCCACTTCTCTGTGTGGTAATGTAGGCTATTTAGCCCTCTGGTAGTCTGCTCCTGGGGGAGTTTAGGCTCCCTATCAAGGGCATCACTGGGGATCCCAGTATTTCACCCAGCAGAAGCTGGAAGGCCTGTTGATGGCCATGGTGGACCAGTGGCTGAACACCTGTATTGGTAGCCTGAAGTGTGTCCTTGTACCCCTGGCAGAGTTGTACAGTTACTCGGCCCTAAGTAATGGGCCAACATTGGCTGGGCCCCGCCACATTAGGATAGTGACAGAGATGCCTGACCTCAGGTTGGGTGCAGCACTGTGCAAGGTGGCATTCAGCCATCACATTTGCCTATCTCTTAACATGGTGTTCCCCATCCTTGTATTTCATTTCCCTCCCTGGTGTGTAATCCCATCCTCTCCATCACCAATTGACCCTCATCTGTCAGACTGTCTGTGTCTCTCCTTTGCATTCTTCTCTACATTTGTTTCACCACCTCCTATCTTGGTCTTTCCTGTCACTTGCGTTTGTACATCTGCCCCTTCTGTTATCCATATAACCGCTTTCCCACCCATACCTTCCCATGCCACCTTCCTCTTCTGTCTTCTTGAAAATATATAAACGGGCATATGCCTCCCCCTAGAAAAACATATAAAACAAACATTAAAACATTCTTTCTTTCCCCCTGTTCCTTTGTGTGGTCATCTGCTTGTTCTTCCCCCTCTGTCTGTTCTATACATCAATTTCCTTCCCATTTATAATAAGAAAAAAATAGCGATTTTGCTATGTAGCCTTACTTCAGCTATCAGCTTTGCTCCTAGTGTTACAATGTTGTGTAAGTAAATGTGCATCAGTGTGAACATGTTACATGCATGCTACTGGACTCATAAGGTCACATGAATACCACAACACTTTCCCGGTGACTACTGAATCGGTTATGTTTTCATCTGCAAACTCCTTACTTCTTCAGACCCCACTGCATAACATCACTTGCTCTGTATATTTGTATAGTTCACCAGTATCAGTGTACATGATTGCACTACTTCAGCTGTACTATTTGGCCCTTAGGCACCCATGTAAGTGATTTTTTTTCAGAATTCAAACTAAAGTATTTCCGTAGCATTCCCTCATTAAAGGTCTCTAGAACAGTCAATGAAAAGTTATTCCACTGTGTTCACTGCATAATAACACACTGTCGTACTTTTATATGGCATGCTATTGGTACACATAAACAAGAACAATTCCTTATTTCCTTATATGCATTTAAGAATACAGTATACACTTGTATCAAAACTGTGGAATGCTGAACATACCTGAATTTATATACATACCTTGAACTGTTCTCATTCATTCAAAATGCATAAGATAATTAATAATGTATACCCTCTATAAACTTTTATCTCCAACTACAGTTGTAAATGGGCTTCAACCCATCACAACTAAAGCAATCAGAAAACCATAAATATATATATGTTTTGCAATACCATTTCTTTAAACCATTTTCCACACAGCACAGAAGATGAGGAAAATTACAAAGATCCCAAAATGAGTGCCGACTCTTCTTGTCAGCTGAACACTTGGAATGTGACATACAGAGATAATTACGACAACGATGGTCAGCATATCATTAATTTTCAATAACAATATGTGAGTACACGTCTGTCTTCATCCACTGCTAGGGTTACCACCTTTTCAAATGGCCAAAGTGGGACATTTTTGGTGCAAACATCAGATTTTACAGGCCAACACATACCCACGGTCAGTACAAAGGTTAGAACTTAACTTTTTTTCTTAAATAAAAGCTTATTCTTGTAGCATTTTAGTTGCTTATTCTGTTTCTTATAACATGTAGGTATTTTAGATAGAGAATAACTGTTTTATGCAACTATTACACAAAATATAGGAAATAATTTTGTCCTAAAATCTCAGGACATTTGCCATTTTTACAATTTTTTGCCAGGACACAACTGCCCAAAGAGGGACTGTTCTTCCTCGTAAAGTGGTTGTGCTTTTTCTCTCTACTTAAACAGCAAAACAAACAAGTTCATTTAACTCGTAAAAGTTGCTGCACTGCACATTCATATTTAAACATGAGCGCTGTTTCTCTTTTCTTTATTATATTAATTCGGATTGTTTCTGTTTTCAGACTTACTTAAAATTAACAATGTGCCTTTCAGACCCCCTCACCAATCCCATGCAGCACAGTAAGAACAGATGAAACTCCAGTGTAAGACCGCCCGAGACCGACCGACGTGGCACTGCCGAATCCCCCACAGCAAATCAAACAGCAAGAAGCACACTACTCTCTGAGATTACACATGGCTCCTTTTCACCCGTGTGGCAGTCGTCCAGTGTCTCTCGTGTAAACAGTCCATTTTATCTTATTTACCCTGCTTAACGATTTTATAAAACATGTCATACGGCTCAGCTGTCCCTCATCTTCTAGGACCCCCTGACCTTGCTTCAGTGATTTTACCTGTCCCCCTTAAACGTAACTTTGTAGAAGCAAGATTTAAAGGCAACAGAACTAGCGCATAATAGTCGCATGAACCTCTTAGAAAGGTCACACTTAAGAGAAAATAAATAGTTTTACCAGGGTTATAAAAATATGCTGTCTCTGAATCATTCTAGGGTTACCACCTGTCCCACTTTGCGAGGGACAGTCCCTCTTTGAGCAGTTGTGTCCTGCAAAAAAATGTAAAAATGGCCAATGTCCTCAGATTTTAGGGCAAATTGTTTTCCTATATTTTATGTAATAGTTGCATAAAACAGTTATTCTGTATCCGAAACACCTAAATCTTATCAGAAACAGAATAAACAACTAAAATGCTGCAAGAATAAGCTTTTATTTAGCCAAAAAGTGAATTTCTGTCCTTTGTACTGGTCATGGGTATGTTTTGGCCTGACGTTTGTACCACAATTGTCCCACTTTGGGCATTTGAAAAGGTGGCAACGCAACCTGAATCTTACAAAAAGCGGTAGTTGGGTAAAGTTGTAAGCCGTACTTTACGAACTCGCTAACCACACAACTGTTTGGGCATAAATTGCAATCGCAGCCCTAGTTACCAGTCCTTTTAAATCTAATCTATCAGACACAAATGCACACACCACCAGTGGTGACAAGTCCCAAGCCACTGTCTGCCGCTTACCTTAAAGTAAGCCATCTGAAGGTAGTTGTAAGGGATGCGTTTCTGAAACTCATTCTCCACTTCCTGGCTCACATGGAATAGAGTCGAGGGACATCCAAACTGCTCTCTCTCGCAGGTACGGAGACAATCAGCACGGCGTAGCAACTGCTGGAAGAAAAGTAAATCACGTACAGAAACAGAAAGGCCAGTTCCTGAAGTTCCACTTTCATGGTGGACGGGAGTCTCCTTGCCCGGGGGGGTAGGGAGCGCCGGCTTTTCCTCTCCAGGCTTAGCGGTACCGTTTGGGAAGAAAAAGACCGTATTATCAGCACAGCTTATCCGACAATGCACCCGGGCCCGACGAAGAGCTTTGTGGTTGCGAAGAGCCCGTTCCATGTGAAGGATCACTGCGGTCCAGTCCCCGCGATGGTACGCCTCCACACCGCTGTCAAACAGCACATCGCAGGGCTCCAGGCGGCCCTTAGATACCGGCAGTCCTTGAACCTCGGGTAAGCCATCGGCAAAAACGGTGAGAGGGGGCAATAGAAGGGCATGGAACACAAGTAATATCGCCCGAGCTGTAGAAGCCATGAGAGACAACAGAAGAGTTATCCGAAGTACAGACAGTCGGACAGAAACAGGGAAAGAACCAAAGTGAAGAATCCAACATAAGCCAAACTTCAGCCGTTACTCCTCCTCCGAGGTGGAGTTTTTTTTATCAGAGGAGTAGGTAGCTGTTTTGAGAGCAGAGGCATGAGCATCATTTATGGAGACAAAGTAAACTAAATTCAACTGTATGCATTATATATATATACATACATATATATATACATATATATATATATATATATATATATATATATATATATATATATATATATATATATATATACACACACACACACATATATTTACGATCATACACACAATTATATATAAATAGATAAATAGATACAGCTATAGATATATGAAATATGTGCGCGTGTGTGTGTGTACATAATGAATACAGCTGATATTATTTGCAGCACACAATGCAAGAATCCAGCATAAGCCAAACTTCACTTGTTACCAGAGCACCATTTATGGAGAAATAAAAGTAAACCGAATTCATCTGTATACATTATGTCTACACGCATACACATATATGTATGTGTGTTTCTCATGTTCCTGCACTCTTGTCACATTGTAAAAATGGCCACTTGCCCTTGACAACTGTATTCTTTCTTCTGTGAGAAGAGATGCAGGGAGTCATAGTAGAAACATTGCAGCAGACCTGGCCAGGCATGATTAAATCCCATTACAACTGACTCCCTTTCTGTGCATTATTCCTCTTAACAATGCTTACTAGTGGATTACTTCAAAAGGTTGTCATTTTCATTACCCCCCCCCCTTTTACATTTTTACACTTTGTCAGGGTATCACATCAATATTGGTGAATGAGACTAAATCACCTAGACCAAGGTATGTAGTCATAATTATGATTTTAAGAGCAAGGTTTGAGATGTTATTCTTACTGCACACCAGTAGTTCCAGGATAAACACTGTAATAGACTGTTCTTTATGCTCTTGGTGCATATCTTTTTAAATACTTGATCTGATGTCAGTTTTCATTTTATCCTTGACATATGGGTTCGGTTCTGAGCATCAGAACCAACTCAACCATTACTACAGCTCATGATCGCCAAAAACTCTCGAACTTAACCCTTACCGATACTGCTCCAGTCCCAGTTACCTCAGATCTCGTTTGTCGCTTTTCATGTCAGATGTGATTCTCCACTGCTGTCGAGCTAAGTAGCAATTTTTGTATTTTGAACTTTTCTTCTACTTTTTGTTACAGTCCTTTCTGTAATATAACTAATCATCTACCTGTCTTTACTCTTTCTGTACACTTTGGTGTATTTTATATTCCTTCTCCCTTGTTTACCTTTCACAGTATTTTGTATCTTCTTTACACTCATGTAATCTTGACCATCATTGCTGATAGTACTTTCTGTGAACCTTTTTAAGTATTTTAAAAATTTTGTTTTAAGACTTAGTTGTGCCTGTTGTTGTGCGAGGCTTCTTCCCTTTGTGTGTGAATTTCAGAGTATTGAAGTTGTAGAACATTGAACCACTGATCATCGAGGACCAGAGGATCAAAGTTCTGCAATATCAAACTCAAAAAAAAAAAAAAAACTAAAATGCTTGCCCCCCGACCCCCCCACACCTCCTACTACTTAAATATACCAACTCCAAGATTGTACTTAAGTGAGCAGAACAGTAAAGTTCTTATTCCGCACTGTACGTCGATCTCCATTCACAGGGTTCAATATTGCAAAACTTCGATCCTCTGGTCTTTGATGGTCAGAGGTTCGATGGGCATGTGTGTGTGTGTGTGTGTGTGTGTGTGTGTGTGTGTGTGTGTGTGTGTGTGTGTGTATACCTGTTTTGTGCCAGGTTTTTATCATAGATATGGTTGATAAACCTAAACCCCCTTCTGGCTTTAAGAGATGCCAGAAATGTATTCATAAAATTCCTTTATCTGATGCACATTTACTGTGTGTATACTGTTTGGAGCACCTCTATCTCCAGGAGGACTGCTCCATCTGCCACTCGTTCAGTCATGGATAGGAAGAACAAGTTAATCCTTAAAGGGCTTCTACCATCTGCTTTCAATGAGGCCATATCTGGACTGCAGACATTTAATAGCAAAACTTATGTCTTCTCCCTCTTCGTTCTCTTCCCCTAAAACTTTTGAAAAGGCAAAAAAGAGGTGTTTATTTGTGCCTACATCCCCATCAGTGCCGAATTCTGAAAAGCATAAGTCTTCAGTTCCTCCAGTTTTCACAAAGGCAACAGACATTTTACCTCAGTTCTCAGTTCCAAAGGACTCCAAAGAGCCAAGTCAATTGGGTCCGAAACAGTCTTTAACACCAGAGATTATGGTGCAGAAAAAATTATGTCTTACCATAGCATTCTATCTGTGTTTTTGACCTTCACTAATCCTTGGCAGTGGGCTCAGTTCCGAATCTCGGAACCGACTCAGCCATTTATTTCAGCTCATGCCTTTCAAACTCTTGAGCCAGGCACTGCCCATAGGGCTCCTCTTGAAAATTACCTCAGATCGAGTTTGCTCAACATAGAAGACAGACAGGCAGGCAGGCAGAATTTATAGTTAAATAATAGATATAATAGTCAAAGACCAGATATGTGTCCTTTATATGAAGCTAGCTATGGAAAATCCAGTCCACTAAGAGTCTCAGGTTGGGGGAAGGAGGATGGGGATGTCAAGGATTAGTGAAGATCGACAACACAGATGGAATGTTATGGTAAGACATAACTTCTTTATCTGATGTTGTCAATCTTCACTGAATCTTTGACAGTGGGACAAAGTCCACAGCTACTTTGAGGTCTCACGGAAGAATATTTCTAAGCACCATCGAGCCAAAGGATGCCCGTCCCCTCAAGACCTGATCCAATTTGTAATGAGTGATAAAGGTATGAGGAGAAGACCAAGTGGCTGCTGTGCAGATATTGTCTAAAGATGCTCTAGCATGAAAAACTGCGTAAGTTGCCATTGCTGTCGTTGAATGGGCTTTAACAGGATGTGAACGTTGAAGTCCTCTAGAATGAGAGATGAAGTTATGAAGTCTCTAAGCCATTTGGTCAGATTTTCTAAAATCTTTTGTTCTGTGAAGATAGATACGTAACTGTCTGTGGATGTCTTGTGAGTGAAGGGCATGCTCCCTTTAATTAGAAAAAATAGGGAAGAAGGCTGGCAGCTGTAGAGTTTAGTTAATGTTAGATTCTGAAACATCCTTTGGTAAAAAGGTTGGATTTGTCCTAAGGACAACCCTGTTGTTGTGAAATATTAAATAGGGTGGTTTGCAGGAAAATGACTGCAGCTCAGATACTCTTCTGGCAGATGTAATAGCCACCAAAAATAAAGCTTTTCAAGACAAATATCTTAAGTCACAATTCACTGATGATTAGAAAGGGTTCATAGTAAGGCCCTGAAGAACTAAAGTTGGATCCCAAGAAGGAATGGGTTCCTTAACTGGAGGTCTTAACATTAGGAGACCATTTAAAACTGCTTTACAAAGTTTGTGTGACATTAGAGATGTACCATTAAAACCCATATGAAAGTTGGAAATTGCAGCTAAATGAACTTTAATTGTTGAAGTGGAGGAACCAAATTGGTAAAGGGTAGCCAGGAAATCAAATATCTTATGAATAGGACTGGGTATAAGGGTCTAGTCCACTTTCAAGGGCCCAGTTAGCAAATTTTTCCCATTTACATTGAAACAACTTTTAAGTAGAAGGTTTGTGATGTGCAACAATAATTTGCCGGACAGAAAAAGAAAGGGAAGGATGCCTGGCAATCATAGGAATTGGAGAAGCCTGTGAAGACTGGTAGAGATGGGTGAAGGCTGCCAGCCTAGCCAGATAGAATTTTATACATAATTCTATCATTTGTAAATATGAATGTGAATAACAGGCTTGTTGTCTTAAATGAAAAAAAAATGCTGTTACAAAATGTGGCAACGGTGCTCACTACTGACCCAGTAAAACCATGTTGTGACCATTTGATCTAAATTCAGCTCGGTTGGGCTAGATGAAGGCTTCTTGCCTATTGTTTTAAGGCTAAAGTTAATGACCAGAATTTACATATGGAATGTTCTTTATTGCTCTAAGTGTAAAATAATGTAAATGCAGTTTCTGTCAGCCTGGGAACACCAGGAAAGTGTGAAATGATGTAATGTTCTATCAGAACTGCAGTTTCAATTTAAACAGTGAGAACCAGAGATTAAGCATTTTTGTCTTGAACATCCAACTCAGCACTGCCTTATGCTCTCTTTATGTAAGTAGTATGTTAGAACTGTGTTTTCTCCTAGACGTAGCTAGGAATTAGAAAGTTTAGACTGTGTTTCTGTGATGTCAGAACTGTACTATTGATTTATTTTAAGTGTTTCTGTGTGATCGCTGAACTCTTGACTAGCACTGACTGTGTAGTAGAAAGTATTGTCTGGTGGTTTTAATTATTTATTATTAAATATTTTAAAACCTTTTAACTGTGGCTGGTTTGTGTAGAGATAATTTAAACTCTTAAGAGTACTTCCATGCCTTTGGTAAAACTGTACAAAGCCACTCTAATAAGCTATGACTGTTTAGTCACATCTACCAATTGGATAATAATATTGTACAGTAATAATTGGACACCGTTTTCCACCCTTGCAGTGGACTTAAAAATCCAGCTGGAGCTAAAGAGACTTGAGGTGGAGGCCAGGCATGTGGAATTAGAAGCAAATGAGAGACTACAACGTTTGCAGGCTGAGGAGAATGAGAAACTGCTACGTCTGCAAGCTGAGTAACAAGAGAGGCAGAGGCAGCATGAGAAGGAGATGCTGACTCTTCACCAGTCATGGAGGTAATGGGGAAGGGAGTAACTGGACCCCAGAAGCACAAAAGGTCAGTAAATTTTTTCCGCAGTTTAAAGAAGGGGATAATGTTGATAGTTTCATTCATATGTTTGAGAGGGTATGTAAACTGTATGAAGTTGACCAAGGGCTCTGGGTACGGTTCCTGACCCCTTACTCCATGGTAAAGCTGTAACTGTTCTGTCCAAAATGTCTGATGCATGTTTTGATTATACTGCTGTAAAGAAATGTCTTTTAGAACTGTTTAAGCTAACACCTGAAACGTATAGGAAAAAAGTTTTGTTAGCATAGACGCAAGGCAGATGAAAGTGTGTGTGAATATGTTGCTGAATTGAGCACTTATTTCCATAGGTGGGTGACAAAATGCCAATAGTAGGTTGTCTTGAGACAACAGGGGTACCAAACTATCATCCTGCAGATGTCCTGAGAGGGAAGGATTTGGATGAGGCAGTAGCATGCGATTATGCAGTTACATGCCATCAGGCTAGGAGACAAGCGTGTGGATCTGGTAGCCTGGGGGAGACCCAGACAGACTGCATACTTGCAGCCAGGACTGGTGAAGTGGTTACTTCAGGGAGGGAGCTACTCTGTAGCAGTGAGACTGAATGTGAGCCACAGATTCTTGTGGGTACTGATGTTTCCTTGGACAGAGTGACTGCAAAGGTAGAGGTGAGTAGGAGTAACCCAGGCTGACAGTGAGGCATCACTGTCAGAGGATGCCAGACTTGCTGTGGAAGGGGAGCGGCGAAGGGTTACAAGGAAAGAGTTGAGACAGGCTCAGCTCTCAGACCCTACATTGCAAGGCCTGAGGCAGGTAGCTAGGGAGGCACCTGATTCTCAAGGAAAAGGGGAATCTGTATACTGGGACAAAAGGTTACTATACAGAGAGTGACCCCTGAGGGAGGGCTAGAAGGTGAGAGAGTACAGCAGTTGGTAGTGTCTAGAGCCTACCGTCTGGCGCTTCTAGTCTTAGCCCATGATATTCCCTTTGCAGGTCATATGGGCATAAAACATACAAAGAAGCGTATTATGCAAAACTTCTATTGGCCTGGAATTTCCAGAGATATAACAGGGTACTGCAGGACCTGTGAGCAGTGCCCAAAGGTAGGTAAGGCAGGAGACAAGATGAGAGCTCCTTTGATGCCTTTGCTAGTGATTGAGGAGCCATTTCAGAGGGTAGCTATGGATATTGTGGGTCCTCTGAGTACGCCAAGTTCCACAGGGAAAAAGTATATCCTAGTGGTAGTGGATTATGCTACACAATACCCTGAGGTAGTGGCTTTGTCCTCCATTGAGACAGAGAAGGTGGCAAATGCTTTGTTAGAGATTTTCAGCAGGGTAGGTTTCCCATAAAAAATGCTGACTTACAGAGGTGCCGATTTCATGTCAGACCTGCTGGCTTGTCTGTGGAAGTCCTGTGGGGTGAAACACATGAAGATCGACCTCTACCATCACCAGACTAATGGTCTTGTTGAGAGGTTAAGCTCTACAATCAAGTCCATGCTACAGGCATTTGCAGATCAGTTTAAGAGGGAGTGGGACAAATATTTGCCCCATCTGTTGTTTGCTTACAGAGAAGTTCCCCAGGAATCCACATGTTTTTCACCCTTTGAATTGCTGTATAGGCATAGGGTGAGGGGACCTCTAGATTTAATTTGAGATGAGTGGGGAAGGTGAGTGCAAGTCTCACAAGGAGTCTGTTGTGGCATACGTCCAAAACCTCAGGACAAGGCTCAGGAAACTCATGGACTTGGCCCAGGAGAACCTGGCAGAAGCCCAACAACCGAAAAAGGTGTGGCATGACAGGAATGCTCGAGCTAGAGAGTATGCTGTGGGGCAGCAGGTAATGGTTCTCATTCCTGTCAGACACAACAAACTGCAAGCAGCTTGGGAGGGACCCTACAAGGTGGTAAGAAAGGTAAGTAATATTAACTACATGGTGGAACTGCTAGGCAGATGGCAGGGGCACAAATTGTACCATGTTAACATGATGAAACTTTACCATGATAGGGAGGCCCTTGTGCTGAGCATTTGCAGTGGATTGCAGGAGGAGTCTGAGGGAGATCTGGGGACTGATCTCCTCCTCAGTGAGGCTCGGGCTGACACCTCAGTGGAAGGGGTAGCAATGTCCCAGCAGCTATCTCCTACCCAGGTTTGAGAAATCCGAGCAGTGTTGCAGGAATTTGGGGACATGTTCACTGGGAAACCAGGGTGGACCCACCTAGTGCAAGCACCAGGTGGATACAGGACCCCAAAGGCCTATTCGGCAGGACCCTTATAGGGTACCTGAGAGAGTCAGACAGACTCTGAGGAAGGAGGTACAGGAGATGTTGGAACTAGGGGTGATTCAAGAGTCCAACAGTCCCTGGACCTCCCCAGTGGTGCTGGTGCCAAAGAAGGATGGCAGCACCAGGTTCTGTGCGGACTACTGGAAGATAAATAATCACACAGAGTCAGATGCTTACCCCATGCCTAGGACAGATGAGGCCATAGAGCAGCTGGGTGGGCTAAGTACCTTACAACCATTGATCTTACCAAGGGTTACTGGAAGGTGCCCCTGACTCCCAGTGCTAGAGAAAAGTCAGCCTTTTTGACTCGTTTTGGCTTGTATGAGTTCACAAAGATGCCTTTTGGGATGAAGAATGCCACAGCGACTTTCCAGAGAATGGTAGATAATATCCTAGCAGGAGCAGGAGGGTTTGCCCTTGCTTACCTAGATGATATTGCCATCTACAGCCATTCCTGGCCAGAGCACCTTCAGATATCAGAGAGGTGCTGGGCAGACTACAGAGGGCAGGGTTGACCAGTAAGCTGAGAAAATGTCGGGTGGGTATGGCAGACGTCTCCTACCTAGGACATAGAGTGGGAAGTGGTAAGATAAGGCCAGAACTTGCCGAAGAGGAAGCTATTCAGGCATAAACTTCAACCTTATCTGTATGTAAGAAAATTCACTGTTTTGACAGGTCACAACCCTCTAACATGGTTAAACAGAGCCAGTCAGCAAAATCCCAAGTTGCTAAGATGGAACATGGGGTGTCAAGTGTATATGTCAGTGCAGCACCGCAGTGGGAGTAGCAGTGCCAATGCAGATGGGCTCCCAAGACAGGGACTGGAGTAGGTATACTCAGATAGACATAACCCTCTTAAGCGGCATTTCTCAAGGGGCACTTGAAAAACTAGCTTGAGTTCTCCGGGGGAGAGAAATGTGAAGACTGGTAGAGATGGGTGAAGGTTGCTAGCCTAGCCATTTAGAATTTTATACATAATTCTATCATTTGTAAATATGAATGAGAATCACAGGATTGTTGTCTTAAATGAAAAAAAATGCTGTTACAAAAATGTGGCAACAGTGCTCTCTACTGACCCAGTAAAAGCATGTTGTGACCCTTTGATCTAAGTCCCAAAAGCCACAAAAAAGCAAGGTAGACAGGTAAAGACCAACTAATCCAATACTACTTCCTCGAAATTCTTTTATTAGGTTCAAACTTCAATACGAACGTGAACTCAATCAAGCGCTTTCACCTGAAACACTGTCAGGCTTTTTCAAGATGCTCACTACAAAATAAAATCATACTTAATACTTTCAATCAAGTTAAATTAGTACTTGTTGGTATTAATTAACCAATTGAATCCAAATGGAAAGGTTACTAAACCTATTAAACTGTGCTTGTTCCCTCCTGCCTGCTATAACATTATAGAAACCTTATTACAATATACATAAAACTTCTAACGCTGTTAGTAGTACATTTCTTGACCTAAAACTTTAATATTTAATTACTAATATCATTTATACATAAAAAATATAAAATATAAGATATAGAATATGGGGAACCTCAATAAAATACAGTATCATGGACAGCCCCAAAGTAATAATGATAAATAGAATACGTATTAAACTACCATAAATATAATAAATGTTCACTACAAGTGTACAATATATAAATATATAAAATATAAAAATATTCAAATATCAAGTGTTAAAAAAGATTATGATACAATATTCCATGAAGTTGATCAGTATTGTTGTAGAATAATGGATCGAAAGATCAAAAAATTGGAAAGGGACCTAAATGATTATAAAAATGGTGTGGCCTATCAAACATTAGCAAAGGGTAGATGGTTTAACAAGCAGTTTAACAACAAGGCAGTTAATAGAAGTATTAATGCTGGTAATAATACACCGCTACCCGATGAAATGCCTAGAAGAAGTGAACGCATAGCACAAACATATAATAATAATAATAACATGGATACAAACAACAGTAATACACATCAGGTTTTTTATTTCCCCCAAGGAAGGCGGGGGAACAGGGGGTACCCCCAGCAACAACAGAAATGGGGGAATACACGGAGATAACTGATTGCAATTTGGAGAGGTTAGCTCCCACAAATTTGGTAAATGTTGAGCATGGTTTAGCACCTTATACAGTTTCAACTAAAGGTAATTTTACAATATATAATTACACAGAGATACCTTTACAGGATACACATTTTGAACTGTTTTCCAAAGGTTTTCACTTTGTTCCTGCTCGCCCTATGGATGTTACTAAGAATATCTTAGAATTAAAATTGTTTACTAGGAAACTGAACTTAAATCTATTTTTTAAAGGACAAGCAAATACACGAGAACTATTTAGTAGATCTAGTACCTTTAATCCTCTGTTACACCCGGTGTTAAAGATATTTGAGGAGTTGGTAGAACAAGATTTAAGGAACTATGAAACCAGGTTTAGTAAAAAAACAGATAACTTGTCCTTAGAATGTCACTCCTTGATTAACTCCCTGAAGGAAGAACAGGTTAGAGTTACGAAACCTGATAAGGGTGGGGGTATAGTATTGATGTATTCAAATGATTACGAGGTGTATATACACAATATTTTGCAAGAGGTTGAACAATATAGTTCGATTTCATTGAATGAAATCAATATAGCATACACAAATATAAAATACACACTACAGGACCATCTGTTACAAGGAGTAATCAATGAAAAACTTTTCAATTTTTTGTTTGTTAATAAACCCCTCACCCCAGTTATCTTTGGCATCCCTAAAGTACATAAGGGACTACACCCGTTAAAATTCAGGCCAATAGTAGCAGGAGCAGGTAGTATAACTGAGCCATTGGGGAAATTTGTTGATATATCACTGAAGAAATTAGTAACATCCATTAAACATATTTGCAAAGACTCATGGGTGTTTCTTGCAAATATCAAAAAGGAGTTTTATGTGGAAACTGATTTTTTAGTGACTATTGATGTAGTTGAATTATTTCCAAGTATCCCTCATGATACTGGGCTCGAATCGTTTAAAGATGTACTTCTTACACATTCTGATTTTAATCCAAATACTACTAACCTGTTAGTGGATTGTATGGAAATTATTTTGCATAATAATTTTATTTATTTTAACGGAGAAATATTTAAGCAAAGAAAAGGGGTAGCTATGGGCACACCTTGTGCCTCATCATATGCTAATGTGGTTTTATTTTTTTGGGAGAATAAATAAGTTTTTACTTCCCAATGGGCGAATAATATTGTACATTATCAAAGATTTTTAGATGATATCTGTGTTTTTTGGAGGGGGAATAAGGAAGATCTTGATGAATTTTTGATGTATATTAATAATACCACACAATTTTTAAGATTTACATCTAATGTGAGTAAGGGTTCTTTGAATTACCTAGATGTTCTGTTAACTAAAAACAATGAAAGTAATACCTTTGAATCATCTATTTTTAGGAAAAGCACATTTTCAAATGCGTACCTTCACTTCAGTAGTGGGCATCCTTTTTCACAGAAGAAAGGTATATTGAAAGGACAATTTATAAGGGCGTCCAGAATGTGTAGTACTGACGCATTGTTTAACAAAGAATTAGATTTATTAGTTAACCTATTTTTAGAAAGAAGTTACCCAAGGCAGTTAATAGAAATGGTTTTGCAAGAAGTTAGAAGGGACAGGAAGTGTAAATATGTTCCGTTGCTTGGCCTCGGGGAAGATAGTTTACCTTTGGTTACTCAGGTAGTTCACACAGACACACATGGGTTATTTGTGCACACATTCAGTAATGATTCCTTTAAGATAAAAAATACAGTTATGAAGTACTGGCCAATGTTAGCATTACAGGAAGAAATTAGTAGGTTTCTACCTAAGGAACCAACATTTGTAAATGCAAAAGGAATTAATCTCAAAGGTATTTTTGAGAGGCAACAACAAAAATTACCTACTGTTAGAGATTCAAAAACTGGCACATACAAATGTAATGCATGTAAGCAATGCCCTTATATAATGAATAATGAAAGCTTTCATATTCCATCAAGGAAATATAAAGTTAAACCAGGGGGTTACTTCAACTGTGCATCTAAAGGTATTGTATACTTAGGTGTATGTCAGTTCTGCTCTAGTTTTTACATCGGTAAGACGGAGAGAACACTACGCAAAAGAGTATATGAACATTTGTATGATGTCCAAAAAGGCAAAGAATCAAACGCCTTTTTTAAACACTCATTGGTTTGTCCAAGGATGTCCTTTAAATTTTTGATTCTTGAACAAGTACCGTTAAATCCAAGAGGTGGTGACTGGGAGGCCAGTTTGGAGTACAAAGAATTGGTCTGGCAACTTAAACTGAACGCATCCAGACCACCAGGGTTGAATGATACAGTTAGTATCAGTAGTGTTTTAAAATTGAGGCGAGCTAGGCTTTGACACCAAGTGTTGTAGGGACCCTAGATGGAAGACATAATATTTAATATGCCTTGTTGTGTATTTTGATAGGTATGAAATAGAACACTATTTATTTATACATTACATCATAAGGTGGTTAAATAGGTTTTAAATAAGCTTAGTACTTAACATAGCTGTTAATCCTTGTTGGCCACTTCTTTAGGGAGTTTAAGTATTATTGTATTCTTTGACACTATCTGTTCATTATCCACGTACATAGTACCTACATACAACTTACAAGGTTTATTCTTAGTTTAGGTAAATTTTGGCTATCCCCTTCCAACTACAGTTTTAATATTTGAATATTTTTATATTTTATATATTTATATATTGTACACTTGTAGTGAACATTTATTATATTTATGGTAGTTTAATACGTATTTTAATATTTATCATTATTACTTTGGGGCTGTCCATGATACTGTATTTTATTGAGGTTCCCCATATTCTATATCTTATATTTTATATTTTTTATGTATAAATGATATTAGTAATTAAATATTAAAGTTTTAGGTCAAGAAATGTACTACTAACAGTGTTAGAAGTTTTATGTATATTGTAATAAGGTTTCTATAATGTTATAGCAGGCAGGAGGGAACAAGCACAGTTTAATAGGTTTAGTAACCTTTCCATTTGGATTCAATTGGTTAATTAATACCAACAAGTACTAATTTAACTTGATTGAATGTATTATTTAAGTATGATTTTATTTTGTAGTGAGCATCTTGAAAAAGCCTGACAGTGTTTCAGGCGAAAGTGCTTGATTGAGTTCACATTCGTATTGAATTTTGTACCTAATAAAAGAATTTCAAGGAAGTAGTATTGGATTATTTGGTCTTTACCTGTCTACCTTGCTTTTTTGTACTCTTTGATCTAAATTAATCTCTGGCCGGGCTAGATGAAGGCTTCCTGCTTATTGTTTTAAGGTTAAAGTTAATTACCATAATTTACATGTGGAATGTCCTTTATTGCTCTAAGTGTAAAATAATGTAAATGCAGTTTCTGTCAGCCTGAGAACACCAGGAAAGTGTGAAATGATGTAATGTTTTATCAGAACTGCAGTTTCAATTTAAACAGTGAGAACCAGAGATTATTAAGCATTTTTGTCTTGAACATCCAATTCAGCACTGCCTTATACTGCCTTATACTCTCTTTATGTAAGTAGTATACTCTCTTTATGTAAGTAGTATGTTGCCCAGATTTTTGTAATTCCAAAGATACATAAGAACTTGAACCCCCTGAAATTTAGACCTATAGTTTCAAGGGGTGAAAGTGTCACAGAACCCTTAGCAAAATTTATCGATTTCTCCTTAAAACAACATGTAGAGAAAATTAAACACATATGTAAGGATTCATGGGACTACCTCAAAGGAGTGGATCAGAGTTTATTTTTACCTGAAATGTTTATGGTCACTGTGGATGTGGTCGACTTATTTCCTAGTATTCCACACAACACAGGCCTGGAGTGGTTAGGAACTTACTTATCTAATGAAGTCCAACTGGGGGCCAAGTTTACTAATTTAATTCTGGAATTTATGGAATTAGTTCTAGAAAATAACTTCGTTAATTTTAAGGGGGAATTTTATCGTCAGAAAAAAGGTGTGGCAATGGGTGCCTCTTGTGCCTCCATGTGCGCAAATTTGGTATTATACCAATGGGAAAAGAAATATATTTTTACCAGTTCATGGTATCAGGACATCTTATACTGTAGAAGATTTCTGGATGATATCTCCTTTATGTGAATGGGAAACGAACGAAGTTTAATGGAATTCATAGATTACATCAACAGGACGACCACATTTTTTAGTTTTACTTATAATATCAGTAAACACCAACTCGATTATTTAGACATTTCACTAGTGAAGGATTATTCAAATAGTTGTTTTCAGTCTAAGATTTACAGGAAAAACACGTTTTCAAATGCATTCCTAAATTACCACAGTGGACATCCCTTCTATCAAAAGAAGGCGATAGTGAAGGGTCAACTAATTAGGGCTTCACGAATGTCCAGCACGGACAAACTTTTCAATGAGGAAGTTTCCATTTTAAAGGGATTCTTTATGGACAAACAATATCCAGAAGCCCTGGTAGAAGCACTAGTTGTAGAAATTTCTGAGAAGAGGGCAAATAAATATCCTCCTTTATTGGGGGTGGGGGTTAATGAGATGTCCCCAAACCCTTCAAAACACATTTTACAAGGAAAAATAGTTTTATACACACTTTCTCCAACAACTCAGATCAAATCGAGAAGATTATCAAGAAATATTGGCCCATTCTCAGACTTCAGGAAGATCTTAAGAATTCTATGCCCAGTTACCCCTCTTTTGTTAGGAAAAGGGGCAGGAATTTGAAAGAACTTTTAGATATTAGGTTAGAGGATCCACAGAATCACAATAGAAAGAAATTAGGCACTCATCCCTGTGGGATGTGCAAGCAATGTCACGCTATGCTAAATTCGGGGTCCTACTACCTTCCCTCTAGAAGATTTAAGTTCCGTTCCAACAAACATTTTAACTGTGGATCCAAGGGTGTGGTCTATCTTGGTTGCTGTGTTACGTGCCATGCTTTTTACATTGGGAAAACTGAAAGGGTGTTTAGGAGAAGGGTTTACGAACTCTTCAATGACATCAATGTAAGGAAGGAAAGTAATGCCTTTTATAAACACTCCTTGACGTGTAAGGACATGGACATAAAGTTTATGGTGTTGGAACAGGTACAACCGGATATAAGAGGGGGTAGTTGGGAGTCAAAATTAGAATACCATGAGCTATTTTGGCAGCTCCGGTTAGATGCTACTAGATTCCCAGGTCTGAATGACACCCTCAACATCACTAGTGTTTTGAAATTGAGACAAGCTCGTCTATAACACAGTTTAGCAGAACATGACATCTATTGTTTTATTCACTTTTGAATCCATAAGATTTTATAATATGATATATGGAATGTTATACATTGGCAACTCAGATAAGAAATGTTTTAAAATGCCAGTTAGTAACTCTAGGTTTTATATTGGAGTTTTGATTTCACCCCCGATGGTTAAAAGGGGTTACTGCACTTATTTGTATTATAAAACTATAAAAACATTTTACAGAATTGTTTTCTGACATATTTTAATAGTTTGTATTCAATTTTAAGTTCATTATGTTATTCAGTCGCCAAGACATTTTAGAAAATGAATTATTTTTAGAAAATGAATTATTTTTAATGATAATAAGAATGTATTTTAGAATGTCCTTATATGGTGATTTTCCTGTTGGGAAAGGTTCACAGGAAGTCATGTGATGATTCTGGAAGTATTTAATGTGAATGAACTTCCAGCAATGTTGTTTGCCTTGAGAAAGCTCGCATGTGGTCGAGTGAAAGCGCTTGGAAGATATTGTGGATTTTTACTTTGCCTGGTTATATTAAAGGATCTTTTTGGAGACCTAGCAGCTGTTTGATTTCTTCATCTGCTTATTTTGAAAGCCTTTGTTTACGTGCTTCCGGGTCCTGTGGTGCCAAGTGATTTTCATTCTTGGTTTGATTTTGCTTTTAGTTTTGAAATTAGGGCAAAGTTACTGCTGCACTTGTTTAGGGGGGACACAAAAAGGTCGCAACAAGATTGGCCCCAGTGATGAAAAATCTCGTTCACCACCACAGGATTTAGATATCACTCGTAAGGCATGAGAAATGTTCTGCTCAATTTGTCTGCTATCACATTGGAGCTCTCTGGAATGTGCATTTCTGTGAGAAAGCAGTTAAAAGAAATCACCCATTGCCAAAATCTGAGGGCTTCCCAACACAATGGGTAAGATTTCGTTCTCCCATGTTTGTTGGTGTAATAGACTACCAACCTTGTCCATCTGGATAGCTATTGTCCCTAGTGGAAGGACGTCTTGGAATGCTTGCAACGCTAACAGCACTACCCTTATCTCTAGAGCATTGATGTGTAAGTTGGCCTCTAATTGGGACCATATGCCTTGGACGCTTTTTTCCAGATAATGCCCCCTCCCTATCTGGGAAGTATCCGTGGTCACTATGGCTTGGGTCTGGGGAAGAATGAATGGCCAACCCAAGAGAGTCTGATCAGAGTGGAGCCACCACATGAGATCCTGTGTGCAGCGATCAGTAATCAACATTAGGTGAGACATTGGTAGGTGCATCAGAGACCATTGAGTAGCAAGTAGCCATTGCAAAATTCACATGTGATACCTTGTTAGGGGAAGAAGAACAATTGCTGTTGCCATGGAGCCCAATGTTTGTAGGACTAGTCTTGCCGGAATCCTTTTGTTTCATAAAATTTGCTTGACTTGTGATCTGATTTGTTGAAGTCTTTCTGGAGGGAGTGAGGCAATTCCTGAAACAGTGGTTTAAAAGGACTCCAATAAACTCTAATTGCTGAGTGGGTTGCAAGCTTGATTTCTGGAAATTTATGGTTATACCCTCTCCTCCTCCCAACAAACCCTCTCCTCCTCCCAACAAATTCCAACACATGTGAGAGATGCAACCATATAGCCAAACTGGAGGCTAAGCTCTCTCAACTCAGTACTGGCGTAACCAGTCAGGAGGAGAAGGAAACCACACTCACTACAATTCCAGTCTCACATAGACCTACCACGACAACAAATCAAACACATAAACACACAAAAACATACTCGGAGGCTCTAAATAAAAATCTGCCTAAGCAGCAGAGACCTCCAAAGCAGACACCCAAGCAACCGCTACCCCAAAACAAAACACGTGCAACACATAGCTCACAAAGCCAGTGTGCCAAACAGTCACAGCCCTTAAGGCTAAACAACACACCTGATACACTTGTAATAGGTGACTCTATCATCAGGCACACTGACGTACCGCTCACCAGGCTGAACAAGGAGAAGGTCATGGTGAGCTGCCTATCGGGTGCTAGGATCCGCCACATAACACAAGCACTCAGGTCACTCAAAGGTAAGTACAAATATGACTCAGTCATTGTCCATGCTGGTGTGAATGACCTGAGATGTACCTCCCTGGACTACATGAAAAGAGACATAGAGGAGCTCTCTGAGCATGTAGCCCAGGCCGGTATGACCCTGACCTTGAGTAGCATCTTACCCTCACCAAGAATGATGCCACAATATGAAGGCAAGATGATCAATTTCAACAATTGGCTTAAGTGTTGGTGTCATTCAAAGGGGATCCAATGCCTGTCAGCCTGGGATGACATGCTCGACAAGCCACGATGCTTCGCTAGGGACAGCTTGCACCTGTCACACCTGGGCTTTCGGATATTGGCAAAGGCTCTTGCTACCCCCATAGTGCCTTTTTAGGCAAGGCTCAAAAGACAAACCCACCTCCATAGGTATCACAAGGGATAAGAAACTAAGAGTAATGCTACTCAATGCCAGAAGTCTAAACCTCAAGATGCATGCACTCTAAACTCTCCTTAGCATGGAGAACATCGATATCTGTGCAGTAACAGAAACCTGGTTCAAGGCTCCCAAGAGCACCCCAGCACTACCAGGTTATACCTCATACCATGCTTTTCGGCCCCAAAACTTGGACCGAACCACAAAAGGAGGGGGAGTATCAATATTCGTCAAAGATACCCACACCTCCAGGTTGGTGGCACAGCACTAAGCATCAGAGACTATCCATGTGCAACTAACTGTGGGTAAAACTGCCTTCCAGTTTATAGCCTGCTACAGACCACCCTCCCAAACACAGGAACCCCACTCGGCCTTCCTGAGAATACTGGAAAATATGAAGGTCTCTCCAAACACCATTATATTTGGCGACTTCAACTACCCAAACATAGACTGGGAGCATTACGCTAGCTCCAACACCCTAGCCCAAAGGTTCCTAGAATTTATAAACTCAAATGCTATGGAACAACTTGTTACCACTCCCACAAGAGGGGAAAACATACTGGACCTGATCATCACCAACATGGGGACACTATTCTCCAGACCAGAAGTGTATCCCTCACTGGTGAGATCAAACCATAAACTAATCTCACTGGATATTCACATCCCGACCCCACCCCCTGCCCAGAAAACCACAGTGAAAAACTTCTCTAAAGCAAATTTCATACGCCTCAAAACCGAGGCGAAATCCTTCAAAGCCCCCGGGCCTGTGGAAAATACGGCCCAGACCACAGAATCCTTTATAAACGCATTCTATGAACACCTTCAGGAATGCATGGATCATGCAATCCCAAATAAAACCAAGACCCAATCCTCCAAAGGCAGACGTCCTGTCTGGTGGACCCCAGCCATAAACAAACTATACAATAGAAGGAGGAAGCTACTACATGATAGAGCAAAATCCCAAAAAGGGAAGGCATCTCTGATCAGTATTAGCAAAAACTACGGGCACTCATAAAATCGTCTAAGGCCAGCTTTGAGAGAAAAATTGCACAGGACACTAAGGATAATCACAAGGCTTTCTTTAGTTATGTTAGGAACCTGGGTGGGAATTCCCAGATATGCTCAGAATTAGTCCAAAATGACAAAAAATACACCGAGCCCACAGACATTGCCAACATCCTAGCTGACAGGTTCAGGGCAAACTGCGAGGACCCCTCCCCACCAAAAGGGCAAATATCTATCCCAACAGAGTGCTGCCCCCCTGACATCTCAGATGCTCAGGTAAGAGCCGCCCTCTCCAAAGCAAAAAACACAGCATCAATGGGACCAGATGGTGTCCTGGGTTGCATCCTACATGAACTCCAAGAAGAGCTAAACCCAAACATAAAACTACTGTTCAATCTTAGCCTTACTACAGGATATGTACCCAAAGAGTGGCGTAAAGCAACAGTGGTCCCTCTCCACAAAGGTGGTGCCTCAACGGATCCTGGAAACTATCGCCCCATAAGCCTGACTAGCTTGGTCTGCAAAGCTATGGAAAGGATCATCATGGACCTCATAAATAAAGATATTGGGGACCTACAGACTCTGGATCCTACCCAGTTTGGCTTTGTTAAGGGCAGATCCTACCTCTTAAACCTGGTCAATTTCTTTGAAACAGTCACCAAGGCCATTGACGAGGGGAAGGTGGTCCACTCAGCCTACCTGGACCTCACAAAAGCCTTCGATACAATACCCCACTCGGGCATTATAGATAAGCTCACCAGCTTAAATATAAACCCCTATGTCACTAGATGGGTTGCAAACTGGCTCAAGGACAGAACCCACATGGTTAGAATTGCTGGAGCCATGTCAGACTCCAAACCAGTTACAAGTGGCATCCCACAAGGCTCAGTCCTGGGACCTCTCTTGTTCGGTATATATTTCTCGGCGGTACAGGCCAACATGGAAGGACTGTGGCTGACCAAGTTCGCAGATGACTGCAAACTGGGCGCCATAATCAACTCTCCAGCCGACACAAGCATCCTCCAAAAGGGCCTCATAGAAACAGACAACTGGTGCCAGAGCCATGGCCTCAAGCTAAACACCAAAAAGTGTGTAGTCATCCCCTTTGGCAAAAACAAAGTGCCCACAAATTACCACATAGGTGGTAATCCATTAAGTACAGAAGAAATCATTAGGGACCTGGGGACCCAAGTTGATAGCAATCTCTCATTTGACAACCACGTGGCCAAAGTGGTTAGAAAAACATTTTATATAGCCCACCTAATCATGAAGGGATTCACATCTAGATCAGGAGAGGTCATCGTGCCTCTTTACTCATCCCTCATCAGGCCCATAATTGAGTACAATGCCCCTTTTGGGATGTACCTTACCAGACACCTGCAGCAACTGGAAAGACCCCAAAAGTACCTCACCAAGAGGATCAAAGGGCTCAAACAGATGTCATATGCTGCCCAGTTAAAGAAACTCCAGCTCTACTCAGTGGCATACCGCCTGCTCAGAGGCAATCTGTGCCTGACGTATAAAGCCATGTCCAACCCGGAATTAATGGACATGCTGCACCTCAGAAAATCCAAATCCCATCGAGCTACGCGCTCGAGAGACTTGAACCTCAGCACTGAAATAAATAGGACATGCTGGAGGGACAGATTCATAACCCAGAGGCTCCCTTCACTCTGGAATAAAATCCCAGTCCAGGTTAGGCAGAGTCCCACATTGACTCTCTTCAAGAGGAATCTTGATGAGTGGATGGGAGATCGTAGGTTTTCCCCGGCTGTCACTTCTGTGTCACTGTTAGACAGAGGCGCAGTATACTAACCTCAAAAAAAGGCATAGCAAAATTAATTTAAAATGGGTGGTGAAAGTCAAACACACTCTGGCTAGGCTTATAAATGCCCTAGGGCAGATAGCCTAGTATGAACCTATGAACCTATGTACAGAGGTGTAGAGTGTAGTCTCTTGCCCGTTCTAACTGATGCCTTGTGGTAGCAGTAAGGAGTCAGTCATCAAGGTAAGGAAATAATCAAATTCCTAGCAGCCTGAGATGAGCTTCCACAACTGCCATGCATTTGGTGAACACCCTGGGGCCTGTGGTGAGACCAAAGGGCAGTGCTCTGAATTGGAAATGACTGGCTCCCAGGCAGAAGCACAGATACCTCCTGGAGCTTTTGTCCATTTTTATAATGGTATAAGCATCTTGAAGGTCTACAGAGTACATCCAATCACCTTTTTCCAAGAATGGAAGTATTGACTGTACCATGACCATCCAGAATTTGGTTTGCTGAACTGCTTTGTTGAATTGTCTGAGATCCAAGATGGGTCTCTAGTCCCCTGTTTTTTTGGGCACTAAAAAGAACCTTGAGTAAAAAACAGATCCTGTTTGATCTTGTGGGACTTTTTGGATGATTCTTTTGTTTAGCAGTCTTTGAATTCCTAAAGCTGCTGCTTCCCTATGACTTGGTGGTACATCTGGAAGTTTCTTTTGGGATGATAGTACAGCTGATAATGGTATTTTGCAACCTCTGGATATTATTCCCTGCACCCATCTGTCCGTAGTTAATGTTTGCCAGGCAGATTAGTGCATTGAAAGTCGTCTCCTGACTGCCTCCAGAGGAGGGCAGTTGGGCACCCATTTAGGGGTGCTGGTAGGAACTGCCAGAGAGAGAATCTCTGGACCCCTGGATATGTGGTCGATTTCTGCCTCTGGGGCGGCATCTTCTGTTACTTCCCCCTCTGCCCCAGGGAAAGTTTTTGCCATGTGAATCCTGGAAAGGCCCTTTGGATTTTTTTAAACCATAGTCTCCCACTGCTTTGGTTCCTGGAGTAGGGCCTCTGAGGAGTGGAGAAATATATGGCTATGGCAGAAAGGGTCTTGCCATCCTTTTCACATCTGGCTAAAGTTTCTTTAACCTTAGGAACAAAAAAGGTGGCTCCGTCAAACAGAGCATTGACAACGTTTTGAATGTTTGAATGCAAAGTTGCACAAGTGCATCCAGGAATGCCTTCTAATGGCTAAGCCTGAATCCCCTGCTCTGGAAGTCCCTTTAGCTGCATGAGCAATCAGCCTCATGGACGAGTTAGAAATTGCATCAAATGTTACTAGCTGAGAGGTAACGTTATCCTGTACCCCTTCAGCCACTGCTTCTTTGAGGGTGTCTGAGAGATAATTGATCAGATCCCTCTGTAGTCTAGTGAAATGCGCCATATAATTCAGGGACCTGAGAGTGAAGGTCGTTGAAGCATAAATGCACTTCCCAAATCTATCCAAAGTCCTAGACTCCTGGTTAGGAGGATGGATCCTTCAGGGCTGATAAGATACAATCAGGCTTTTTGAGGATCAGCTCAATGGGGTCAGGCATCTTCCATGCCCAATGAACAATCAATTTAATGATATTGTCAGCAGGTGGAGAAATCCAAGAAGTAGAAAGCTGGGCATGAAAAGCCTGCAGGTATACTGACTCCTCCAAGGAAGTTTGGATGGAGGACCAGCCACACCTCTGTTTCAGGATTTCTAGGATGTCCATGAAGGAAACATTATCAGGGTGTGACCTAGGGGAACCTTCCCCTTCCTCAAAATCAGTATCTTCGGTGAAAGCCTCTTCTGGGGAATCTAAGTGCTTCCTCTTGCACTTCCTCTTTGCAGGAACTTCCTTGGGGTGGATGATCCTGGGAAGTGTCTGAAGAGGAAACTACCAAAGTGAGTGCAACCTTAGACTTTTCTGCTCTCTGTCCCGGGGACAAATCGGATGGCAGCTCAGGTCGAGGGGATGTAGACGGTTGTCCCAACAAGGATGGCAAGGACTGTGAGTCCTCAATGGACAAGGCCTTCTCCATGACTCGGAAGGCCAACCCCCCACCCCATAGAGGGATGGGAGCCCAGAATTTAAATAGACTCCTTTGGAACCAGGGTCACACCCCACTCTGAGGAGGCAGTCCCCGAAGCAGAAGCCTGGGTCACCACTACAAGGGCTGAAGTACCAATGGACATGCATGGCTCTGAAACTAAGGAAACCGATCCACGCACCACAGACCCAACCAGAGAGCCCCGACCCCAGGAGCCCCCTGGTGCTGAAAACGTGGAGGAGCTCAAGGCATCTCTTGGAACTGAAGAAGAGGATGCTACTGGAACCAAGACAGTCGGTGCCAGGAATGTCGGAACTGGGGGATACAAAGACTCAACATGAGTTGGAGGAGGAGGAGGAATTGAAGGTATGATAGACTGGCTGGTTCTGATGCCACTGTGGCTAGGAACAAAAGATAATCCCCTCGCCTTCAGAAGCTGATCCACCAGTCTCAAAATGTCGGCTTCTGAGAGACTCTTAGTAGATCGGATAGAGGCAGTCAAAGGAGACTTAGGAGGTTTCGCTTTGAGAAAGGGACTTCAGGGCCTGTTTTTAAAAGGATCACAGGGTGGTGAATATCTTGTCCTAGGGAGAAAAGGCAGCTGAGACTGTTTCGGCTCCAAGGGTACTGAGGGTACCGAAGAAGTCACTGTCAGCTCCGATACAGTTTTAGGCATGGAGCCAGATAGACCTTCCAGTGCCGAAGAGCTCTTTGGTACCGAGGTCAGCTTAGAGACCTTCTTGGATGATTCCAATGAACTAGGAATTGAATAAGGTCTTTTCTTGGTAGAGGAAGAAGAGGAGGATGAAGATGTGCTAGCTTCAGTCCTAGACCCAGAAATGTCCTCTTCGAAATCAGATTTGTGGAGTCCCTTCAAGATAAGTTTATTCTTCCTCTAAGTAAAGGTACAGGTAGAGAACCCGTGACAAATTGAACAATCTTCCTGAAGATGAAGTTTCCCTAAGCAGTATAAACATAAAGTATGTCCGTCAGAGTTGGGCATCTTACCCTGGTACTTCTGGCACCTTTTGAAACCAGTGTTCCCTTTTGAAGTTGTAACAGGGGAGAGTTGTTTTTCAGCCATAACAAAAGAAAAAGGGCTGAAATTCACAGTCACAGAAAAGGAAGATATAGAGATAAAGAAGATTTTTGTTAAACAATTAAAAAGGGATAAGAGTATCTAAAGTGGTAATAAAGTGTATAAATGTACCAACAATGGTACTAAAAAAGACTACCAAAGGGAGAAAGATGAAGAGAAAAGAAATAAGAGTCAAACTATGCTATGAGAGGAGCTGGTAGACAGAGAGAAGTTTTAAGAAGAAAATTAAGAAAAATACATAGATATGAGTATTAAGAGAAATAAACTTACTCAAAATCAGCCTAGGCTTGAGAGAAGGCCAAACGCGTCTGATCTACAAAATGACAAACGACATCTGAGGTAATTTTCAAGAGGAGCGCTATGGGTAGTGCCTGGCTCGAGAGTTTGAAAGGCATGAGCTGAAATTAATGGCTGAGTCAGTTCCGAGAGTCGGAACCGAGCCCACTGTCAAGGTTTCAGCGAAGACTGACAACATCAGATCTGTTGTTTCATTGGCACAGAAGATATCGGTGCAGGAATCTGACAACATCAGATCTGTTGTTTCATTGGCACAGAAGATATCGGTGCAGGAATCTCCTTCTGTGCCTACCGCATAGGCCCCGAGCAAATAACCTGAGGATTTCTCCATGATTACTCTACCTAGAACATCCTACTCACCTTCCTTTAATCCCTTTCCAGAAAGGTTGCCTTCACCCTTCTTGGAAAGGCCCAAATTGCTGTCCATCATTTCCCTTCATTCCACTAAAAGCTTGACCGAGGATGACGTGGAGAGACTGGTGAATAAGATTCTTTGGGAGAGAGGATTGTCAGGGTCCACTTCAGCTTCGGCCCCTATAGGTCTAGGACTTAAGTCTTCTTATACACCACTGATGCTTCCTCCTCTGACTTCTACTGACGCTTCAGAGCCCTCAGCTCCGAGCCACCTGGCGCCGACTAAGTCAGAACCGAAGATATCCTTATCTATGAAACTGTCTTTTCCTCTCTGAGCTCTTCAGTTCAGTCAGAACTGGAGACCTCTCAGAGCCATATCTGTCCTGTCAGTTCTGAGGTGCAGGAGTTGACCACTGTTTTGTTGGAGCCTTCTCTGTGCCTTGGAGCCTTGGCATGGATCAGTTCAGCTCTAGCTTCAGTCACAGGAGGTGTCTCCTTGGAGCAGAGATTGACCACGGTTCTGATGCAGTCTTTCACGGTTCTGGTCTCCCTTCCCTCTTCAGGTGGGGCAGCCTTTGAGGCTATAAAGAGAGCCTTGACTACAGCAGTCAGTCATTTGGCCTCTTCCACCTTGGAGCAAATATTTTTGTTTCCTCCCATCCAGATATTCAATCATTGCGTTCACTGGTCAGTGGGTGCCAAAACCGCAGGATTCCCAAAAAGGAATTCCCTCATCTTCTGATACCTCCCCAGATCATCCCACTGAGGACATCCCTAAGAAGAAAAAGTGAAAGAATAATCACTTGGATTCCCTAGAGGAATCAGTCACCGATGACATTGACTTCGATGAAGGGGAAGGATCCCCAAGGTCACTCCCAGATAGTGTTGCATTTGGAGACATCCTGGAGATTCGGAAGCAAAGGGGTGATTGGAAGTCCCAAAATCCTTCCTCTGAGGAGTTGGTGTACCTGCAGGTTTCTGGCACTCACCCGTCTACCTCTTGGGTGACTCTGGCCACTTATGAGCTCATTGAGTTGCTCTCACAGCAGGTATGGTAGGCCCCTGACACCACTGAGCCTATCCCCAGGAGACCTGACAAAATTTTAACCACCCCAGAAGGTAAGCAGTTCTGGTCAAATGATTTAGCTGTTGATGCCATTGTCATAACGGCTGCAAATAAAAAGGAACTAGCTGAAGAGAGTTCCTGTATCCATCCACCTAACAGAGAGTCTCCGTCGATGGATAGATTTGAGAAGCACTAAGATCCTTGAACTTTTTGGCACATTTTACCAGTCTGCAAAGGGACCTAACCAAGGAGTTATCAGATATCCTGTCAGGAGCCACCTCTGAGGAGGTCCAAGAAAGAGTTGCTTCCCAGTTGGCTACCTTACAATCTGTATCAAACTCGTCCATGAGACTCATTGCTCATGCAGCCAAAGTGATGATCAGAGAGGTGGGTTCAGATGTTGCCATCAGGAGACATGCCTGGATGCACCTGTGTGATTTTGTGGAGCCGTTAAAGTCTTCATTCATTAATGCACCTTTTGATGGATCTCTCTTATTCAATCCAGAAGTTAAAAACACTTTATCAAGGTGTAAGAAAGATGGAAAGACTCTTCCTGCTGTAGGAGTATGTTTTTCCACTCTTCAGTGACCACTCTGTAGAAATCAGAGAAGCAGTCAGAAAATGTGGTTCAAGAAGTCCCAAGGGCCTTTTCAGGACACACGTGGAGGGAGTTCCCCCAGGGAACTTATCTGATGGGAGTGCTGCATATCTGTGAGTCAAGCTCCACTCAAGTAACCCGCATGTGCAACCTCAATCTGGTCTGTGACATCAATAGGACTTGTTGGCTGGACAGATTTGTGTCTCAGAGACTTCCCCTTTTGTTGAATAGACTCCCTCTCCATGTCAAGCAGAGTACCTCATTAACCCTTTTAAGCACAACTTTGATAACTGAATGGGGAACAGAAAATATACCCCCGGGATTCCACCTGTGTCCCTGCTGGACAGTGGCATAGGGTGCGGATTTGTTGGAACATGGACTAAATTCTTGGCTAGGCTTGTAAGGGTCTCTGGGCCAATAGCCTAGTAACTTCCTATGATCCTATGGAAGATGTCATCCACATAGCAGAGGTAGCCTGCAGAACCAGGGTTTCAGAGATTCATTCTCTGGCAAACCCTTTCAGTGCTCCTGAGAGGAGGCCCGATTGTCTTCCTCTGGAGGCATTCAGGGGACATCTATCCCTGCACCTCAAAGCCTGGCTACAAATATCTTCATTACTTGGGTGCACAGGATCATTTCCAGAGGTTATGCCTTACACTTTTCTCTTCCTTTTCCGATATGCAGGAAAATCTTTGATGTTTCACCCAGTCAGAGGGAATATGCAGTTCTTCAAATACAAAAACTACTAGAAAAAAAGTCATCCAAGAAGTCCCACCAGACCACATAGAGTCCAGAACTTACTCAAGATTCTTTTTAATGCCAAAAAAGACAGGGGACTGGAGATCAATTCTGGATCTAAGTGTGCTGAACAAGTCGGTTTGGTAAACCAAATTCATTATGGTCACAGTACAGTCTATTCTTCCATTTTTGGAAAAAGATGATTAGATGTGCTCAATAGATCTTCAGGATGCGTATTACCATATCAAAATGGAAAAATGATTGAGAAGTTTTGTACACTTCTGGCTATGAGTCAGTCATTATCAATTTAGAGTTCTGCCTTTTGGCCTTACCACAGCCACCAAGGTTTTCACCAAATGTATGGCAGTAGTAGCAGCTCACTTTACACTGCAAAGATTCCAAGTGTTCTATATTTAGACAACTGGCTCATTACTGCTCTGAACAGGGATCAGTTAATAGAAACAAGATGTCATATCCTTCAGACTTGTTCTTACGTAGGGATAATTATAAATTTCAAGAAATCACAACTAACTCCAACTCAAACTTTAGAGTTCATAGGAGTGATTTTAAACACAAGGACTTCCATAGCCTGTCTTCCCCCTGCGAGATTACAGAAAATCAGAGTACCGGTCCAGAACATAATCAACAACAGGAAAGTGACTGCATGTTTAGTTCTGCAAACCCTAGAGTCCATGGCAGCTGCTGTAACTCTAATTCCTTTGGCAAGATACCACATGAGAATATTGCAATGGCTGCTTGCGACTCAGTTGTCAACACTGTACCAACCCATGTAAGACTTGGTTTCAATCACCAGTCTTTGCAAAAAGAGATCTAACCTGGTGGATACACTCCAAAGAAATTCTTCTAGACCGTCTCTTTGTACCTTCACAACCCAAGGCCTTAGTGACCACAGATGCTGCCCAGATAAGGTGGGGTGCATTATCTGAGTAAGACTGTCCAAGGCACTTGGTCCCCCATACAGGCCAACTTGCATATCAATGTCCTGGAACTGAGAGCAGTGTTGTTAGTGTTGCAGGCCTTTCAAACTGCTCTTCCATTATGGACAATTGTGATTCAGACAATATGTCAGTGGTTTGGTACATCAACAAACAGGGAGGAATCAAATTCTATTCCCATGTTGAGAAGGTCTCAGAGTGTGGCAGTAGGCAGTCTCTTCCAACCACTTTCTGACAGCAATGCACATTCCTGACAGTTCCAGTGTGACAGCAGACAAACTATGCAGGTGCATTCTCCTGCCTCACTAGTGACCTGTCAGTCCAAAGGTGACAGGATTTTCTGTCAGTGGGGCCAGCCTTGTTACAACCTATTTGCCTCTCCCCTAAACAACAAATGCAGCAACTACTTTGCCCCTCTGGGGGAGCCACCAAGGGATGGTATTATACACACTTGGCCCTCTGGACTTCTTTATGCCTTTCGCCGGATTCCCCTGATCCCAAAATTTCTGCAGAAAGCAATCAGGCTGAAGAGCAAAGTGATTTTTATTGCACCCTATTGGCCTCGACAGATATAATTCCCCTTTCTTTGGCCTTATCTGGTTCATCAACCTTGGATTTTGGACCCGGCTCCAGACCTGCTGTCGCATCCAGAGGGATTAGTCCATCTGAATATTCTGAACCTCAAGCTGACAGCTTGGTTTCTCCAGTTCCATTAATAGCCAGGCAAACTTTGGTCTCTTCTCTGGTCCGTCATATTCTTCTAGCCTCTCATAAACCATCCATCCATAAATGTTACACTAGTAAATGAAAAAGGTTTACATTGTAGGCTTGTGACAATAATATTGACCCTTTTTTAGCACCTATTAATAATATTCTAGACTTTTTAGCTTCATTTTTCATTACAGGAGCTTCTCCTTCTACCATTAAAATTCAGCTAGCAGCTATTTCCAACTTTCACAATGGTTTTAAAGAATCCTGTCTGGCTTCTCATAAGCTTTGCAAGGCGTTTTTAAAAGGGATTCTCTTGCTAAGACCTCCTTTTAAAGATCCTACTCTGCCTTGGGATCTAAACTTGGTGTTGCAAGCTATTGTTCTGTTCAACCTCCCTCCAAGCCAGCGGCTGATTGTGATTTAACGTTTTTATCTCGGAAGACTACACTTTTAGTGGCTATAACTTCTGCTAGGAGGATTTCAGAAATACAAGCCTTGACTTGTAAGCCACCCTACTTGATTTTTCACAAAGCCAGGGTTTCTTTAAGACCTAACCCTTTCCTTTCCAGTTAAGGTAGTCTCTGAGGCCAATATCAAACAGACCATTAATTTGCCAGCGTTCTTTCCCAACTTCACCAACAAACACAAATATTGCTTACATTTGTTAGATGTTCACAGACAACTGTGGTTTTATTTGCACAGACCTAAGGATATCAGGAAGTCTGACCAATTGTTTACTTCCTTCTTAAGTACAAAACTTGGTAAACCAGTGAGCAAGGTAACATTGGCTAGATGGCTCAAAGGCTGTATAACTTTCATCTATAATAAAAAGGGAGTTGAGTTGCAAAAAAAACATTAGAGCACATTCTACTAGAGCTGTGGCTGCTTCAGCAGTCCTTCATTCCAAAGCTTCTATGGATGACATTTGTGCAGAAGCAACTTGGGCTACTCCCCATACCGTTATTACTCATTACAAATTAGATTTGGTCTCCAGGGGAAGAGCATAATTTGGCTCAGTGGTGCTCAGGAATATCCTTCTTTGAGTCCCCCCAAGATGTAATGTAGCTGGGGACTCTGTCCCATGTGTCAAGGATAAAATGAAAATTGACAAAATCAGATAAAATAGTTATGTACTTACCATAAAATTCCATCTGTATTGTCCATTTTTATTTATCCTCAACTCCCCTCCCTCCATCCCCCTGACACTGGAGTTTTAGTGAAGCGGACAGCTGACATAATTGTTGATGACATGTGCATATAGTTCCAGATATGGTCTCTATAAATGCTTTGGGTTTCTTTCTTTCTTTCTTTCTTTCTTTCTTTCTTTCTTTCTTTCTTTCTTTCTTTCTTTCTTTCTTTCTTTCTTTTTGGTCTGTCTTCTGCAAACTCGATCTGAGGTAACTGGGAGAGGAAAATTATCGGTAAGGATTAAGCCTGAGAGTTTTTGGTGATCACAAGCTATAGTAACCACTGAGTCGGTGCCAATGCTCAGAACTGAACCCATATTTTGAGGATAAATGAAAATGGACAACACGGATGAAATGTTAAGCTAAGTACATAACATCCTTTTTACAGTTTTAGACTTCTAATGTCCCTTCTATCTTTTCTTCTAACATAGTTCTTTTTTGTTAGTGGGTTCTCTGGAAGAATGTAGAACTTAACTGCTTTTCTTCCTAAGTTACAATGAGCTTGCAGTGTCTGTAGCTGGTACATTGACCTGGGTTCATTTTTGTATAGTTGGGCAATTTTTGACTGTATTCATTTACTTGTTTATTTTATATATTAATTTCTATGTGCTTTCATTTACTCCTTGTGGTGCCATGTTTCAAATGTTAATAGATTGCATTTTAATACATATATTAACTTCACACATTGAACAGTGACATGGGTACACATACAGTTACAGAAAAGAAAACAAACCATTTTAAACATTTTTCATTAAGCTCATGCATTATTTATATTATGTATATGTTTTCTTTTTTAACAATTGTCATTCATTCCAGTATTACATAAACTGCTCAAGTCCTGCCTTCCCTTTAAATTTCACTCCTCCTCCCCTTCCTTAACATTATTCTGCATGTATTGTTTCCACAAATACCATTTATTTCTATGTAATTTGCCCATTCTTTTTCTCAACATCATACCTCCAGTTCTTTTATCTTCTTTACAATAGTCAATTCTTCATTTTTGATTGGCTTAGATATTGATTTCCATTTTCTAGTAATTGCTTTTTTGGCAGCCAGTAGTATTAAACTTATAATGCCTTATGAAGTCTAGGAAATCTAGATTTTGTATCCCAGCTCAAATAAATAATTTCCGTAGCTACAATAATTTGCTCCTCCAAGATTCTGGCAAAGTACTCTGTAGCGAGAGAAAGGGAATTCTACCAATAGGGATGCCTACAGTTAGGGGTACAGATAATAGGCAAGAGGGGCTGGAATTTACTGAAGAGAATTGTCAAAGGAACCAAAGTATTAGGAGCATATAACTAGAGATGGATAGCTAACGGATTGATAATTGTATAAAAAATATATGTGATGTATAATGTTTGCAACTATGAACATGTCAACATGGCTTGTTTTCTTTGCCCATGTGTTAAATGATAATTCAATAAAGGTGTTTAAAAAAGTACTCTGCAGGAAGTTTTTAAAATCTGCCACTATATTATATTCCCAAAAATATGTTCCCAACTACCTCTTTCCCATCACATCTCCAGAAATTGCTGTCTACCTGAGGAAAAAAAATCACTGAAGTTTGCTTGGGTTATAAAAATACCTATGGAGACCATTCCATGCAAAAATCCTTAACCTTCTAGACTTTGTGGCATACTTGAGAGACATACAGATGTCCTCCTGCTGCTCCTTTGTAAATTGCCTTTCCAGTCTCTCTTTCCATCTTTTGTGATCTCTGCTAATTGATTCATATAGATATCATGCAATATTTCATGCATCTTACTAATTATCCCTTTTTAATGGCAGCTTCTGTTCGCAACTCAACTAAAAAAGTCAATCAAAGCTGTTTTTTTACTTAGCACTCCCCCATCCCTTTATCTTTGCCCACACTCTGTTATCAGTCCCTTGTAGGAAGGCAGACCAAACTTCATCTTGGCCTCATCCCACATAGTCAGCTTTCTTTCCATAATTATTTGCTCTCAATACCTTGAATTCTTTGCTAATTTTCTCCAGTAAATTCCACACCCCTCTTGTTTATTTTCTATACTCATAATTGCAGTCATTCATATTGGTAAAATCTCATTTCTTCATTCCTGTGGCAGCTTAGTTCTGAGAATACGTTCAACGACTTTATTGCTGTAATATTCTGTATGCTTGTTTCTATTCTCCTTAAAGGACTGCATACAAAATCTTATTCTCTTCTTATTTCTTGACCCCCCCTATTTCATCGTCATGGCTTTTACTTGATTTGTAACCATCTGCTTGTGTTATGCATAGATAGGTACTAGGCTATTGGCCCAAGGGACTAAGTAAGCCTAGCCAACAAGGTTCCCTGGCTTACGCCACCCAAGAAAGTTATTTTCCTGTGCCCCTGTCGAGCAGAGCCACAGAAGTGATCCCTGGGGTGTATTTCCTATTTCCCATCCACTTATCAAGATTTTTCTTGAAGAGTGCTAATGAGGAACTTTGCTTGACATAGATGGGTAGCTTGTTCCAGAGTATGGGAAGTCTCTGGGACAGGAATCTATCTCTCCAGCATGTCCTGTTTATTGTGGTGACAAGGTTTAGGTCCCTAAAGCATGTAGCTCAGAGGGGTTGGGATTTCTTTAGGTATAGCATGTCCAATAGCTCTGGGTTTGACATAGCTTTATATGTTAGGCAGAGATCACCTCAGAGTAGGTGATATGCTATGGAGTAAAGCTGGAGATTTTTGAGACTGTCACTGTAGGGCATCTGTTTGAGGCCAGTAATCCTCTTTGTGAGGTACTTCTGTGGCCTTTCCAGCTGCTGCAGATATCTTGTGAGGTACATTCCAAAAGGGAAGTTGTACTCTATAATGTGTCTAATGAGTGTTGAGTAGAAGGGAACAATGACCTCTTTTTTTCCTAGATGAGAACCCTTTTATGATGAGGTGTGCCACGTAGAAGGATTTCCTGGCTACTGTGGCAATGTGATTATCAAAGGAGTGACTACTGTCTACCTGGGTCCCCAGGTCTCTTATCACACATTTGGCATTAAGCAGACTGCCGCCTATGTGGTAATTCATGGGTACAGAATTTTTATCAAAGGGGATGACAATGCACTTTTTGGCATTGAGCTTGAGGCCATGGCTCTGACACCAGGCATCTGTCTCAGTGAGGTCCTTCTGAAGGATGCCCACATCATTTGGGGACTCAAGTATGGCTCCTAGTTTGCAGTCATCTTTCAACTTCGTTAGCCAAAGGCCTTCTGTGTTAGCCTGTACTTCAGAGAAGTAGATACCTAATAGGAGAGGTCCCAGGACTGAACCCTGTGGTACTCTACTTGTCACTGGTTTGAAGCCATATTTGGAGTCTGCAACTTTTACAGTGTGGGTTCTGTCAGTGAACCAGTTGGCAACCCATCTTTTGATGTAGGGATTTATACCTAGTTTAGTGAGTTTAGCTACAATTCCAGAATGGGGGATGGTGTCGAAAACCTTGGCGAGGTCAAGATAGGCTGTGTGAACCACCTTACCCTCGTCTACAGCTTTGGTGACTGCCTCAAAGAAGTCGATCAGATTCAGGAGGCATGATCTGCCTTTCACAAACCCGAACTGGGTGGGGTCCAGAGTTTGGAGGTTACCAGTGTCTTTGTTTATGAGTTCCATGATGATACGTTCCATGGCCTTACAGACCAGGCTCGTCAGGCTAATGGGGCGATAGTTCCTGGGATCAGTGGTGGTTCCCCCTTTGTGGAGTGGGATAACTGTTGCTGTGTGCCATTCAGTGGACACAAAGCCTGATGTGAGATTATTATTGAACATGGTGCTTAGGTGGGGAGCCAGTTCGTTCTGAAGTTTGTGTAAAACACAGCCTGTGATGTTTTCCAGTCCCATGAATGCTGTGTTTTTGGCTTTAGAGACTGCAGCTTTTACCTGCGTAGTTGTGATTACAGGGACTCTGCATTCTTCCTGTGTAGATATGGGCCCTTTAGGGGGTGAGAAAGGGGTAAAGTTAGCACTGAACCTATCTGCCAGGACGTTGGCAATATCAGTTGGTTCTGTATATTTCATGCTGCTGTGCTGTAACTCAGAGTAGATCTGGGTGTTGCCATTGAGATTCTTGACATAGCTATAGAATGCTTTGTGGCTGTCCCTACAATCAGTGGTGATTTTGTTTTCATAGCTAGCTTTGGAGGATCTTATAAGGGATCTCATCTTCTTACTGAGGCTGACCAGGGAACTCCTCCACTCATGGGATTTTACTCTCTTTGGCAACAGGTTTCTTCCTTCTGTTGTAGAGTTTGTTTATGGCAGGGGACCACCAGATTGGCTTCCTTTTTTGGAGGATAGCGTCTTGGTTCTGTTTGGGATAGCACGATCCATGCACTCATGTAAGTGCTTATAGAGTACATCTGTGTAGGATTCAGCAGTCGTAACTGTATTGTCCATCTGCATGGGTGTGACCTTCAATTGTATAGCTCTGAAACATCTCTTCAAATTAGGTAATCCTAAAACACCCTGTTCTATGGGAAGGAACAATTTATCACATTTAACTCTTGTCATGTTCCTCTCCCAAATAAATTCCTTAACTTCTCTCTGATTAATAAAAATATCCCTGACTTGTTTATAAAACTAAAGGGACTAGAAATTTTTTCACTGCTTGTATCTTACTATCCATATCCATCTTCAAGAACTTCCAACTTGTTTTTTATTATCTTTTTTGTATTTTTCCCCCAAATATCCTTATTTAAACAATAGAGTTTTTGTTAAACCATGCATCAAAATATTTCATCTTGTCAAGTCCTTATAGATATAGATATTGCTGAACCATTTATGTATGGGTGCATAGTTTACCACTTTAGCTTTTATTTTATCTTCATTTGTTTTATATCCTGAAAAGATTGAAGGTGTTTCAACATGTTCCACAACACTGAAATGTTCTTTTCGGGATTTATCAAGGACAACATAATATCATCAGCGAATAAAGATAACATTTTTAGATTGTTATACCAGTTATACTCTTGTGAGCCCCTTATTTTCTTTGCAGTGGTTCTAAATGTAAGGCAAGTAATTAAAGGGAAGGAGAACACCCTTTCCTGGTTCCCCTGTTCAAACACATCTTGCCGGAGAGGGACTCTCCCACCTTAATTCTTGTCTCCAAGCATTCACACTCCCTCATAATTACCCCTATTATTCTATTAGGAAACATAAATGATAACATTGACCTACTCATGAAATCACAGCTGACTCCATCGAATGCCTTCTCTGCTTCAAGACCCACCAATAATACCAACATTTTCTTACACTCTGCATGTTGTCAAATGCTTGCTTCCCCTCCACAAAACCACATTAATCTATATCTATCAATTTTGGCAACACATTTACCTTACTCTTAGGTAGCATAGGCATAAATCTTAGCTAATATAGACATAAATATTTTATAAGCGTGGTTTAAAATTGAAATTGGTCTATATGAAAATTAATCTGAAGGGTATTTAGTTTCTCAGGGTAATACAACCACTACGTCTGTCTTCCAAGATGCTGGTACTATCTCTACTTTTAAAACATTGTTAAATTAAACCTTCCATATCTTTATTACTTTTCCCATCCCAACTTTCAAACTTCCACAGGAGTACCATCTCTTCCATGTTGATTGATTGTACATCATAATTTTTATATCATCCCTTCCTAACTTAGCTATTCTCTTTAAAAAAAACTTTATTGAATTATTACTTATGACATAGGCAAACTTACATTTATATAAAAGTAATCAATTCATATGAACAAGTTCACATTTACAAACATTATACTTTACATATATTGTTATATATCTTTTAATCTAAACAATACTACATAAATTATTCAATTCTTGCCTTCTCTTAAACTTCAGTCTTCCTACAAAACATTTTTCCTGCATGTATTGTTCCCACAGTTTCCTTTTTTTTCTATGTAATTTACTCCTACCATTTTCTAAAGATCCCACTTCTTGTTCTTTTAGCTCTGTTACAATATTCACTAAAGTATAGTTGGTTTAGATTTTGATTTCCATTTTCTAGTAATTCCTTTTTTGGCAGTCATCAGAATTAAACCTAACAAGGCCTTACTATGTCTAGGCATTTGAGATCCTGTATCACAGCTTAAAAAATACTTTCCTTAGTTACACCAACTTGCTCACCCAGTATTCCTAACAGAGTACTCTGTAGAGCATTTTTAAAGTCTGCCAACATATTATACTCCCAAAACATATGTTCACAGTTATAACTTTCTTCCCCATCATACATCTAACATTTGTCATCTACCTGAGGAAAAATTCTTTGGAGTCTGCTTGGTGTATACAAATATCTCTGCAAACACTTGCAGGCAAAATCCTAAATCCTCTAGATTTTGTTGCATATTTGGGAGCCATGCATGTTTCCTCCCATTGCTTCTTTGTGACTTGCATATCTAATCCCTCATCCCAATCTTTTCTGGTCTCTTCTGTTTGATTCCTATAGTTATCATGAAATATGTTATATGGTCTACTAATTCTCCCTTATTTAACAGCAGCCTGTGTTCTAGATTCAAATAAAAACTGAACCAGTGCAGGTCTTTCATTTAGGAATCCCCTGGCCCTTTCTCTTTGTCTATATTTTAATATCAGTCCCTGACAGGGAACACGGTCATTAGCCTGCAATCCAAATGTTTTCTTGGCCTCTTTCCATTCTATTACCTTTCTTTATCCAATTATTTTCCCCAAACCATGGTTCCTTTGCCATATTCTTCCAGTAAATTCCAGCCCCCCCCTTTTCTATTCTGTTCCTGTGGTAGGAATGGGACAGAAGTGACAGTGTAAAGATTCTTTCATCCCAGCTTACTGGGAAGTCACTGGTAGCTTTCATAGATATGGAAGAGACTGAATATGAGGACCAGAACAAAGTGATAAAGGCAACAGTAGCATGAGTTGGTGTTAGGGTGGCTGCGGTGGTGCAGCGTTTAGTGTTGCCGCCTCACAGCAAGAGGTTTTCTGGTTTGATCTTCGGCTGGGGTGCCTTCTGTGCCGAGTCTACATGTCCTCCTTGTGGTCACGTGGGTTTCCTCCGGGTGCTCCGGTTTCCTCCCCCATCCCAAAGACATGCTGTAGGTGGATTGGACACTCTAAATTGGCCCTAGGTGTGAATGCGTGCGTGTGTTTGCCTTCTGTGGAAGGTTGGGTGCTGGGCTGGCAACTCGACACTGTAAAACTCAACTGCCAATCATGAGTGGACATGTGATCTGCTGTGGCAACCCCTAACCAGGAAAAGATGAAAGAAGAAGAAGCATGAGCTGGTGTTACTTCTGAAGCTCTAGTGTTTCATAGTTGGACATTTTTCCTAATAAATCAATGTGATTTCACTTATGCGAGACAAAACATATAATTAAGTTGTAATTAGAACCTGAAGGTCGGCATTTTTAAAGTAAAATTATATACATGCTAGTTATTGATAAATTTAAAGGAGAATTCCCAACTACTTTACAAAACTGGGTGACCCTAAGAGTATTGAAAATTTGGTTGTATGATTAGAAATTTTGTTAAGCAATGAAGCAATGTTCAAAGCTGAGCAGTTTAGAACTGTGGGAAAACATGCATCAAATTTTGATAAAAAAATGAATATACTGACTTCTAGTACAGTTCTGGAGAATCAACAAGCTGCCATATATAGATCTTGAACCTGAAATTATGAGAGTTTTAAAAGTTTTAGTATTTCAGGAAATGCACTGGATCAGAGTAAACTTAAATCTTGACGGACTTGACCTGTGTGCCACCTAAGAAGAAAATACAGAAAGTCAAAGACAGAACAAAGAAATCAACCAACAAACTGTTAAGCTGGCTGCCAACCTCATGCTAGACACCCTAAGCAACCACCAAGATCAGTGGGCCACCAAAGTATGGATGCTTTGGCAATAGATACAAAAGTAGACAAAATTTACTACAAGGGCCTTAAAATAAATGGTCACCTAGTGAACTGTAAACAATCTAATAATAACAGAATAGCATAAATTGAAACTGCAGTAACAAATTGTTCAGATGCAATTTAGACAGTAGAAGAGAAAATGTTGATAGGCAAAAGTAAATGTATGGAACTGGAGTCAAAGCAAGAAGGACTTACAATAGAAAATAAAGGAGATGAAAAGTAAGTCATGTAGAGAAAACATTGGGTATAGTGGCATAGCAGAAAAAAATGAGGGCACTGGTTGTCCATCAACTGTGAAAGAAGTCCTTCACATATAGATAAATAGCTCACAAGCAGAACTGTATTTTGAATGAGCTAACATCGTCTAAACTCCTTATAACCTTCAAACACAAATAAATCCCACACCGGTCCTAGTAAGATTTCAGTCATACAGACTGAAAGAGTTGGTCCTTTCAAAACTGTAGGAAAAAGGGTAAGTGCTGAAATGAGGTGAATGAAAAAGATTTTCTCAAACAATGATGTTTTTGTAAAAATGAAGAAAAACTACACCAATTTGTGCCAACCATTTGTGTAAGGATAGAAATATAACGTTTAAGCTCTGGTACAAAGCCTATTTCAAAGTTTACTTTTCTGCAAGAGTGAAAACATTTCTGGTAGTGGACACTGCACAGACACAGTTGAAGCAGTATGCTTCATCTTGCCAGAACCCAAAGAGTGATGGGACAAGCAAAAATGTCAGGGGCCAGATCTACACAGAAGAAGTCACCACAAGTATGGGTAGACAGATTCCTGCTTAACTTCTTCTCAATTTTCAAAAAAGAAGATGGAATTGAGGTAACAAAGATCACAAATAGCCACATAAAATCATGTAAAATATTAAAGAAGCTGCTCCAATCCCATATTAACTGAATGCTTTAAAGGAGCATGCCTGAAAGCTGACTACCCAACTAACAGTTCAGAGAGCTGAGTGATGTAAGGGTTTGTCTGAATGACTTAAGGACCCAGTCAAGGTATTGTTCTGTTTTTCTTAATGGTGTATTACCAGTAGAATTTTTGTGTAGACCTTCAGTGTTTTTTTGTTTTTTAAACAAAGCACTGCTAAGTAAGAATTTTATAAGTCTTAGTTTTCAACCAAAGTAAGGCATGTAATGTGAAGTTAGGAAGGTGGAGTTAACAGAAGTGGTTATTTTTCTGATTGATTGCTTGAGAGCCAGGGATGCCCTAAATGTCATTGGGCTTTCCTCTTAACATCCAAGCAGGACTAATTGCCATTTAGACTTTAAAAGGAGACATTTCAGACTCAAAATGGCCTTTGTTTCAAGTGCATTTTAAAGTGGAGACACTTGTGTGGAAGCCAAGAAATGAATCACACTGAAATAATTCAAGAAAAAGTTAAAAATGACTAGCTGGTAAATGAGTGTGAACTGCCTTTTGTGGATCAAAACTTACAGTTTACTAGGAGAATAATAAAAGTCTTGCATGGCAATACAAAACAGCACCAAAAGGAGATGCATAATGGTAAGAAGAAGAAGAAAGATAATCATAAGGAAGAATAATATTGTCAATAATTTGAATATACAATCTATAATGCTGATGGACTGAGTAGGATTTGTCGACTATGTTTTACGTTACTTCACTAAGTATTGTGAAAGATACACCAAAAATTCCCAAATAGTTTTTTTTTTTGGGGGGGGGGATTTCAGGCAACAGGAGAAGCAGACTATTAAGGTGTGTTTGAGGTCCATTCTCTGCTTATTGGACAGAAAAAGTCTACGTGATAAAGTGCTAAAAATAACTGTACTGTTTTCTTTAAACTGTTGTTTCTTTCGGCTTTAGATATAAATTATACATTTGTTTATATACATGCATTTACCTGCATATAGTTTGTTTTTCTCAAAGTTATTTTTTATAATTGTTTTGCTGGAACAGTGCTAGTCATAAACCTTTGAAGGAGTTCTAATAATGATGGAAGAGAAGTGAACAGCGTAGTCCAATAACATGGGTTGAAACAGGTTGTATACAAGATTATATTAATTTCACAAAATTAAACAGACCATCTAATGACAAAAAATATATTGAAAGTAGTAAGCTGAAAAGTAAATGGCTTGATGGAACAAACCAAATGCTCTGGGGTTTGGTCTTCATTAGGATGTGCAAACCAAATATTATAATGCTGCAGGAAACTCACTTAAACATGGAAGAATACAGTAGGTTAAGTTGAAGAGATGTTATGGAGTCTATTTATGCTGGATATGAAGCTCAGAGAAAGAGAGTGGCAGTCATATTAGTTACAAGGTGGGCACCAACAATAACTGATTCCGTGCAGTACCTGCAAATGGACAGTTGTGATCAGTGTACTGCACCAGTAAACAAATGTAAAATAAAATAAAACAAATTGAAGATGAGTTAGTAGACACATATGTCAGGCATACCTAGTGGCAGGAACCTGGTTTGGTATGAGAATAATGTTTGCTATCCCCATAAAATGGAACAAAGAGAACTAAAGATGCTAGTATAGATACTAAGCTTTTTATCAGGGATAGCATGCTTAGGAGTCAGTTGGATTATAATAAGAAGTTGCAGGTATGTAAATCTAAGACCTCTACAGTGCAGAGCAGATAAAGTTGGAAGATTGTTTGGTATGGTAAACACAGCAGAAATACTGTATATTTTCCTTACATATACATTTTATTCCCCATGTTCATAACTCCATATTTAGGGTAGGTAGACATATGGTACAGGAGGACATATATTTAGCAAATCAGTTAGAAGTATTGCTAGCATTGTTACATGACCACTCAGTTCTTGTTCTGAAAGTCTCTAACCAAAATGGTTGGGGGGGGGGGGCAGAATCCATGCAATGGAAGTTTGTGACACATTGCAGAAGGAACTGCACATTCTAAATTCAATGTAAAGAGAAAATAAAATAACAGAAAGTTTGTTAAAGGATCCAACTAATTGAGAACTGTGGCAATTATAAGAATATATCACAGAAAGATAGAGAGATGTAGGTGAATGACAATAAGGTGTATCTAAAGAGTCTTAGAGAATTGAAGGATCTATAAGATAAAGTAGATGACGGAAATCCTGACTACCCAGGAAAATTACAAGTCAGGGACTGAGTTAAAACTAATGGCGATATTGTACTTGAGGGCCTCACCAGATGCGCAGTGGCAAGCCCCACCCAAAACCCGCCCCCGTGCTGTTTCGTAATCGGGCACTAATGAATATCCTAATACACTGTCTGGCTTTTAGTACGTGTCTTGTGTTGTCTTCGAGAACAATTGTTTGTTTCTTATTTAAATATAAACAAAGAAATGCGTATTTATTAAATAAAAGACATATTTCAGAAACTTTGTTTTGTTCCTGCATCTGGCTGTCTGCAAAGTATATTTTCTTTTAAATTAAACGGTAAACTACATGGTCACTTTTTAGCTAATGATTTAATCGGAAGATACATTTTTTTGTTCAAAATAAAGTATATAAGCTCACTTCTTATTCTTGTCCTGACCTACGGTTACCACCAGTTTTCCTTTAGGCTGGGCAGTCCCTTATTTGGGCAAGTGTGTCCTTGTCGGGGAGGGGGATATGAAAATGGCAAGTGTCCTTTTTTTTTTAAGTTCCATTTATTAGTTGACTAAAGCTATTATTTTTGTATTTGAATCGCTTACCAACCAACTACAATTCTAAAAAGAGTGGACTTTTATTTTAGCAAAACAGCTATTATTTTTTGTATCTGAAACACTTCAAAATGTAACAAGCAACTAAAATTCTTCAAGAGTGTGCTTTTATTTTTAGCAAAAAAAAAGTCCATTTGTTTGCATTGTTTGAATGCCATGTCAATCATGGCTCATCACATATGCAGACCTGGTCATCAGTCATTCGCGACATGCCCACTTATGCACAAAATGCAAAGTGAGGCCTTCAAGTACAATATTGCCAGACTAATATTAACAGTATCAATGAGTGCAGGGAAATAATCATAAGATTAGTATATTTTTGACAATAGCCACAAGACCCAAAAGTACCTGGCAATGAAGCTGAGAGTGCAGGTAGTATAAAGAAGAAGAGTAAAAATTTATGGTCAAGCCTGGGTTGCCTTACTAGGGATCCCAAAAGAATTCTGGACATATTCAGGGTTTTTTATTTTAACTTACATCTTAGTGAAAAAGAAGCAAGAGACATTTCTGAAGAAATACTTTTTCTGAAGGGATTCTTGCTGCCATGGCTCCATCAAGATCGACAGGGGATGATAGTTTAATAAGTGAGGAAGAAGTGAGGTACCAGATAACCAAGCTAAAGGAAAGGAAATCTCCAGGAGACAATGGGTTTCCAATTGACTTCTGTAGGATGGGCAAAGGGATTAAGATGGTTAGAGTTTGGGTATTACTAGGTAATGGCATTCTGCAAAAAAAGAAGAATGGCCACAACCTTGTACTGGGGTAATTATATCAGCGATTCTTAAGGAAGGCAAAGATCCTTTGACTCCCTCTTCCAATAGACCAAGTTCAGTTTTAAATACAGATAATAAACTCTTCATGGAATTCCTGGTGGATATGTTAAATACCTCCCAGACTTAATACATCTCAGTCAGACAGGTTCCATAGAGGAAAAACAGACTTTCATTAATGTTGTTAGCATGGTATCACTAATGAGCAATGTGAATGAGAAGAAAAAAATGTAATAATTATGAGCTTGGACACTGAAAAGGCTTTTGATAGGGAAGAGTGATAGTGATTTCAGTGTGCTTTAGAAGGGCTTGTCATCTGAAGGAATTTAATTACACTGATACTCAACATTCACAGGGACTCATATGGTAGGGTAAAGTAGGGTAAAGCAGGAGGAAAACTATCAAATAAATTTCTTTTGATCAGGGATGCACATCAAAGTTGCCCCATGTTCCTCTTTTATTTGTATTATACTTAGACTAATTAGCACCATGTATACATAGTTCTCAATTACAAGGATAAACGTAGATTGGAAATCCCATTACAATATTTATTTTGAAGGTTGTGTTGTATGGTACTATAAAAACTAGAGGTAGATATTATCTCAATATTTCCAGATCTTGAATTTATCTCATAATATTTCTGGGTACAAAATGAATGAAACAAAAACAAAGACAATCCCATTGAATTATCAACCAGTGTTCAACTTAGCTCAAACCTGTCTTTAGTCATAACATTTTACAAAAATAAAATACTTGGAGATATGTCTGGTAAATACAGGCTTGGACTCTCATAGGAGTATATAAAACCAAAATGATTGCCTGTTTAAGACTGAAGATTAATACTGATGGATTTTTTGATTTTTTTCCCCCCAAAAAATCCAGACACTAAAAATACTTCTCGGTACCTTTAATAATATGCACTAGGCAAGCTTTTTAGAGCTTCTGTAAAATTAATTAAAGAAGCATTTTAAATGCACCTGAATTCCACAATATTTTGGGCTTATCACTGTATTAAGGGCATAGTGCATTTTGTTAACTGTAGGCCAGGGATGGCAGCTGCCTCCCCCATTCCCCTATAGTATCTTAATCTGCTCTGTTTCCTCCATCTCAAAAAAAAAAAAAATTGCACTTCATCTGCCTTACTGTATTTGTGTTTCTTCCTACTTTATTACCTTATTTTGCTTTTGTCTCTTTTAACATTTTAAAGTGGAACATGTGTGTTGAGAGACAGCCTTACAAGACTATCTGCAAATATATAGAGCTGAGTATATTTTTCTGTATTATTCTGTATTATAGAGCTAAATTGTTGCTTAGATATCTGTTGTCTTACTGTTCTGCAAATATACAGAGATCAGTATATATATATATTTTTTTTTTTAATTTGCACTCTGATTCCTCACATCTCTGTTGAAACTGGTTTCCCCATCCCCCTTCCCTGTTCTTGGTTGTAGTTTAAATTTGGTGGCTTTTGCAGTGCCCGCCCCACTGTAGATTTGATCTAGGACACTCCCCCAGTCCCATCTCTTTACCGCATTCTACCTAATAAACCCTTTCTGCACTTGCTTTTAGTCCTTTTTAATTTAATTACATTTTTTCAAACTGTGTGTGGACTAATATTGCTACATACTCAAGTGTGCCAGCTTGCACTGCATGTGAATTGTTTTTACTACTGTTTTTGCTACTTTTCTGAAAAAAAAAATGTATCTGCTTTTACTGTATTTGTATTTCTTCCTACTTTATTTTGCTTTTGCGTCATCTTAAAAGTACTCAATTGTATTTATTACTGCGTGGTGTATCTCATTCTAAGCCTTTTAGTTTAAGCACTTGGGCTTCAGACCAGTTGTTTTACATTACGAAGGATTGTGGTCTGCACTGTGGTGGCAGAACAGGTAGCTTACATCCTTCTAAGTTGGGAACTGCTGATTGAGGGCTCAGTGTGTGTTATTCTAAAAGTGTATTAATTCTGGTTTAAGCACTTGGGCTTCAGGCCAGTTATTTTACATTAGAAGGGTTTGTGGTCTGCACTCTTGTGGGAGGAGAGGCTGGACTCTGTCCTTCTGAGCTGGGAATTTCTGGTTAAAGGCTTATAGTGCCTGCATATTTGAACTGCTTCTTACTGAAATTGGTACACCTTGTTTGCTGTAGCATAGACTAGATCCAGGCCTGCTGAATCTAGCTTTGTTTGTATAACTTGAGCACTAATCCAGGCATTCTTTAAAGTATTCAGTTGTATTTATTACTGCTTGGTAGTAACTTGATTAAAGTGTAGCTATCATTCTAAGTCTTTTGGATTAAGCACTTGGGCTTCAGACCAGTTGTTTTACATTAGGAAGGTTTGTGGCTAGCACTGTGGTGGCAGGACAGGTAGCTTACATCCTTCTAAGTTGGGAACTGCTGATTGAGGGCTCAGTGTCTGTTATTCTAAAAGTATATTAGTTCTGGTTTAAGCACTTGGGCTTCAGGCCATTTATTTTACATTAAGAAGGTTCGTGGTCTGCACTCTTGTGGGAGGAGAGGCTGGACTCTGCCCTTCTGAGCTGGGAATTTCTGGTTAAAGGCTTATAGTGCCAGCATATTTGAATATTTCTTACTGAAATTGGGACACCTTGTTTGCTGTAGCATAGACTAGATCCAGGCCTGCTGAATCTAGCTTTGTTTGTATGCTTGTTGTTGTTTGCTTGTTATTTCCCTGAAACGCTAATTCCACCTAAAATGCAGCTTTTCAGTGCTTCTGTGGATCCCTAGTGATGTCTGCATTGCTTACTGTACTTATTTCCTTGATTCACTTGAAAGAAAGTTACTGTTTGTCGTTTTTGCATTTAAGTTACCTGTAACACATTGTATTTAAGTTACCTGGCACTTGCTCACTAAAGCAATTATATAAGTCAGCACTAAAAAATTAAAAGCACTACACCCTCACAAACTCCCCTTGAGTACCTTGTTCCCCATTAGCCCTTTTTTTTCAATTATAAAGGAATTCCCAATACTATTCTAGCATGTCCAAAGGTCAGTTGTCAATCTCCTCTCTGGTCCAGCTGGTGAATCTGGGAATCTTGAGGCAATGTTACAACTGCCTCATGTACACAGACAACCCTCTCCTCCTCCCAACAAATTCCAACACATGTGAGAGATGCAACCATATAGCCATACTGGAGGCTAAGCTCTCTCAACTCAGTACTGCCAAAACCAGTCAGGAGGAGAAGGAAACCACACTCACTACAATTCCAGTCTCACATAGACCTACCACGACAGCAAACCAAACACATAAACACACAAAAACATACTCGGAGGCTCTAAATAAAAATCTGCCTAAGCAGCAGAGACCTCCAAAGCAGACACCCAAGCAACCGCTACCCCAAAACAAAACACGTGCAACACATAGCTCACAAAGCCAGTGTGCGAACAGTCACAGCCCTTAAGGCTAAACAACACACCTGATATACTTGTAATAGGTGACTCTATCGCCAGGCACACTGGCGTCCCGCTCACCAGGCTGAACAAGGAGAAGGTCACGGTGAGCTGCCTGTCAGGCGCTAGGATCCGCCACATAACACAAGCACTCAGGTCACTCCAAGGCAAGTACAAATATGACTCAGTCATTGTCCATGCTGGTGTGAATGACCTGAGACGTACCTCCCTGGACTACATGAAAAGAGACATAGAGGAGCTCTCTGAGCATGTAGCCCAGGCGGTATGACCCTGACCTTGAGTAGCATCTTACCCTCACCAAGAATGATGCCACAATATGAAGACAAGATGATCAATTTCAACAATTGGCTTAAGTATTGGTGTCATTCAAAGGGGATCCAGTGCCTGTCAGCCTGGGATGACATGCTCGACAAGCCACAAAGCTTCGCTAGGGACGGCTTGCACCTGTCACCCCTGGGCTTTCAGATATTGGCAAAGGCTCTTGCTACCCCATAGTGCCTTTTTTAGGCAAGGCTCAAAAGACAAACCCACCTCCATAGGTATCACAAGGGATAAGAAACTAAGAGTAATGCTACTCAACGCCAGAAGTCTAAACCTCAAGATGCACGCACTCGAAACTCTCCTTAGCATGGAGAACATCGATATCTGTGCAATAACAGAAACCTGGTTCAAGGCTCCCGAGAGCACCCCAGCACTACCAGGTTATACCTCATACCATGCTTTTGGCCACAAAACTTGGACCGAACCACAAAAGGAGGGAGTATCAATATTAGTCAAGGATACCCACACCTCCAGGTTGGTGGCACAGCACGAAGCATCAGAGACTATCCATGTGCAACTAACAGTGGGTAAAACTGCCTTCCAGTTTATAGCCTGCTACAGACCACCTTCCCAAACCCAGGAACCCCACTCGGCCTTCCTGAGAACACTGGAAAATATGAAGGTCTCTCCAAACACCATTATATTGGGCGACTTCAACTACCCAAACATAGACTGGAAGCATTACTCTAGCTCCAACACCCTAGCCCAAAGGTTCCTAGAATTTATAAACTCAAATGCTATGGAACAACTTGTTACCACTCCCACAAGAGGGGAAAACATACTGGATCTGATCATCACCAACATGGGGACTCTATGCTCCAGACCAGAAGTGTATCCCTCATTGATAAGATCAGACCATAAACTAATCTCACTGGATATTCACATCCTGACTCCACCCCTTGCCCTGAAAACCATAGTGAAAAACTTCTCTAATGCAAATTTCACACTCCTCAAAACTGAGGTGGAATCCTTCAAAGCCCCCAGGCCTGTGGAAAATACGGCCCAGACCACAGAATCCTTTATAAACGCATTCTATGAACACCTTCAGGAATGCATGGATCATGCAATCTCAAATAAAACCAAGTCCCAATCCTCCAAAGGCAGACGTCCTGTCTGGTGGACCCCAGCCATAAACAAACTATACAAGGCATCTCTGATCAGTATTAGCAAAAAACTACGGGCACTCATAAAATCGTCTAAGGCCAGCTTCGAGAGAAAAATTGCACAGGACACTAAGGATAATCACAAGGCTTTCTTTAGTTATGTTAGGGACCTGGGTGGGAATTCCCAGATATGCTCAGAATTAGTCCAAAATGACAAAAAATACACCGAACCCACAGACATTGCCAACATCCTAGCTGACAGGTTCAGCGCAAACTTCTCCCCCCCCCACCAAAAGGGCAAATATCTATCCCAGCAGAGTGCTGCCCCCCTGACATCTCAGATGCTCAGGTAAGAGCTGCCCTCTCCAAAGCAAAAAACACAGCATCAATGGGACCAGACGGTGTCCTGGGCTGCATCCTACATGAACTCCAAGAAGAGCTAAACCCAAACATAAAACTACTGTTCAATCTCAGCCTTACTACAGGATATGTACCCAAAGAGTGGCGACAGCAACAGTGGTCCCTCTCCACAAAGGTGGTGCCTCAACGGATCCTGGAAACTATCGCCCCATAAGCCTGACTAGCTTGGTCTGCAAAGCTATGGAAAGGGTCATCATGGACCTCATAAATAAAGATATTGGGGACCTACAGACACTGGATCCTACCCAGTTTGGCTTTGTTAAGGGCAGATCCTGCCTCTTAAACCTGGTTGATTTCTTTGAAACAGTCACCAAGGCCATTGACGAGGGGAAGGTGGTCCACACAGCCTACCTGGACCTCGCAAAAGCCTTCGATACAATACCCCACTCGGGCATTATAGATAAGCTCACCAGCTTAAATATAAACCCCTATGTCACTAGATGGGTTGCAAACTGGCTCAAGGACAGAACCCACATGGTTAGAATTGCTGGAGCCATGTCAGACTCCAAACCAGTTACAAGTGGTGTCCCACAAGGCTCAGTCCTGGGACCTCTCTTGTTCGGTATATATTTCTCGGAGTTACAGGCCAACAAGGAAGGACTGTGGCTGACCAAGTTTGCAGATGACTGCAAACTGGGTGCCATAATCGACACTCCAGCCAACACAAGCATACTCCAGAAAGCCTCATAGAAACAGACAACTGGTGCCAGAGCCATGGCCTCAAGCTAAACGCCAAAAAGTGTATAGTCATCCCCTTTGGCAAAAACAAAGTGCCCACAAATTACCACATAGGTGGTAATCCATTAAGTACAGAAGAAGTAATTAGGGACCTGGGGACCCAAGTTGATAGCAATCTCTCATTTCACAACCACGTGGCCAAAGTGGTTAGAAAAACATTTTATATAGCCCACCTAATCATGAAGGGATTCACATCTAGATCAGGGGAGGTCATCGTGCCTCTTTATTCATCCCTCATCAGGCCCATAATTGAGTACAATGCCCCTTTTGGGATGTACCTTATCAGACACCTGCAGCAACTGGAAAGACCCCAAAAGTACCTCACCAAGAGGATCAAAGGGCTCAAACAGATGCCATATGCTGCCCGGTTAAAGAAACTCCAGCTCTACTCAGTGGCATACCACCTGCTCAGAGGTGATCTGTGCCTGACGTATAAAGCCATGTCCAACCCGGAATTAATGGACATGCTGCACCTCAGAAAATCCAAATCCCATCGAGCTACGCGCTTGAGAGACTTGAACCTCAGCACTGAAATAAATAGGACATGCTGGAGGGACAGATTCATAACCCAGAGGCTCCCTTCACTCTGGAATAAAATCCCAGTCCAGGTTAGGCAGAGTCCCTCATTGACTCTCTTCAAGAGGAATCTTGATGAGTGGATGGGAGATCATAGGTTTACCCCGGGTATCACTTCTGTGTCACTGTTAGCCAGAGGCACAGTATACTAACCTTGAAAAAGGGCATAGCAAAATTAATTTAAAATGGGTGGCGAAAGCCAAACACACTCTGGCTAGACTTATAAATGCCCTAGGGCAGATAGCCTAGTATGAACCTATGACCCTATGAACAAGCCAGCATTTCTTGTAATCTTTAATTACAAAACTCCTTAATATACACTTACATACCCTTTTAGTAGTTGTTCCTGACTTTCAGCTAAGCCAAACACACTAAAGTTAATATAAGTACAAATACACAGCACAAAGTTTCAGAATTGGCTAAACAGCACATTGTAGGCAATAAAATATTACTTTTGTTCTGTAAGGTCCTGCATATATTCTACATGTATCTTACATTTGCTAATAGCCAAACAGCTACTGATTGTTTTTTGAGCTTTCTCGCATCTGTTCTCGCATCTCGGGTGTAGACCCGCTCCATTCGTCCTTGCTACGCTTAGGCTCACTTCACTCCCCACCCATCCCCCATATCATTTCCTTTATACCTAACCATTGTTAACACCCACTCTGCACCTTACTTCCTCTTCCTGTTCTTCACACAAACCAGAACTAACCCCTCCCCTCTCCCAAACTACACTAGCAAACTATTACTTCTCCTTTCACTACCCACATTACTCCTACTTCCCTACTCAAATATCACCTAAGCAACACACTCGCACATACCTACCAACAAAATATACCTACTACTAACTCCCCAATCACCAATTTCAGTACTCTAGCACTCAATACTCTTACCAGTCATACCTTTCTCTACTAGCCTTTTTCTTGTACTATCTCCATTACTCCTCCTTCACACTCTCACCTCCCTTAATATCCAGTTATCTCCTATTCTCAAAGTTCCTACAATACCTCATACTAGTGATACCTCATCTCCTTATCATTCATTTGCTATTTTCACTTCTATCTTTTCTACTGAAACTCCTCTTCCTAAAATCAGAATTCCCACCACCTACTCCACATTCCCTAAAAATAAAGCAAAGTATTTTATCTTTAACTTTTGCAAATATAACTGCCACTACTACCCTAATGATCTTCTACTTGCAGGAGATATTCAACCCAATCCAGGTACTACTCAATACAACTCCACTGATAACTATACTCCCACTAACCTATACTCCTCTGCCCTCCCAAACAAACAAATCTTCTTTTACTCAATAAACACTAGAAGTATATTAAACAAGGTTAGTGAACTTCATGCTTGGATCTCAAGCCACACTCCTGATGTCATCACCCTAACAGAAACTTGGCTAAAACCCCAACACCATGACAAAGACTTTCTCCCTCCTGGCTATAGTACACTGCGCCTTGATTGCCAAAAGAAAAAGGGTGGTGGAGTTGCCATTGTTTACTCTACCAACTCCTAATAAAACTATCCCATCCTTTTCCCCTGCTGAAATACTGACAGCCAACCTTGTACTTAACACCCATACCACCATCACAATAGTAGCAATCTACATTCCCCCAGGGGATAACTTATCTCTGCTGAAAAACATTCTGTCATGCTTCTGTCAACATATTCCTAATGAAACCATTATTCTTGGTGATGTCAATATTTATTGGTTAACTTTTTGTACCCCAAATTCTTCCTTACACATCAGCTTGTACGGCTCTATTCAACTTATCACTGATACCACCCATACCAACAACTCTCATGCACACAGCACCCTTATTGACAGGATTCTAGTATATCAACCCTGTAAATATCACAATCCTGAAACCCTTCCCAACACACTAAGTGATCACTTCCCAATAAAAGTACTTAGATATATCCCTCACTTCACTAAACAGCATATATTTATTACATGCTGCAAGCTTACCAACTTCCATCCTGACAACTTTAAATCTCTTCTCTCTAAAGTTAACTGAAATTTCCTTACCCAACTCCCCCTTGATGATGCTGTCCTGTCTTTCATCTCCACCTTTGTCAGTATTCTTAACTCACTTGCACAACTTCGCACAGGCTGTATTAAATCTAATATAGCTCCATGGCTATCAAATTCCACCTGCATCCTAATGAAAAATAGAGACAGGGCATGGAAAACATGGACCAAACAAATCTCCCTGCAGACTTGCTAAAATACAAAGAAGTTAGAAATCAGACCAAAAAGCATATTAATAAAGATAAAAGAGACCTCTACTATAATCCACCCTCAGCTCTGAAATCTAACCACAAAAAATTTTGGAACTCCTTAAACCACATACTACATCCTGGTGGTCCCTGATCCCCTAATCCTTGTCCTGATAACACTCCCAAAGATACTGCCTTCACCTTTAACACATATTTAATTGATTTTATATCCAAACTATTTAACCCCTGTGCCAATTCATTTACCTTTAATAATATTTCTAACCACTTTCTATAAAATCCCACTATACTCTCATCAAATTATTTTTATCTCAAACCTGTACCCACTAGCTACATCAAATTCCTACTTTCTAAAGTCAAACCTTGCTCAGCTTCTACCAACAACATTCCTTCCCTTTTCCTTCAGTTAGCTGCTGACTCTCTTGCTCTCCCTGCATCTGTCTTAATCAACCGCTCCATTTCAGAGTCCAAAGTCCCTTCCATATGGAAACAATTCTTCACTCTACCAGTACATAAAGGAGATAACTCTTCAGACATCTCTAAATTTAGACCATTTGCCATCCTCTCTCCTCTCTCTAAAGTTCTAGAAAAATGCATACATAAACAAGTTAATGCACTGGCTATTCTCTGAAAATCTGCTTACACCTGCTCAGCATGGCTTTAGATAAAAGCATAGTACTACTGCCCTATCATTCTTTAATACAATATCCCTTGCCAGAGATAACAACAAACTTGTCTCCTGCCTATTCTTAGATCTCTCTAAAGCTTTTGACACTGTCTCTCACCCTCTCCTCCTGCACAAACTAACCAACCTTAACTTCTCCCCTGCTACTGTTGCATGGTTTTCCAGCTATCTCACTGACATATCTCAAGCAATGAAATGGTAATCTGCACTCTCCCCTCCTCTCCCAGTTAAAATGGTTGTCCCTCAGGGTTCCATCCTTGGTCCACTACTTTTCAACATCTTCACTAATCTTCTTTATTCTTCCCGTCCTCAGTCATCACTGATCCAATACGCTGATGACTCTACTGTCATCACTATTGCTGACTCTCCCCCCAAACTCATCTCTACAACGTACAGACTTCCTTTAACTCAGTAGAAAACTGGCTCTCTGATAACCAGCTTATCCTTAACCCAGAAAAAAATAAGTTATTGCTTTTTCTTCCTAAAAATTACAACCACATTAAATCCACTTTCACAATCCTGTCCCTCAATAACACACACATTGAGGTGGAAACTAGCACTAAACTCCTTGTTGTCATCATTGATGACCAACTTCAATTCGATCTACACATTAACAACTGTATCAAGAAAACTCATCAGAAACTAGGGCTCCTCTACCGCAACAAAAAGTTTCTCACCAGTGAAGCTAAAGTAGCTCTTTCTCTTATGCCTACCTCCTACTCAATCTGTTTTATGGCTGTCAGATTCTTACTTGCCTCAACTCCATACTCCTTGCCAAACTTGAATCTAACTACAACAAGATAGCCAAATTTGCAGCACATCAGACTTACAAGTCACACCACTGTCTCTCACTCAAACACTTTAACTGGCTTGATCTACCTCACCAGCTTCTTCTCCCTCAACTCCAGATCATCCACTCCATCCTTAATTAGCCTTCTTACTGTCCTACCCTATCATCTGTCATCTCCCACTATTCACCTGCTAGATCCCTCTGGAGCTCTAACCTATATCTGCTTGAAATCCACAAACCTAAAACTAAGAAAGGATGTCTTCTCTATAGGTATAATCCTTCCAAGGCATGGAACAAACTCCCACTAGAGATCAGGTCACTCAAGCGACTTAGTCAATTCAAGCTAGCCACTAAATAATACCTGTTAAACCAATGGATCTGCCTCTGCACCCACGTCCCTTAAACAGCTTATCAATCCTAATTCCACACCTGTATCTGCTGCCAACCTATGTACCTTTCCCTAAATCTCTTGACCTTGTCTCACATTAACTTCTCTATCCTAAGCACATTACATAATTCTTATCTGCATAGTGTAAGATTTTACATCTGGTGTCAAAACTATTGTTAGTCCTTCTGAATGATGTAAGATTCTAAATCTGACAGACATAATGATTAGTTTACTGTAGTAAATCCTTGTTTTTTATGTATATGTATGGGCAAAAACTCGGCCGGGGGGGCCACACACGACCGTTAAACGATATGTTGCTTTGAATATTTTCTGTATACCAGTTGTTGTTTGTTTACTTGGTAAATTATAATCTGTAGAACATGTGGAGCTTTTCTCCCCAGGCCTCTGCTGAAAAAGGGCTACTTAGCTCAGTTGGACAAACCCAGTCAACAAATGTAAAATAAATAAAAATAAATAAATAAATAACTGTGTAGAAGATTCTGAAAAAAATATCAACAATTATATGGCATTAGAACAAACAAAGAAAATATTCAGGGATACAGATTGCAATCTCTGGGTTTCATTCAGCTAAGCTTTTGAGTAAATAGGGATTAGAAAAGTGAGGAATAATATCCCAAAGAGTCATCTCAGAGAAAGGGATGTACCTTTGGATGTGGGAGATTTTGTTGCTGCATCAGTTTAAAACTTCAGGGCCAGGCAAGACCTTTATAACAGAGTAGAAGAAAAGAAGTATTTTTGTCATGTATTACAAACAATAAAATAACATGGGTGGAGACAAAGACAAACTACAACTTAAAAGAAGCAAATAGATTATTGTATACAGACATTCAGGTATGATTAGATCAAATTAGAGCCAAAAGAACCAGACCGGAGATCTCTCAAGAGTTTCCCTAGATAGTAAATGAAGTTAGGACAAGTTCATCTAAGAGGTTGGTGAGCAGATTATGTGCAGCATATCAACAAATGAAAACAACCCTGTTAAGGAAGTTAAAAGAGTACTGAGAGAGTTTCTTAAATAGGATATGGGAATGGGAAAACTGAAAAGAAATCTGTAAGGGCTCTAAATACATCACAATGTCCAAAATGTTTAGAGTCTCTGTATGGTAGTACATCTGTACTCCAGCTAAATTACAAAATGTAACAATGAAGGGCTCTTGTTGAAGAGGTATGAGTGATGAACAAGAGGTCTGGCACCATATTTGTTTTGGACATGTCCCTAGTTAAATTAAATAAAACATATCTTATAAACTTTATTAAAGAAGTATTCAATAGAATGAGGGAGATAATAAAGAGCACATATGTGCTCAGATATTGGGAGGAGGCCCAGCTACAAATATACAAAAAAGACCTGATGAAGCTGATATTGATAGCAGATAAAAAGCAACAAGAGGATGAAAAATCAAGAAACACACCCAACCTACATGGCATTAAAGCTAACTTGGATAAAATACCAGACCTTGAGAGTAAAAGTATGCAAGGAAATAACAGGCAAACATATATTAACAAATGGTTGTCATGGTTGCAAAAGGGGGACAAAAACATATTATGCATTAACAATAATCAAGCAATGATATGTAGAACCACATTACAGCTATGCAGAAAGGCTGTATAATGAGGAATTGATATACAGAAAGTGCCCTTCTTAACTAGACAATCTAAGACTGTTCCATACCTTAGATGCCATGAATAGGGGCTAATTGATTAGTAGCTAACAATTATGTAATTAATTCTAGGAGAAGGAGCAATTAAAATGTGTTAATTTTAACAGTGAATTCAGTAGCAGGAGTAAATAATAATGAAGCATCAAAATACTGTACTTAGTTGCATTAGTGAAAAAAATAACTTGCATGGTAATATGTGTTATAAAGTGTTTTAATAAAGTTTGTTATCTCAAAAATACAGGTACTATAAACTGCAGATGTACTGTAGTTTAATGTGATACAGGGGACTATACAGCTATATTTGCCATAGTAATTGTAACACTGTCATACCTATGAAAACTGCAACCAGTGAAATGCATGCTAATAATGATGTTCTACCTATACAATATAGCGAGCTGATCTCCCTATTGAAATATTGGCACTCGAAATGCTGAGTGCTGGCAAACTGAAAAAAAATAATAAAAACCCAGGAAAAGAGTGAATCTCAAAGATTGCTCTTCTTCTTTAAACATCATTTTTGATTAGGTTTTGTCTAAGGTTACAATGAGAAGAAGATCCTGCAAAAATGTCTTTTGGCTTTTCCCAGTTAGGGGTCGCCACAGTGGAACTCTGGTCCGCTAATGGTTGGCAGTTGAGTTTTACCTTGCCGAGTTGCCAGCCCAACACCCAACCTTCAAAGAAGGCACACCCATTCATGCACAGACTTACCTGCATGTCTTTAAACATCACTGGACCACAGGGAGGACATGCAGATTCCACACAGAAGGCGCTGCAGCCGAGACTTGAACTGGAGAACCTCTTGCTGGGACGCGACAATGCTAATCGCTGCACCACCGTGGCCCATAGAAGAAAAACCTGCACATTTCCAAAAAAAAAAAATTTAGAGGGAGATATAAGCACATACCTGCTACACTGTAAAATATCAGGTTATATGCTAAAGAATCTATAGCTGAGAGTGATATGCCCAGAAAAAGAGTCATTGAGCAAAGAATAGTAATACAGGAAGGATGTAATAATGCCTGACATTGTATATATTATTGTGTAAATAATGTACACACAGGTGTTCTGATATATAAATATTCATTGGGTGGTTAAGTCAAGGTTCTTTGCTGTTGAAAGCCAACAACTATGTGTTTGTATGAAATACAGACATAGCGTCATCTTACTGTATCTTTTTTTTCTACAATCAACAAGTGAGATGTGTACACAGACAACAAAGTATCTTTAATTGCTCAATTGTTGTGGGATGGCATTGCAGGACTAATGTGGTTTGTGTGGAACAAGTTGGAAAGGAGTACTTTACCGAAGGGGCTAGTATCTGACTAAAACAAAGTTGCAATACATTATGTGGCCATTATTTTTTATTACAATCCTATGTCTGAGGTATAAGCTGTCAGCAAAGTGGGTATTATTATTGTTGGGGTGAAGGGTAGGAGCTGGCTGCAGATGAGAACAACTTACTCTTTTGTCTCTTTCTCATTTAAAATGTGACTTTACAGGACTGGTGTGCATTTGTGTGAAATAAGTTGGAATATTTACTCTCAATCGCGTGTATGTATATGTATATATAAATATATATATATATATATATATATATATATATATATATATATATATAGATCTACATTTATCTTTATATATTTATATATGTATAAATAAAGGTGTACATATATATATGTGTGTGTGTAGTGTGTGTGTGTGTGCGTGCGTGTGTGTAGATATATATATATATATATATATATATATATATATATATATATATATGTGTGTGTGTGTGTGTGTATGTGTGGGTATCAGAAACTACGTATATCAAATGTACAGTGTCCCAACACACAGTAGGTCAACCCAAATAGTCAACACAGGCAGGGGGTAGACAGCTGTGTGAGACTGACAATCCCCCATGTAGGAGAATATTTCCTTTCCCTGGGGACTGTGCAATCTCAGAGTTAGTATATATAATTAGCAGGGGGTGCTTGCCATTGATTTACCCTGCTATGGTGTAATCCCTGAAACATGCCCAGAACATATCATTCTAAGTGCGTTTGATGTTAGGATATTCATCTGTAGGGTGTTGGGACTCTGTACATTTGATACAGCGTCCTACACCCATATCTGTAGATATATGTATACACACACACACATACATATATATATATATATATATATATATATGTATATATATATATATATATGTCTATATATATGTATATATGTATATATATATATATATATATATATATATATATATATATATATATATATATATATATATATATATATATTTTTTTTTTATATATTGGTTTGGTGAAATACAGTTGAAACTGACCCTGATTTAGCAGAATGACCCTGACTTTGCCTCATATTTTTGGTCTGTTACTATAAAATTACATTTTTTTCTTACAAATCTTTTGATGAATGTAGTCACTAAATAATGACATATATTTCATTTTCAGACTTCATATCCTTTAGAAAATGCATGTCAATGCAAAAACTGTTATTCTAATGACTTAATAAGTATATAAGACTCGAGAGTTATTTTTTTTATCACAATTAAATGAGGTGTATACAATATAGTGTCTGTCACCACAGTGGGCATGGGGGCTGTTTCTCAATTAAAGTATCTATTTATTTATTTTGATTTTGTTTACCAGGCTTATCCAACTGGGTTTAGTCAAGAATCTCTTTCAGTGGAAGCCCGGGGAGAAAAGCCCCAGCATATAACACATTACAAACATTTTTAACAGACTTTCTATAATTGCATGAACAGACATTAAGTAGTATGCATTAACAATTATTCATGTATTTGCTAATTAGATTACATTCATATGAAATAAAGGGAACTATTAGAGCATAAAAGATACTTGGGTATTTAGTAGCTGTTGAACATTGAACATTTGACGAGGTGTATAGGTGGGTTTGTCAAATAGATAATAGATCATGTGGTTAGTGCTTAGAAATTCAAAGGAATGGAAGTGAAGGAAGGAACTTTGCAGGACAGAAAATGTTAATATTTTAGTTAAGCGATGAGGTATTACTATATATATATATATATATATATATATGCCTATCATAAGGTTTCTGTTAGAAGTATAGAGGTGGGGTTGCAAGCAGTGTCAGAAAACTATGTATATGTCCCTGAGATGCTAGTAAAAATATTCAGGTATAGGTGAAAAGTAGTTGTGGGACATAGCTTACCCTGTTGTCTGTTTAAACAGTCTGGTTTCGCAAAACTAGTGTGCATTTTTGTTAAATAATTTATTATTTATTTTACATTTGTTTACTGGGATAAGTCTGACTGGACACGGGTCCTTTTTCAGCAGAGGCCTATAGCAGTTTGTATATTTTTTTTAAATTATGAATAATTACATATTTAGTGTGCTATGCAGATTCACAGGATTTCAAAGCTAGGGATGAGATGCAAATAAATATAACAGGTGGGTAAGGGTAAATGAAAGCAGAGGCAAGAAAGAAAAATGTATATTAGTGGATAAATAATGTGCTGAGAGAGAGGGAGTCGGTAGAGAGGAGTAGGTAGTATAAAGATTAATCAGGGTTTCCAGAATTACAGAGCCAGGTTGCAGAAGGCAGATTTTTGGCAGTGGATGTCATAAATGTTAGTATAGGAAGGTGGGATGCAGGGGTAATTAATGTAGTTTACAGAAGGGAAGAGATACTTTACAGGGAGTAGGAGAGATTTGTGAGAGAGGGGAATGTTATTAGAGTAGAACTAAGTATAAGAGATTAATAAGGGTTGTCACAATTACAGAGACAATATTGCTGTAGGTGGGATTTTTAGGTTCCTAGGCTGGTACTAGGCTATTGGCCCTAGGGCCTATACAAGCCTAGCCATAACAATTCCCTGGATATTTCTTCCCACAATATTTACTTCCATGTTTTTTTCTGTAGCAGGCAACTGAGTAAATGTCAGGAAAATCCTACTAGGACAGCTAGACTTTATTTGGGGTTAATCAGAGTCTCTTTAATTGACAGTAGGTGTGTATCCAAGAAGACTGAATGCTAGAATCAAATCAAAAAGTGTCTCAACAAAGCACGAGTCCAAGGGTGTGCACATCTGTGCAACCAGCCTACTGAACAGTATTCATTTATATTTTTTCCCCTAACAGATCCATCTGTTTTTCAATTGAACTGCACAGGTCATAGGCCACATCAAAGGTGGGAAAAGTCCTGAAATGATTCACAGTGGCCTCGCTCCCTTCATATCACAAAAACCTAGCATTTCAACAGGGGTGTGTACACTCCCTACATGCACTGTACTCACTGCAACAGCTAAGGAAGTTCAACCTCCCACAGGAACTGTTGATTCAGTTCTATACAGCAGTCACTGAGTATGTCTTCAGCTCAGTGTGGTTTGGATCTCCATCTAATCATGACAAAAATGTTAGATCGAATAGTCAGGTCTGCCGAAAATATCATTGGTGCTAGTGTGCACTCTTTACAGGTCCTATACTATTCCAGAGTCATTAAAAGGGCAGGGAAGATCATCACCGACCCTTCACATCCAGCCCACATTCTTTTTGAATTATTACCATCAGCCATGTGTTATAGATTAATATGCACCAAAACAAGCAGATACAAGAACAGTTCCCCCCCCCCCCACACTGGCCATCAAGCTCATAAATGGCTAACTCAGCTTATTAGGCTGGGGTGTTCTTTTTCCCCCAAAGCCTCCGAGGATTCTGCAGTATTGTTTACATATTGTTAATACTGGTTTCTTCCAGAGTTTATTTCAGTATTTCTTGCACTGAGTTGATTGCACTTTGTATGTATATATATATATATATATGTTTACTTCTTTGTCTTGTTCTTAATAGTTGCATGCATGTTTGTTCTTAACAGATGTATGTGTGCCATTTATGTAATGTATACTTGACCGATAAATGTGAGTGATTATGAATAAACTGAGCAATGAATGGTACTGCTTTGTTACACAGCTAAAGATTTATCATCCGGAATTCAGAAGCCAGCCTAAAAAGGCAGTGGGCTCCTTTAGTGGTCAGGATAGTGCTCACTTTTGTTTTACTGTAGAGTTTATAGCAGAAAAAACAAACCACCCTGGTAGCCCGATATTTCACAGTACTGTCTGGCAAGACTGCATGATCTATGCATTTTTTCTAAATAGGTGTAGAATTCCTAGTGAAGCCTGTGGCAGTGTAGTCTCAAACGAATTCTGGTATTTCAGAGTAGGCCAGAGTCAACATGAAGTAGTGAGATTTTCCATAAGATGCTTTTGAGAAGTTCGCGGGACTTAGAAGTTTTAAACTCAAACGTCAATGGAAAAGAAGACATTAAAGGGGTAGCACAAAAGGTGCGCATTACCACATTTCCAAGAATCAGGTCAGGAATATGTTCTGTAGTCATTTTAGTTACCCACTGCTCAGTTTTCTATAAATACATCAAGTCTGGGAATTTTTGACCATATCCTACAATGAAGCATGGGTGCCACAGTTTACTGAAAGACACCCAATTTGCTAACGGGAGAATTCATAAGGCCTTTTTGAAGGAAGCAAAGGAAGTTGTGGCTGAGATGTTGGGGGAAGGTTGTTCCACTGTTTGGCAGCAGTGTTACTATAGAGGGATTTACCTGCAGAATTATTGGCTTTGGTCACATCTAATAGGAGTTTTTGACTGGATCTCAGGACTCTAGCTTTGGTGCTTGGGTGAATTAAGTTGTGTAGAGCAGGGTTTTTTTCAGGGTAGTGAAGTAGTTTGTGGATTAGCGTAAGCTGATTGTAAAGAATAAGGTTGGGTAGTTCTCGCCAATCAAGTGTTTTAAGGGGAGTGCAGTGTTGTGTTCTGTGGGAGGTACTGGTTGCAAATTTGGCAGTTTTATTTTAAAACTTTTGTAGAGTGGAAAGGTCAGATTTTCTGAGATTGATGAATATTGGTGAGGCGTACATAAGAGTGGAAATGAGATGGGTACGTGCAATAGTGGCTCTGTTTAGGAACCGTTTGTGCGTGTATAGCATGGGACTTTTTATGTACTTTCTTTATGGTATTGGCTATATTTATGTTAAATTTCATGTTGCTTTTGATAATAACCCCTAGTAGTTTGGTGTGACTGACAAGAGACATGACTGTGTTATTACTGGGGGTGATGTTGAATTTAATGTTATTAGAAGAGTGTTGTGTGGGTGGAAAGATAATAAGCTGAGTCTTATTGGGATTTAATGTTAATTGTGATTCAGAGAGCCAACTTTCTACAGCAAGAAAATAGGATTGTGTTTGTTGTAGGAGAGCTTGGGGAGGGAGTTGAAATACTTGTAGCTGCACTTTGTGAAACAAAGTTGAAATTACATAGCTCTGAACCATTCCTGATTTCATAGAATGTCACTGATTTTGACTAACATTCTGGTTTGTTCATCTTAAAATGTGTGTTTTTTCTGGCAAATCATCAGGCATACAGTCACTAAATAATGACAGACATTTGAGATTCAGACTTCATATATTTCAGAAAATGCACACAAATGCAAAATGTGTTATTTTAGTGACTTTCTAAGTAATAGCAATATTTAAAATCTGTCTCTCTTTTTCACTCTTTCCCTGATTGTTTCAATAATAGGTTGAGAGGTATTATTTTTATCACAGTAAGATGAGCTGTACACAGCAAAGTGACTGTAACTGCTGGGTGAGGTTTTTGGCTATTTATGGATGAAATTAACTTACCCTTTTTTTCATTTGCTCAGTTTAATTAGTCTGGCTTGAAGGACTAGTGTGCAACTGTCAGAAATAAGTTGGAATACTTGGGCTGCTATGTGTTTATGTGAAACAAACATGAACTACGTCATTGTACTTGATTCTCATTTATTTAATTTATTGCAGTCCAACATCTAAGGTGTACACAGCCAGCAATTTGATTCCTATATGGGGAGAGAGAGTGTGTGTGTGTGTGTGTGTGTGTGTGTGTGTGTGTGTGTGTGTGTGTGTGTGTGTGTGTGTGTGTGTGTGTGTGTGTGTGTGTGTGTGTGGTGGGGGGGTAGCAGGACAATGGTTTGAAAAGCACCAGTGGCCTAAGGTAACTTCATCTGTCTCTGATGATATTCCTGTTGAGCAAAAGTACAGCAACCTCAATAGAAGAAGGAGGGTTCTATAGATCTGGTATATAAAGGAAAAGAACAAATTAAAGTAAATAAGGTAGGGATTTCATTTAACTAATAAATATTAATATGAGGTGCCTTTTTAAGAGAAGAGTTAGACACAGATACCCCAGTGTCTGTATTTGTATTTGTATGTCACCCACTGAATTGCCAACTGGCTCACAGATATCATGCAGGAAATCAAAATATGGGAAGTTACCTCCACAAAGAGACCAGTATGCAGTCCAGTCTTCCAAAGTTCTGTATTGTGGCCTCTCATGTTTGGCATCTATTTTCTGAAGTAATAACCAATAACAAAGTGCTCTGCCTAACTTAATTTGCAGATGATTGCAAGCTAGTAACAGTCATCAAATCCCCAAAATATCTTAGTCATCCTTGCAGGAAGGTTTGTTCCAAATAAATAACTGGTACCAACATCATAGACTGCAACTAAATGGTAAAAAATGCATTATTGTATCCTTTGAGAAGTCATCTATCACAGGGGAACTACCACATTAATAATATGTCCCTAAGAGTTGACCCAATTTTTCAGTATTTGGGAATTTATGTAGATAGTGTGACCTAGCTTTTGACAAACATTTGTCCATTGATGTAAGAAAATCCTTCAATAGTGCACAGCTTATAAACAAAGGATTGTATCTAGACCTACAGATGTCATTATTCCCCTTTACTCAGTCCTCATTAAGCCAATCATTGAGTATAATGCCCCCTTTGGCATGTATCTGTCCAAACTCATGAGACAACTGGAAGTCTCACAAAGATACCTTAGTAAAAGGATACAAGGCAACATGGACCAACTCAAAGTTCTGTCACTGTACTAGATATCCTACAGATTGCAAAGAGGTGACCTGTGTCTGGCATAAAAGGCATTCTCCAACCCAATACTGATGAATTACTGCATATCAGCAAATTAAATGGCATCAGAAATACTCAAGTCTAGGAATCTAAACCTCTTCTGCAACAACAGCAGAATGGTATGCTGGGCAGGTATATCCTGCAAAGGATATCACTGTTCTGGAACAGGCTCCTAAACTACATAAACACAGTTTATCCTTGTCTACATTCAAGCACAACTTGGATCTATAGATGGGAAACAGAGCATTTATCCCACGATTGCCCACTGTACTACTAAAGGACAAAAGCAGCTCCTAAATGCTTTATCACATGCAAGGATCCCCTTAAATTATCCGTGGTATGATCCCAGTTACTCTCATTAGGATTAATATATAATTTTCACCCATGCCATGGATAAGGCCAATCTATAACCAAATGGGATAGGTTAATTTGAGCACAAAAAGGGAAACTGTCTAGGCTTAAAATGGCCCACAAAGGTAGCTAGCCTTGTACTTACCTATGAACCTATAAGAGGAAGCAGTGCTTTCTACTTTATGGCAGGGTGACCCCGAGGAAACATCAAAGTTGGCTGATTGTCAGGTAAGCTGAATAAACTTTAAAAAGAGACAGTGCAACAATGACACTCTAACAGGGCAGGGGAAAACATAGCTAAAGGTGTAGGAGAAGAAGCTGAAGAAAATGTTCTGACATCTTACTAGGACTTACAGAAGAATTTGCTGTACAGAGTAAGTAAAGGCAGAGAGGAATCGGGGCCCAAACAAATATCACATAGCTATTCCAATATGTAAGGATAATGCTAAATGTATTACTTAAAATATAGTGTTGTTTTTCAGAGTATGGCCACACAAGGAAATAGTGAAAAACATTGCACCAGATATGCCAGCACTTTAAAAACAAGTAGTTAAACACCTTAGCACAGCATTCTCAAACATATGGGCTAATGGAACATTTTAATTGGACATCAAAATTCATGCTGAGAGAATTAATGAAGATGGAAAAAACTGGGTCCAAGTTGATAACATACCTCCTGTTTGCCATTAGAGAAGTAGCAAAAGCTTTGTCAGGATTCAGTATATTTGAATTATTATATGGGGACACCTTAATGGAGTGGTAGATGATTGCTAGAGAAACTTTGGAAGAAGAGAAAAAACTCTTTAAAAGAATGATAGAACACTAAACAATTTTGAGGATATGCTGGAAGTAGTAAGGCCAGTTGTAAGGGAACACATACAAGGAGCCCAGGCCATATAACATGGAGTATATAATAGAAATGCAATGGCCAGGGAATTCAAAAATGGAGACTGTGTTAGTTTTGGTCCCCTTTTCAGAAAACACAGTTTTGGTAATGTGATAAGGACCATTTGAAATATCAGAAAAATGAAATTGCATAACCCGCAGACAAGAGAAATCATGAAAAGAAACATAGACCTCTGTAGTTAGATTTATAGCAGAATCTAACAGGTCTGGCAAAGAAAGAAAAATGACCTCTATTCCAGCGGTTCCATTAGATGACACACTATCTAAACCACAAAAACAAGAAATAATGTAAAAAAATAAAATTTTTCATTGCTGCCTGGCATAACACACATGATCTAGCACCATACTAAGACTAAGTTAACACCTTACAGAATAACAGACTCACAGAGAAAAGCTATGCAAGATGAGTTACAGATGATTCTTATGGGAGGGACTAACAGAGGAAACAAAATGTGAATGGAACAGCTTCATAGAATTTGTTTAAAAGACTGATGGAATAACTGGGTTTTATAAGCAAAACAGCACTTCAGAATTTGACAGCCACCCACTGTTTGGCGTTGACAAGCTTAAAGAAAGGTTGAGAAAGGCAAAATTCTTGACCACATTCGATTTATCAAAGGGATTCTGGTAGATGAATGAATGAATGAAATAAGAAAAAAATACAATTTTTTGGCACCAAAAGGCTTATTATAGTGTGCTAATCTTCCTTTCAGGTCGCATGGTACCCCTTCACCTTTTGGAGACTCGTGGATAGAATACTAAGACCACAGGTCAAACCTAGATGATGATATTATATCCAGAAGATTGGGACTTGTGTCTAGCTAAGGTATAGGCTGTACTAGACCCTTCAAAATAGGTTGGTTTAATTACCAGTGCTTTCATGAACAAATTAGGTATGACAGAGATCAAATAATCGAGATGTATTATTGGTAGGAAGATTGTTATGCCCCGGGAAGAAAAAAAGTGAAGCAGTCAAAAACTAGGCCATTCCTTGCACAAAAAAATAAACCAAGGGCATTCTTGGAGTTAGCCTGGTACTATCCAAAAATCATACCCCACTTTGTTTCAATTGCTTGCAGTTTTATAGGTTTAGCAAACAGGAAATGCCCCTTAAAGTTAAATGGACATTAGAGACAGATAATGCCTTTAACCATTAAAAAAAGAATACTCTATTCAGAGACTCTCTTATCCTCTACAGATTTTAGCAGGCCTTTTACACTCTATATTGATGATTCAGAAGAAATCAAAATAATCCTTTATGAGTTTTTAGTAGAACATTATTTAGAAATTAAGTATGGCATAATCCAAGTACTCAACCACACTGAGACAGAATGCTTGGCAATTAAGTGGACTTTATGTTTGCTGAAATACTGCATCTCTGGTAGAAAATTTGCTCTTATCACAGATAATGCCTGCCCTTTATGGTTAAGTTGACAATATGATGAAAGTACAAAAGTGTGCAGATGGGCACTCAGCCAACAATAGTTCCAAGTTCACAGCGAGACAGAGACCTGGCTCTATCCAGTGTAATGCAGATAGCCTGTCTAGAGCTCACAGTCAAGGGTTTCAAGCAGAAAGGATCAGTGTAACATAGTGCTGGTAGGGCTTGCTAAAATGGCATTTGATGCAAATAAGGATGCTGTTTTAAGAAAATGGTGTAATCAGCGTAGCAGTATGGTTGTATTAGTTAATGACATCTGATTTGTGTTCTATGAAAGAGGGTGTTATAGTACAAGAGATTCAGATAAGTTGGCCTGTTATGGAGAGGAACTGTTTTTCTAGAATAAGACTTCTGGCAGATGTACCTGCAGTAAAAAAAGGAACATTCATAAAATATTCATAGAGCAACTTAGACATCTTCCTGAAAAGGGAATCTTAATGGAGCTTGAAGAGAAGCGAAGAGAAGAGCTTCTACCTGGGAGCACTGTTATATTGTGGATATAATTCAGGTTTCTTGCTGAAGGAGAGAGAATTACTGAATACATACTTTATAGTGACCGTTAGCCCTTATTTTAAGGGGACTCTTGGACTTTGAACAAAAGGTACTACTAACAGACAAGTAGCCTACATGTTTTTCTGTTTCACCTCAGAAAGTTAGTTTAATAAATAGTGTCAGCAAAATGTGGGTAAACATAATGGATCTGCTTACACTAGCCAGAATTTGTCCATAAGAGACTTAAAATGGAAAAAAAGTCATGGGCATTCAGAACTGCCATATAGCTGAAACACCTGATGTCCTCAGGGGGTTATTTGCATATATTCCATGTTACCTCTAATACAAGAGGTTTCAAGGAATCACACAGTGGAAAATCTAGCTTGCCTAGATTTTTCTTGTACTTTTTACCGATTGGTTTGTCTGGGTGACCTTGTTACTATTGTTTTGATATTGTATGGTGAACACAAAGTCTCAACACTGAGAAGAGGATGTGCAGGACCAAGATTGCTTAAGATGCTGTTTAAGCAGTGATTTAAAACTATTGAGTTTGTCAGAGTTTATTTGTGTGGGGATACTGTTCCAGAGTTTAGCAACATATTAGGAGTAGAGCAAGTCTCCTGCAACATTATTTGACTTATTTGTAAGTCATGAGAATTTGTTACTAGAGCGGAGGTCCCTTGCTGGACAGTAGGTCAGTAGTAAGTGCTGTAGTTAGTTGTGAATATGTTAGGTAGTTGTATAGTTCAAGCCAGTTTAATTGCTTTAAGCTATGACAATGATGTATCCTATAAGGCAGATTGGTGGTAAATTTAGCTATTTCATTGCAGCAGGAGGCAAGTTTCTTTCTTTGAGTATTGTTTATGTTTTGTTAGAATAGGAGCAGCATATAAGAGAGTCAGCAGTAAGAAGGTGGTGGCTGGAGTTTTTCTTGAAGTATCTGTAAGGAATCTATTGATCTTATAAAGGAAGCCTAGTTTCTATTGAGTAGCTTTAATATCGTGCAGTATATGCTGGTCATATTTGAGATTGTCGTCTATTATAACACCTATAAGTTTACTGTGAGTTACAGTTTCAATGACAGTATTACTTGCTGAATTTATGGTAAAAAGTGTCCGAGATAAGGAAGTTTGAAAGTGTTAGAAACCTTTCCCAAACAGACTACTAGAGTTAAACATCTCACTTATAGGGAAATACTTATTCTCTATAGGTTACAAATAAATAAAGGGAGACCTTATTTTGATTTTTAAATATCATGACAACTGTGTCAATGATACTTTGGCTTCAAACTGGGAGTTACATTTGTATTACAGCAAGTTGCCACTAGGAACAATAACCTTTTAGTGATTTTACCCTGGTTAATAACATCCATACAGAGCTCCTTTTTCTACCATATAGCTGATAGACTGTTGAACACCTTACCTATTTGTGAAAAAGAAGCACTTGGAAGAATGGTTTGATGTTAAGGTGTTTGATCTCAACTTAAATCATTGTAAACTATTAAGTGGCATTTAAGTAAGCTCTGAATTTGAGTGTATAGTTCATAGTTCAGTACTAGGATGGCTGCCCTCATAGGCCATTTTAAGCCTAGCCAATTTCACTTAGTGAGACTCAAACCCTGAAGCTCTTGTCTATATAGGTAAACACCTTTTTTTCAAACACCTTTATTGAATTATCACTTGTGACATAGGCAAATTTACATTCATATAAAAATAATCATATTATATTACTACAACAAATGTTACATTTCACATATATTGCTGTATATTATACAAGCTAAGCAATATCACATACATTATTCAATTCCTGCCTTTTTCTAACAAGAAACATCTTTATTAAACCATCACTTACTACATAGGCAATCATACATTTATATAAACGAAAACAAACCACACTGGCACAGTCCTAGTTGCAAGCATTTTACATCACAAACCATACTGACACACTCCCAGTTGCAAACATTATACATCACTTAAGATCTACCGAATCTTTCTCACTCAAACTTTACATAGCTCACTTAAGTCCTGCTGCCTTTTAGACTTCATTCCTCCCTTGTATGTATTGTTCCTACAATTCCCATTTTTTTCCTATGTAGTTTCCTCCTACCCTTTTCTAAAGATTTCAATTCCAGCTGTTTTATCTCTGTTTCTGTATTCACTACTTCCAGTATAGTTGGTTTAGATTTTGATTTCCTTTTTCTAGTAATTGTTTTTTTTTGGCAGCCACCATTATCAGACACAGTAAGACCTTACCATGTCTAGACAATTCTGATTCTGTGTCATAGCTCAAAAAATCATCTCCGTCATCAGACCAATCTGCCCACCCAGTATCTCCTACTGTGCATCCCACAAGGAATCACTAAAGTCTGCGAACTCACCACACTCTCAGAAAATATGCTCCCAATTACCTCTTTAATCCTTTTCACACCTCTAGCATTTACTGTCTGCCTGAGGAAAATTTCCCTGGAGTCTATTTGAGGTATAAAAATTTCTATGTAAACATTTCCAGGCAAAAAATCCTAAATCTTCTAGACTTTGTTGCATATTTGAGAGACATACATATATCCTCCCATTGTTACTTTGTGAATAGCTTATCCAATCTCTCTTCCCAATCCTTTCTAACCTCTTCTGACTGATTCTTATAGTTATCGTGCAATATTTTATATTCTCTACTAATTATTCCTTTTTTAATGGCAGTTTCTATTCTATATTCTATTAAAAACTCTATCAGTGCTGGTCTTTTGTTTAGAACACCTCTATTTCTTTCTCTTTGCCTGTACACTGATATTAATCCCTGATAGGAAAGTCTCTAATCTGCAGTCCAAATAAATTATTGGTGTCTTCCCATTTGTTAGGAAAATGCATAATAGCAATGTGCATGCTTAGTACATTAAAGGCTTAAAAGGGTTAATACATTTATTCTGTTCATACTGCATGAATCTGCGCAACTATTAGAAACTTAATAAAAGACACTTTATTCTGCTTATGCAATGAAAATATGTGCAGCTACCGGAAACTTAATAAGATACATTCTATTTCTGCTTATGCCATGAGAAAATGTGTAGCTGCTAGAAGTCTTGATAAAGAAAACAATAGATGTTTGAAAGCTTAAACCATAGTCAGCACTTCTTGTACCAAAGCTAGAAATGTACCTTGAATCTAGGCAAAATGTATCGCATGTGTTAGAACTGTAAAATGGAAGAATTGAAGAGACAAGGTGGGCTAAAATAAGCCCAAGGTCAGGTTGTTTTTCTCAAATGTTTTTGCAAGACAGCAATAATCTGACCATGTCAGCAATAAGCCTGGTAACATTTTCTGTGTAACATACAGAAAGCTGTGTTCCAACTACATCAGCAGTAGATTAGTAACATTTTCTATGTGACATAAAGAGAACTGTATAAGAATAACATACTGGCCACCAGTAAGTCAGACAAACCTTGTACCTACATGCTTTGTCTCCTTGCTGCAAGTAATAAAGGGTGCCTTGCTTGAACCTAATGTGTATTGATCTTTGAAGTTTTTCCTTCTACAGATTGGTCCTTCGGAACGGAACCCTCTCTTCACCTCGGATCCAATGGCCAGGTGGCTGAAACCGTACGGGGAAGAAACCAAATCGATTCTTCTTATATGGAAAGTCCTTCGACTGAATTGTCATCAAAAGAGGCCAACCACTTTCTGATCTGTGACTGAAGGACGGGTCTCCGTGAATCGGTGATCAATCACGTGGGCTCAGGTAAGGTGAATCTCCTTTTTTCTGTTTTCTGTTTTAGATCAGGGACTAGATGTGTATTGTTTTTTATCAGATTGTATTTTTCTTACAGTCATGGATAAAAAAAGAGTACTGTCTTGTCATAGATCAGGAGAAACAGAATAAGTAGGCAGTCATTCTGAAGAGACTGTAACAAAATCCGTGGTACACGTTAAAATCAAAAGAAGTTACGTAACAATCAAAGGTAAAATTAAATGGGTAATAATTGCACAAAAACACCCCAGAACCTGCCGTTAACGGAAGACGCAAAATATATGCAGTTGTAGCGTGCCGATAATATTAGATATTTTTCAAAATGGGTTAATAAATATGAATTCGACGTAAAATTAGAAAAATCTTCGATTATCAAACTTATCAAACAACTCAAAAATGATTCCAAGGGTCAGGTAAAAAAGCAACGGCGGTTAGGAATTCCTCAGGCACACCGGTGGCTGGAGGAAGTAAACCGTAGGGATCAAAGGAACAAAGATTCAAAAGCAATGTTTTTAGATAAGGAGGATAATAACTTAGTAATAGCATCAGCAACTCCGCCTCCCTTACCAGAATATGAAGTGAGTGAACAGGTTAGTCCACCCCCACTTTATCCTGTGGTCACTGAAGATAGAGATATTATAAAACTAAAATTAACTAAAATCAGAGATCCCATTGGGACCAGGTCCCGAACAAAGGCAAGTAATTCAGAAGAAGGTATTGAGTTATGGAAAATAGTTAAGAATTCACAATCTATAGGAGAAGAAGAAGAAATATGCCCGCTTATAGAAGTACCTAATCCTCAGGCAGGTCAGGACAATCAGGACCCAACTATCTTAGTATATAGACCTTGGACTCCGGAAGATATCCGGAAAGCCACTGAAGGAATTCCCCATCCGAATATTAATTTTAGAAAATTCTCAGAAGACTTACAAGGAATGAGGTTAAGTTATAACTTAAATGGAGAAGAAGTAGAAAAAGTAGAAAAAGTAGTTAGACAAATTGTAGGGCCAGATTGAAAACGAAATATTAGACCTAGCTTTGTTGAGCTTGGAGCTCTATTTAGCAGACACAAAACCAGAAGTTACACTCTTGGTAGAAGGAAGGGAGGTCAAATTGTTGTGTGATTCAGGGGCATCACGGACCCTGATACACCCCTCCAAACTACCAGAAAACATAGAGTCACCTGATTACATACTGGTCAAAGCAGCTAATGGACAGCTGTATCGGGAGCCTCTCACCCATAACATTGCAATAACTGATCCAGTTTCAGGGTTAACACAGAAAAGCAAAATTGTAGTTTCTGCAAAATGCCCAGTAAATCTCTTGGGCAGAGACCTCATGCAGATACATGGATAGCTCATGCAAAAGGGGTCCTGCAGGAAAAAATGTAGTAGGATATGCAGTAGTCTCTGATACTGAGATTGTAGAAGCAAAATTTTTACCACACTATTTATCTGCACAGGCAGCAGAATTGATTGCCCTGACACTGGCATGTACCTTAGCAAAGGGTAAATGTGTAAACATTTTTACTGATAGCCAGTACGCTTTTTCCACTGTACATGTGTTTGCACAACAGTGGAAAAACCGGGAAATGATAACATCTACTGGTAAACCTATAAATCATGCACAGTTTATTTTAGATCTTTTAGAATCTATTCACTTACCTCAGAAAGTGGCCATTTGCAAATGTACAGCTCACACCAAGCAACAGGATAGGATTTCAAAAGGTAATGCGAGAGCTGATACAGCTGCAAAACAAGCGGCCACAGAAATATTTCTTTTAAATAAGGAATTGCAACCATCTGAAACTTTAGACCTAGACATGTTAAAAACAATGCAGACACTCACTATGCAAGCTGAAAAATAGCGATGGATAAAACGAGGAGCGATCCTCGAAAAGGGGCTGTACATATCTAAAGAAGGAAAACCGATACTACCCTCTAATTTGTTTCGCTATGCAGCATTGTTGAGCCATGGGCAGTACCATGTCTCAACAGGGGGGGGGGGGGTGGTACAGCTGGTGAACCAAGTGTTCGCAACGTACGGATTTACAAACTACTCTAAAAAATTTTGTTTGATGTGTCAGATTTGTAACAAACATCATGCACAGGGGGCGATAAAGCCCAAGCAAGGGAATTTCCCCACACCACCATATCCGTTTCACACTATCTGTATGGATTTCATAGAATTGAACAAATGTGAAAATAAAAAGTATTGTCTTGTCATAATAGATATGTTTTCCAGGTGGGTGGAAGCCTTTCCAACCAAAAATCCGGATGCAGCTACAGTGGCAAAAGTACTTGTCAAGGAAATTATTCCTAGGTTTGGCATTCCGGAAAGAATCTACAGTGGCAATGGTACACATTTTAGAAATCAAACCATACAGCAGTTAAGTAAGCATTTTGGTATTTCTTTAAAAAATCATTGTGTATACCATCCACAATCTGCAAGGCTGGTTGAAAGGCATAATGGTATACTAAAAAGCAAATTGAGAAAATTAATAGCTGAGACAGGAAAAACTTAGTTGTACTGTTTACCCCTGGCACTGTTGAGCATGAGAACTGTCCCTTCAGCAAAAGGATTGACTCCTTTTGAAAAAAACTGTTTGGAAGAGCTTATTATACACCCCAGTGGAAACTTCTCATGTCATCAGACCAGGAAGCTGATTTTACATTAGCTGAATATATGAAAAAGTTGTTGAGTTCTAAACATCTGTTGCAGTCAAATTCTGTTTCAGATAAAAAACAAACCGAAACATCGGAAGTGGCAGTGACGCCAGGAGACTGGGTATGGATTAAAATCCTGAAGCGAAAGAACTGGGCATCGCCAAGGTGGGAAGGTCCCTACCAGGTGCTTCTTTCGACACCTACTGCAGTCAAAATAGCAGAATGAGCTTCGTGGATACACCTGACGCACTGCAAGCTAGTAAAGAACTTTGAATTGGACAAAGATCTTACCTCTCCATCGGGACCCTAAGCAAAAAGTCTGGCTACAAAGGGGGGGGGGGTCAGATCAATAGGACTGATCCATCTCAAACCCAGTGAAGAAACCATCGGTGCTGAAGGTCCTATTAGGCAGAGAGTAAGATCATGTGTCCAAAATAAAATGACTGAATCCAGTAAGATCCAAATACACCTACTTGGAAGAACCGGAGAAAACGGAAATGCAGAACAACCGTTTCCACAAAAATATTACATGACCATCCTGTTGACTGTACTGGCAACAATAATCTTTTTATTGTGGCCATTTCTTTTCTCAGCCATGCAAGTAGAACTGAATAAGCGTGCAGAGTGGCACCCAAACTTTAATACTTACCAGGCAATCAAATATGTGTATGCTGAAACCTTCAATGTTTCGAATTGCTGGATTTGCACAGCTTTACCAACAGCATATGGGGGGCTACTGTTAACTGCAGTTCCCCTAGGGGCTAACAAGACCTGGGAAAACTTAATTCATGATACATCAGATGTCACATCAAAAGATAAGGTAGCATTGCACTTGTCTATTCGACAGAAAGGAACTGTGTGTTTTTATAAAAATGATACATTCAAGGTGGGTTGGAGCTATTGCAATGTGACTGTTCCCTATAAATGCTACACTAAATCCGATAACATCAGATCCTATTGCAACATGAGCTATGATTCATTTGTTGAACTGATGCATAGGACAATTGAAGAAGTAAAACATAACGCTGATCTCTACAAACAACTGTCCATAATCGACAGAAAAATGTTTCATGCAGAGCAAGGGTATAGTAAAGTTACTACTAAAGTGGAAGATTGTTACTTTATATGCAGAAGAAAAGCATTTAAATGGCTACCCGAGAATTGGTCTGGCAGTTGTTTTTTGGGATACCTGGTTCCGCCATACGACACACTACAGTTTTACCTCAAGGAAGATTCGAATGTCCGAGAAATCAAGAAGCCTGTCAATCCAGTGGGACAAATCAATGCAGCCTGGAAAAACCATCAAAACTTAGGCCCAGGGAATAACAAAGGACTGTCACACATGAATCTGAGTGATACTGTTATATCATGGGCAGGTGTATTACCAGCATATGGAGCAATGAAATCAATCTGGGAACTGAGAAAATTGTCTATGCTTCTCGAAATAATGAGTAATGCAACCTTTGTTACAATGGACACCAGAGGCAGAGTCTGCCTTTTGTAAACTAAAGCAGTTAATAGCGTCCTCACTAGTTCTGGGATTGCCAAACTATCATAAACATTTTTTCCAGACTGTAGATTGCAAGCAGGGTTACATGACATCAGTATTAACACAACAGCATGGGGATAAGCAATGCCCCATCGCTTATTATTCATCACAACTGGACCCAGTGGCATGGTCTTTACCCCACTGTGTACAAGTAGTAGTTGCAGCTGCAATGGCAGTACAGGCTTCAGCCTCAGTAGTTTTGTTCCACCCTCTCACTTTGAGAGTGCCCCATGCAGTCGCGATCATTTTACTGCAAGAAAAAGTGGCATATCTCTCCCCTGCTAGGCATCTTTCCTGCATGACTATATTGTTGAGCCAACTTCATATGACAATTGAATGATGTACAAATTTGAACCATTCTACGCTGCTCCCAACCCCTGCAGATGGCACACCCCACACTGCCTGCAGGTAATTGAGCAAAAGACCCTACCTAGAAAAGATCTCACAGACATCCCCTTGGATAATGCTGAAGTGACATATTACATGGATAGCTCATGCAAAAGGGGTCCTGCAGGAAAAAACCTAGTAGGATATGCAGTAGTCTCTGATACTGAGATTGTAGAAGCAAAATTTTTACCACACTATTTATCTGCACAGGCAGCAGAATTGATTGCCCTGACACTGGCATGTACCTTAGCAAAGGGTAAATGTGTAAACATTTTTACTGATAGCCAGTACGCTTTTTCCACTGTACATGTGTTTGCACAACAGTGGAAAAACCGGGAAATGATAACATCTACTGGTAAACCTATAAATCATGCACAGTTTATTTTAGATCTTTTAGAATCTATTCACTTACCTCAGAAAGTGGCCATTTGCAAATGTACAGCTCACACCAAGCAACAGGATAGGATTTCAAAAGGTAATGCGAGAGCTGATACAGCTGCAAAACAAGCGGCCACAGAAATATTTCTTTTAAATAAGGAATTGCAACCATCTGAAACTTTAGACCTAGACATGTTAAAAACAATGCAGACACTCACTATGCAAGCTGAAAAATAGCGATGGATAAAACGAGGAGCGATCCTCGAAAAGGGGCTGTACATATCTAAAGAAGGAAAACCGATACTACCCTCTAATTTGTTTCGCTATGCAGCATTGTTGAGCCATGGGCAGTACCATGTCTCAACAGGGGGGGGGGTGGTACAGCTGGTGAACCAAGTGTTCGCAACGTACGGATTTACAAACTACTCTAAAAAAATTTGTTTGATGTGTCAGGGGGCGATAAAGCCCAAGCAAGGGAATTTCCCCACACCACCATATCCGTTTCACACTATCTGTATGGATTTCATAGAATTGAACAAATGTGAAAATAAAAAGTATTGTCTTGTCATAATAGATATGTTTTCCAGGTGGGTGGAAGCCTTTCCAACCAAAAATCCGGATGCAGCTACAGTGGCAAAAGTACTTGTCAAGGAAATTATTCCTAGGTTTGGCATTCCGGAAAGAATCTACAGTGACAATGGTACACATTTTAGAAATCAAACCATACAGCAGTTAAGTAAGCATTTTGGTATTTCTTTAAAAAATCATTGTGTATACCATCCACAATCTGCAAGGCTGGTTGAAAGGCATAATGGTATACTAAAAAGCAAATTGAGAAAATTAATAGCTGAGACAGGAAAAACTTAGTTGTACTGTTTACCCCTGGCACTGTTGAGCATGAGAACTGTCCCTACAGCAAAAGGATTGACTCCTTTTGAAAAAACTGTTTGGAAGAGCTTATTATACACCCCAGTGGAAACTTCTCATGTCATCAGACCAGGAAGCTGATTTTATATTAGCTGAATATATGAAAAAGTTGTTGAGTTCTAAACATCTGTTGCAGTCAAATTCTGTTTCAGATAAAAAACAAACCGAAACATCGGAAGTGGCAGTGACGCCAGGAGACTGGGTATGGATTAAAATCCTGAAGCGAAAGAACTGGGCATCGCCAAGGTGGGAAGGTCCCTACCAGGTGCTTCTTTCGACACCTACTGCAGTCAAAATAGCAGAATGAGCTTCGTGGATACACCTGATGCACTGCAAGCTAGTAAAGAACTTTGAATTGGACAAAGATCTTACCTCTCCATCGGGACCCTAAGCACAAAGTCTGGCTACAAAGGGGGGGGGGGTCAGATCAATAGGACTGATCCATCTCAAACCCAGTGAAGAAACCATCGGTGCTGAAGGTCCTATTAGGCAGAGAGTAAGATCATGTGTCCAAAATAAAATGACTGAATCCAGTAAGATCCAAATACACCTACTTGGAAGAACCGGAGAAAACGGAAATGCAGAACAACCGTTTCCACAAAAATATTACATGACCATCCTGTTGACTGTACTGGCAACAATAATCTTTTTATTGTGGCCATTTCTTTTCTCAGCCATGCAAGTAGAACTGAATAAGCGTGCAGAGTGGCACCCAAACTTTAATACTTACCAGGCAATCAAATATGTGTATGCTGAAACCTTCAATGTTTGAATTGCTGGATTTGCACAGCTTTACCAACAGCATATGGGGGGCTACTGTTAACTGCAGTTCCCCTAGGGGCTAACAAGACCTGGGAAAACTTAATTCATGATACATCAGATGTCACATCAAAAGATAAGGTAGCATTGCACTTGTCTATTCGACAGAAAGGAACTGTGTGTTTTTATAAAAATGATACATTCAAGGTGGGTTGGAGCTATTGCAATGTGACTGTTCCCTATAAATGCTACACTAAATCCGATAACATCAGATCCTATTGCAACATGAGCTATGATTCATTTGTTGAACTGATGCATAGGACAATTGAAGAAGTAAAACATAACGCTGATCTCTACAAACAACTGTCCATAATCGACAGAAAAATGTTTCATGCAGAGCAAGGGTATAGTAAAGTTACTACTAAAGTGGAAGATTGTTACTTTATATGCAGAAGAAAAGCATTTAAATGGCTACCCGAGAATTGGTCTGGCAGTTGTTTTTTGGGATACCTGGTTCCGGCCATACGACACACTACAGTTTTACCTCAAGGGAAGATTCGGAATGTCCGAGAAATCAAGAAGCCTGTCAATCCAGTGGGACAAATCAATGCAGCCTGGAAAAACCATCAAAACTTAGGCCCAGGGAATAACAAAGGACTGTCACACATGAATCTGAGTGATACTGTTATATCATGGGCAGGTGTATTACCAGCATATGGAGCAATGAAATCAATCTGGGAACTGAGAAAATTGTCTAAGCTTCTCGAAATAATGAGTAATGCAACCTTTTCTGCCCTAGAATTGGTAACTGATGAACTGACTGCCATGAGAACAGTGGTACTTCAAAATCGCATGGGTCTTGACTTCACCCTAGCGGCAAGAGGAGGTACATGTGGTTTAATCCAGGAGGAGTGCTGTTCGTATATTCCTGACCAAAAACACGAGATAGACAACCATCTTGAGGTAATCCAGTAGGTGTCGGCCATGACAAAACCAGGACCAAATCCATTGACGGACTTTTTCCAGAAATTGTTTGGGGGGTGGGGCAGTATCCTGATGAACATTCTGATTGCCATCTGTGTAGGGATAGCTCTACTGATGGTGTGTGGGTGCTGCTGCATCCCCTGCATAAAAGGACTAATCAAAAATTTTGTAGACATTTCAGTTTCAGAAACCTTATACCAAGATGCTGAACTCGAGGAGTTACTGAAAAACTGAAAATGCTTTCATGGGCTTAAACTAAATGACTCTCTTAACTGCAAATCCTGAGTAGGAAGAGGTTAAGGGAAGAAAAAAAACTGTTTATGCTTGTTTTGAAAGTAGAATAAAAGTATCAAAAGGCGGGAAATGTTAGGAAAATGCATAATAGCAATGTGTATGCTTAGTACATTAAAGGCTTAAAAGGGTTAATACATTTATTCTGTTCATACTGCATGAATCTGCACAGCTATTAGAAACTTAATAAAAGACACTTTATTCTGCTTATGCAATGAAAATATGTGCAGCTACCGGAAACTTAATAAGAGACATTCTATTTCTGCTTATGCCATGAGAAAATGTGCAGCTACTAGAAGTCTTGATAAAGAAAACAATAGATGTTTGAAAGCTTAAACCATAGTCAGCACTTCTTGTACCAAAGCTAGAAATGTACCTTGAATCTAGGCAAAATGTATCGCATGTATTAGAACTGTACAATGGAAGAATTGAAGAGACAAGGTGGACTAAAATAAGCCCAAGGCCAGGTTGTTTTTCTCAAATGTTTTTGCAAGACAGCAATAATCTGACCATGTCAGCAATAAGCCTGGTAACATTTTCTGTGTAACATACAAAAAGCTGTGTTCCAACTACATCAGCAGTAGATTAGTAACATTTTCTATGTGACATGCAGAGAACTGTATAAGAATGACATACTGACCACCAGTAAGTCAGACAAACCTTGTACCTACATGCTTTGTCTCTTTGCTGCAAGTAATAAAGGGTGCCTTGTTTGAACCTAATGTGTATTGATCTTTGAAGTTTTTCCTTTTACACCATTCTGTCATCTTTCCCTCTCTGTTTATTTGCTCAGAATACCTTGGTTCCCTTGCCAGTTTTCTTCAATAAATACCGGCCCCCTATTGTCTGCATTCCTATTTGCAATCATCCCTATTGGCGGAATCTCCTCTCTCCATTCCCATGTTGGTTTAGTTCTTAGAATACTTTCTTCTACTTTATGGATATAATATTCTGCAGATTATTGTTATTTTTCTTAAAGGCATGCATCCAAAATCCCAGTCTCTCTCTGTTTCTTGAGCATCCCCTATGTTTCATCATCATCCCTTTCCACTTTGAATTATAGTTTTCCTGATTGTGCTATGTATTGGAGTCTTAACCGTGTCACTTTGAAATGCCCCTTCAAATTGAGTAGTCCCAATCATTCCTGTTCTACTGGAAGAATCAGCTTATCCCACTTGACTCTTGCCATCTTCCCCTCCTAGATAAAGTCCTTCAGCTCTTTATTAATTGCTACCCACAACTTCTCCTCTGGTTGGTAAAAATATGCCTGACCTGTGCATAAGAATAAAGAGATGAAAAATATTTTAACTGCTTGTATCTTACTATCCATATCCATACAACAAAGCTTCAATTTTCTCAGTTTTTGTATTATCTTTTGTTTAGTCTATTCTCATATATCCTTAGATGCCACACTAGAATCATTTCTAATCCATACTCCTAAATATGTCATTTTATCATGTCCTCATAAATATAGATATTCCTGAACCAGTTCATGTATGGGTACATAATTTACTGCTATTACCTTTATTTTAGCTTCATTCATTTTGTATCCCAAAATGATCTGAAACTGTCTCAAAATATTTCACAACACTGTCATGACTTGTTTGAGGTTTTGTCTGGTACAAAATAATATTTTCTGCAAATAAAGCCAGCTTTTCTTGACTACCATACCAATTATATCCTTGAATTTCTGATTTCCTTATTTTTTTGCCAATGGTTCTAAATATAATGCAGATAATAAAGGGGAAAGAAGACACCCCATACCTGGTTCCCCTGCTCAAGCAGAGATTATCAGAGAGGACCTCACACACTTTAATATTTGCCTCCGAACCCTTATATATTCTCCTAATCAACCTTATAATTTTCTCAGGAAATGCAAATGCTCCCATTGCCCTGCTCATAAAGCCCCAGCTTACTCTGTCAAATGCTTTCTCTCCATCAAGACCCACCAACAACAATGTTAAGAACAGAAGAGCAACAAAGTATGTTTGTTCGTGACTTGTCTGCCAAACTTTTTTGCAGCATTTACAGTACTTCAGGTTTTTGCCTGATATGTTGATTTCGGTCTCCAATGTTAATGAAACTGTTGGAAAGGAAATAGCAAATAATGTATTTGCTTTTACTGTTCCTTTTGTTATTCCCTATCAGTATTTATTGTATCTTATGTCTTTGTCTGATATGTGGACTTCGCTCTCAAATGGGAACTGATCGCAAGGAAACAGAAAATATTTTCTAATGGTCTCTTTTGAAACTATGACTTCATTTGGTCTTGTTTTGCTTTTACTTCTTATTAAAGGAATGCAAGAGTTTTATCAGTTATTAATAAAGAGTTTTTAAAGCCCAAGGAACAATGTTTGCCGCAATAACATGGAGGTGTGTACTAATAGACCAATTTGATTGGTTGAAACTCGCTATTATGTGAAGTCCGCCTCATTGGATGTTACTGACTTTTTAAACACTAAACCCTGTTGACTCATTGGATCTGAAGAAGGCTTGATTAGCTGAAAGCGCTTGTCCATCTGTTTATATCAGAAGGGTTCTTTTTTATGTTTTACTTATTCAAACATTGTGCAATTTCAACTTAAAGTTTCAATTTGGTCTTTGCATTTGCAATGCTATGTTCTACACATCGTGTATCTAGCACTGTTGAAATTACAATCTGAAGTCTCCGTTTGATGTTGTATGTTTTTTACATCATGTATCCTGCACTTTTGTAGCTACAGTCAAAAGTTTCAGCTTGATTTCATTACCTGTGGTGTAACGCTGTTCTGTTTCTACAATTGTTGTTGTTTGCTGAGCGTTCTCTAGCGGAGGTCACTTCTATTTTTGGATTTTGCTTTTGCGCTTGTTGTGTACTCCGCACACAGTTTTCACTTCATTTATTTTTAACTGCTTTAGTTACGTGATGTCCATTGATTTGGTGGATATGGAGAGGAAAAAGTTAGCAACAGACTTTATGTCTGCTACAAAACATCCTCTGATTCAATTGAACATTGCAACAACCGATTCTGTAGTTGCTGAAACTGACAAAGCTGATCTAGATTTTGAGCCTATTTTCAAGACAGTTGAAAATGCCGCTTTAAAATTAAAGAGGTTACAATGGCAGCGCTTTTATATGGAAGCCTGCCTACATTATCAGGTTATTCCTAGAGGCCTCAGGGTTAGGTGTATGCCCAGTTATGTGAACACCTACCCTGAGCTTCTAACAAAATGGCAAGCAATCAATATACAACCAGCTTCAGCTACATGAAATTGCTGATAGACTTTTTTAAGCTTCAAGAAGAGGAAATCAACACTCTGATAGAGGAGAAACAAAAGGAACTAGAAAATATGAATCTTTCTGACAATAATTTCATGAAAAGAATTTACAAGACAAGTTAACAGCATATGAAGTTAAGCTAAAAGGCATTAAGAGCCAGAAATTAATGAGGGACTTTAATGACATATGGAAATGGCATTTATTTGAATGGCCTAGAACCAGTAACAATGCGGAATACTCGCAGAAGGGAGACAGAAATCCTGAAATGAAAGATACATCTCTGCATGTTAATGCTACCATCCATAGACCTTGTGATCTTTTGGTTAGTGCACAAGTTCATCAAGTGAATAAACAAGAGACTATGACCAAAAGAGTCCCGAATGGGAGTATATGCACTGATGAGAATGCTTGCATCATTGAACAAGGACATACATTGGTCTCTCTTGATACAACATCTAATATCAGTCCTTCCAACAATATTGGTATAAATGATCGTCCATTAGGAACAATACCTAAAAAAGGAGCACAACAGCGATCACAGAACAGCTCCATTTTTTAATGTTGAACAAAGTTTCTCGAACTGGGAGATCCATAAGCAGGGAAAGAAAGAAAAGGAAAGTGACACAATAGCCTCTCTGGTGGTTAATATTTCTAAAATTGAGCTTACTCAATCTCAGCTGGGTTTATTAGAGAAAGGTCTCAGTTTTATTCCAGCTACCAGATCCACACATGATGAATTTGCATTAGACCTTAAAATATTTGGAAGGAATCTTACTTTGAAGTATATTTTTGGTGATGCAAATGATACATGTCTTGTTAAGGGCAATACTATGCTTAAGAAACCCAGCATGTTTGTTCCCCTTAATCACCCAGCTGTTAATTCTTTTATTCATGCTTGTGAAGATGAGCTAATGAGAATGAGAATGGCCCATGAAGGAAAATCATACTTTAATTTAGCTAAAGAAGAAGATCATGCACTCAAAGAACTTAAAGAAAGGAATGACATTGTGGTTAAACCTGCTGATAAAGGAGGCGCTGTAGTGGTGTTGGATGCAGTGATGTATGTTCAATGGATGAAAGAACTACTAAATGATAGAAAGACCTACACTTTGATCAGCAACAGGTCCTTTATGACATGCTGCTACAAAGAGAAATCAATGAGGATTCGTATGACCTTTTTGTCACTGAGTACCCCACTATACCAATTATCAGTGGACTACCAAAAATTCACAAAGACATTAAGTGCTCACCTTTGCAACCAATAGTGGCTGGCAGAGGATGGCTAACTGAATCTATTTCTATGTGTATTGAACAAGAATTAAAAAAGGTGTTACCTAAGGCCTCCACTGTTATTAAAGATACTGCTGAGTTCTTACAACATCTATACACAGCCTTAGAGGATCAAAATGATCTCAATAACCTGTTATTGGTCACTTTGGACGTGAAAAGTTTATTCACTTCCATACCGAATGGCTATGGCATTGAAGCTATAAGAGAGTTTTTAACTGAAGAAAAGATATAATCATGTCTGCTATGTAATCTTTTGGAAATTGTGTTGGACAACAATGTGTTCACCTATGATGATAGTTACTATTGGCAGAGATGGGGGTTGCCATGGGCACCCCCTGTGCTAATAGTTATGCAGATTTGGTTCTGGCTGTGTGGGAGAGAGGATGGTCTAAAGATGTTAACAACATTTGGAATGAACAGATAATCCTTTACAATTGGTTTGTGGATGATATCTTTATTGTATGGAAGGGCAATGAAGAAGATCTAAGGTGCTTTGTTGATTTTTTATCACAGACAACCACCTTTTTGAAATTCAGTGTAAAAACATCTAGAGAAATGATTGAATTCCTTGATGTAAGATTGTTTCTTGATCCGACCAAAGGAATAGACACTTGTCTTTACAGGAAATGTATGTGGCGGAATCATATGCTTCACTTCTCTAGTATGCATCCCAGGCATATTTTTAACACTATTGTTGTAAATCAAGTTGGAAGGATTTCAAAATTGTGTACAGAAGAGAAAACTATTCTCGAAGAAGAAGAGAGGCTCGTTAATAACTTTAGCCAACGTGGTTATGATATGAAGAAACTGGATCTGAAAAAAGTTAGGATCAATGATATATGTAAAGGAAAAGGCAGACCTTTTTATTCATCTAGGATTATAGAAGGTGAAAGTGTATATCAACTTCCAGTCACATGAAAAAGAACACCCACGCCAAGGGTCACCAACATATATGATGGACCATGATAATGTCTGCCAAGTAATCAAGAAGTATTAGCCGATCTTAACTTCAGATAAAAAGTTAAAAGGGATTGTTGGAGACACCCCAAGTTTCTTATTTACGAACAAAAAGAACCTCAAAAGAATATTATGTAAGAATGATGGTACACGTACTAACTATGGGCTGGATTCATGAAGGCTTGCATGGAATCTAAGAGTAGAGTAAGACTCTAGACAACCAATATGTCTGCCGAGCGATCCAGGAACAGCCGGCAGGTGCGTGCATGAGAGCTCCCAAAACGACTCTTGCACGGACAGTGTTAGGTTATGCAAATTACCTCATTTGCTGCTGAAAGGTATGCAAATCAGGTAAATTTGCGATACAGGAAACACTAACCTGTCCGAGTAAGAGTAGTGTTATTTGCAGAAATGTACTCGGTTGGTAACTGAGTACCGTTCTGCAAATAGCAAAATGGAGCCATGACAGCTCCAAATAAAGGATGCATCCAGTTGAGGAAGCATGCCAATGGCCAAATATAAGGCCATTGGCATTTATATGTGTTGCAAAATAATAAAAAATAATTTTTTTCCTCGATCTCCGATGTTAAAGCGTAGCACAGCGCCGCGCAAATGTGCGGCGCTCTAAAAAACAGAAAAAAAAAATAAAAGCCAAAAATAGACATTTTATTAAAAATATCCATCTGCCATGCAAGTGAATGGCAGGCTGAAGACAACATGGCTACTGAGTAGTGGTTGCTAAGGGAGGAAACTCAGTCTGAGAGATGTAACCAAGCATTAGTAGGCAATCCTATGCAAATGAGTATAAGGATAGTGAATCCCAATTTCCCCTGCCATGTGAACCATGTCCCTAGAGTGTAAGAGTAGGATTAGGGGAGTAACAGAGTAGAAGATAGGTGACATCATGGGGGGGGTATGTATCAAAGACTGTAAGCTGATTAGAGCAGAATGGCATGTGTTTGCTGTGAGTTACTCAGGACTGGAAGAGGCATGTCTACAGTTGTCTGAACTGAAACCCAGAAACCAAAGGCATACGCCGTGGCTACCACCAAAGTTTCTTGCAAAGATGCTTCCACTGTGTGCGCGCATGTGCGCGCCTGTAAACTACTGTCTAAGCCTGTGTAAAGCATGTGTGCGCCCGTGTAAGCCTGTGTATGGTTGTCTAAGCCTGTGTGCGGGGATGTGCACCCTCCTTAGCCTGTGTAAGGCTGTGTGCGCGCGTGTGCACTTGTGTGCGCGGCGCCGCCCCCTGTGGAAACAGAAAGGGAAAAAGGAAGGAAAAGTAGTAGTAGGAAGTTAACCAAGGAGAACTAGCAGAGGTGCCAGGTGAAATCAATCAGAATCAGCCAATTACACAGGCAGTACACTAGCCCAGCCCAGCCCAGCACTTAAAACTCTGCAAACAACATCCCCCCCATGTTTTACTCAGAAACACTGCAACACTGCAGTATACAAAGAGAAGTGAAAACTTAAAAAGCTTAACTGAGACAAAAAAATGTTAGGGGCTGCCATTGCTATTATAAGGCAACATGTGCAAGATGCTGATGGTGGTGCCATTGTGAATGTGGCTGAGCAACCCACAGTGAGGAGACGGAGAAGAGTGTACAGACCCAGGGTAACCTACCAGGGGGCTATATGAGCTGGAGATGGTGGAGTGCTATAGAGTGGACAGACAGCTCCTGCAGCAAATTGTTGAGCTGTGCAGGCCATGCCTCACACACAGAACCAACAGAGGGGAACCCATCCCAGTGGAAACCAAGGTATGTGTTGGCCTAAGAATACTAGCAACAGGTACCTTCCAGAGACCAACTGGTGATATGATGGGGATTTCACAGGCATCAGCATCCAGGGTACTGCACTATTTTCTGAATGCCATGTTAGCACATGTTGGTGATCATGTATATTTCTCCAATTCCCGTGAGGTATTGTCCAGCAATATGCATCTCTTCCAGCAAATAGTGGAATACCCTGAGGTAGTGGGTGCAATTGACTGCATGCACATACACATCAAAGCACCAGCCGGTGAGCGGAGTAGGGCCTACATCAACCGCAAGGGCTTCCACTCCATCAACTGCCAGGTTGTGTGCAATGCCCAGGGCATAATACTGAATGTGTGTGCTGGCTGCCCTGGAAGCTACCACAATTCCCATATCTGGCATCTGACACAGCTGTACCAGACATTTGCCAATGGGGACATCTCTGACAGTCACCTAGTGGGGGATGCTGGATATGCACTGGAGCCGTGGCTGATGACACCCATCAGAAATGCACACACACCTGAACAGGAACTCCATAATGAGGCACACACACAAACACGAAATGTAATCGAGCATGTGTTTGGGATGCTCAAGTCACAGTTCCGGTGCCTGGACACATCTGGTGGAGCCTTGCAGTACTCGCCAACTACATGTACCCAAATTGTCATGGTATGTGCCATGCTACACAATATGATCCTGCGAAAACAGCTGCAGCAGGAACAGCATGGGGCAGGGCCAAACAGCCCTCCACCATTGCCAAGGCCTGCACAGGCACAACATGACTCGGAGGAGGAACAATCTGAGCCTGCCCCAGTAGGCAGAAGGAGGTGTGCCCAGTATGCCTTGGCCTTGGCAAAGAGGCAACACATAGCACATACACTGGCTCAGTAGGAACCCTGGAAATTATACCTCTCTCTGACTCGCACATAAAATAAAAGGGATGCCTAACTTGACACTACCTGTGTCCAAACATGTATAGGAAGTGTAGTATGTGCATCTAACATAGGCAGCCCTGCAGCACCACTGGAGGCATGATTGCCATATTTTAAGCAATATAAAGCAGTGCTAAGCACCATTTACCAATATTTGGTATATGTAAACAAAATTACCCGTGCCGACTAGTGCAATGTTGGGCAACGTTGAGTAATGTTGGGCAAGGTCGTGCAAAGTCATGCAAAGTTGAGCAAAGACAGGTAAACATGCTCATATTAGCTTTACTGTCCCTTAAGCAGTCTGGTATGCCCAGCATGAAAATAAAAATCAGTGACAGGGCTTGAACCCGGGATACTGTGCATTATAGTCACAGTATTGAACCACTAAGCCATGATAGCATTTCAGTAGCACAGACACAGCAGGACAATTGTACAGTAATGCAAACACAAAGAAATGCTGTAACATGCCCCTAAAGATGCATATGGGTAACCTCCCCCACAGGCCTATGCAGACAGAGAACATCAGGCCAGGCAGTGTGATGTGGGTTGTGTAGGCTATGAAGTTGCAGTCTAATATATGTGGCATTGGACACTAAGAAGTGTAGTACAGAATTATGCCTCATGCCAGTACGATAGGCAATAGTACAGACTGAAATGGTGTACCGTACATAGCAGTGCAGGCATAGCAAATGTGTTTAAGTGTCAGGTGAACCCTTCATCGTATGTACACCCACAGTAACAATCAAGTGTGCCCCTGGGTAGAAATGTACAAAGAATAGCTGTCCCCCCCTGTATGTAGAAATGTTGATAAGTCTATGCAAAGTGTCTCATGGAAGCCCTGCAGGCACAGCATGATCCCTGTTGATCTATGACACAAAGGTGAGGCTTGCTGTAAAAATACAACTTGATTTTCCATACGCATATAGTATAAATGTCTATACTGGGCATGCTCACACACTCCAACAGATGTAGTGGATTTTATTCAGCATCACACTAAAAGGTCATACTGGGCATGCTCACACACTTAAAAAATAAAGCAAATGTCAGGCAACAACATACTGAAAGGTCATACTGGGCATGCTCACACACTTATGCCAAATACGGAGGTGATAATAAGGGATGTATGGACAAATGTGGATAGACATCTCTACTTCCAGAAACACATTCACAAAGTTGTCAGAAAATCATGCTATGTGTTCACACAAACTGCCAAGGTCTGTGCATGTAGGTCAAAGGAGGTTCCCAGTACTCATCAGTCATCAGACTCGTCAAAGAGTACCACAACACACTTGCGATGAATCTGACTAGGCACATTCAGCAGCCAGAAAGACCACTGAAGTACCCTAACAAGAGGATTACTGGCCTCAAACAGTTGCCCCATGCAACAAGACTGAATGTAACCCGATCTGTACTCTGTTGAATCTGTCTACTCAGGAGATCTCTGCCCAACAGACAGGTCCATGTCATGGCTACACTCAGATCTGTTCTGAGTTACAGCTCAATGGCACTAAATATACAGACCCAAATGATATTGCCAACATCCTGGCAGATAGGATCAGTGTTAACTGTACCCCCCTCTCACCCATGAAAGAGCACATCTCTATAATGGAAGACTGCAAAGTTGCTGTCATCACGGCTGCACAGGTAAAAAACACTCTCCAAAGCCAGTATCACAGTGGCCATGGGACCAGATAACTTCACAGGCTGTGTTCCACACAAACCACAGAATGAACAGGCACCACACTGACTTACCATGTGCAGTCATAGTCTCACCTCATGCTTTGTGCCTGTTGAATGGTGCACAGTGATGGTTATCCCACCACACAAGGGTGGAGACACCACGGACCCCAGGAACTAGCGCCCCATTAGCCTGATGAGCCCGCTCTTCAAGGCCATGGAATGTATCATCATACAACATATAAAAAAATTACATTTGTAATCCCCAAACCCTGGACCACAACCATGTTGGGTTTGTAAAATGCAGATCATGTCACCTAAACCTGATAGATGACATTGAAGCAGTCAACAGAACCATCAACAAGGGTAAGGTGGTTCACACAGCCTATGTTGATCCTGCCACGGCTTGCAACACTACCCCACACTCTGGAAATATAGATAAACCCACTAAACTATGTATAAATTGCTATGTCACAAGATGTGCTGCCAACAGGCTTACTGACAGAACACACACTGTGAAAGTAGCAGACTCCAAGTATGACTTTGGACCAGTGATGAGTGCAGTACCACAAGGTCCAGTCCTGTGTCTTGTCCTGTTTAGTATCTACTTCCCTGAAGTAAACTTTAACATGGAAGGTCTGTGGTGACTGACGTTTCCAGAGGACTGCAAACTAGGAGCAATAATTGTAAACACTAACGATGTGGACATCCTACAAAAGGGCCTCACTGAGACAGATGGCTGTTGTCAAAGCAATGGGCACTAGCTCAATGCCAAAAGGTGCATTGTCATCCCCTTTGTTAAAAACTCTGTAGCCAAGAACTACAACATAGGCGGTAGTATACTTAACACTGAAAGTGTGACAAGAGACCTTGGGTCACAGGTGGACACTGGACACAACTGTGATAATCACATCCCCACAATAGTCAGGAAACCCTGCTATGTGGTACACCTCATCACAAAATGTGTCTCATGCAGAATAGAAGAGGACATTGTTCCCCACTACTCATCACTCACTAGAACTATAATAGAGTACAATGCCACTTTTGCTATGTACCTCACAAGACAACTACAACAACTGGAAAGCCTGCAGCAATACCTCACAAAGAGCATTAGCAGCCAGAAATACATGCCATTCACAGACCATCTCAAAATGCTCCATCTGTACTCCCTTGCATATCGCCTACTCAGATGTGTTCACTGCCTAAAATACAAAGCTATGTCAAACGCAAAGCTGTTGGACATGCTCCACGTAAAACACTCACAATCCCTCTGACCTTCGGACCCAAAACCACGAGTGAAATACAAAAGGAAGGAATGTACCCATTTACCTTATGGATACCCACACCTTCAGGTTAGTGGCACAGCATGAGGCCTTGGAGACCATGCAAGTGCAACTAACATTGGGCAAAGCTGCTCATCAGATTGTAGCCTGCTACAGATCACCTACCTTGTCACAGGAACCTCACTCAGTATTCCTGAGAACAGTGGAAAATATAAAGATCCTATCAAACACCATTTTATGAGGTGATTACAACTACCCAAACATTGAGTGCGAGAATTACTTGTGTACAACATCTTTTGCCCAATGTTTCCTAGAGTTTAAAAGCTCTAACACCCAGGAACAGCTGGTCACCATGCCCACTAGAGGTGACACCATACTGGACATGATCATCACCAACATGGGGTACCAGTGTTCCACAACAGAGATAAAACCCTCACTGGTAATATCAGATCATAATGTAATCACACTGGACATCCCCCCCCACCCCCACCCAGTCAATGAAACCACTGTGAAGACATTTTCAAAAGCAAACTGCACATGTCCCAAGACAAAAGTGGAAAGTTCCAAAGACCTCTTGTTGTAGGATAATGGTATACAATCTGACGAATCAGTTACAACTGCATCCTATGAGCATCTACAGGGATGCATGGATCGAGACATCACAAATAAAACCAAGATGCACTCTTCCAAAAATAAGAAAACAATCTGGTGGTCATTGACCATAAATAAGCTAGACAACAGAAGGAGGAAACTAACACCTGATAAAGGCAACTTCACTAAAGCAAAGGCATCACTGATCATTATTAGGAAGAAGCAATGATCGCTCATAAAACAATTCAAGGACACTTTCAAAAGACAAATTGCTAAGGACTGTAAGAATAACAACCACAAAGCCTGCGGTCGCTATACCAGACATGTAGGTGTCAACTTCCAAATATACTGTCAGCTACTGACAAATGGCAAGGAATACACTGAACCAACTTTCATTGCCAACATCCTGGGGGACAAGTTCAGTGCAAACTCCCCCCCATCACCCCCAAAAGGGCCTGTGTCCATCACAGAATGATGCAGAGCCCCAGACATCATGGACATGCATGTAAAGACAGCCCTCTCCAAAGCCAAGAACACAGCATCAATGGGACTGGATGGTGTCCCAGGCTGTGTCTTACACTAGGCCCAAAAGGAACTACACCCTCACCTACATTCACTGCCCAGACTCAATCATACCACAGGGTATGTACCCAAAGAATGGCATACACTAACAGTCACCCAGCCCCACGAAGGGGGTACCACAACAGAACCTGGAAACCATTGCCCTATATGTCTACTCAGCCTGGTCTACAAAGCTATTGAGCAAATTGTCATGGAACCCATAAACAGTGACATTGGGGACCTCCAGACACTGTACTCTACACAACCTCACCTTTTTAAAGGCAGATCTTGCCTCCTAAACATAATTGATTTACTTCAAACAGTTACCAAGGACATAGATGGAGGTGAAAGTAGTCCGCACAGCCCACCTGGACCTCACTAAGGACTTTTTACACCATTCCCCACTGTGTCATCATGAACACGCTTACCAGCCTGAACATCAACAGCTATGTCACAGGATGTGTGGCCAAGTGGCTCACAGATCAAACACACATGTTCAGAGTTGCGGGTGCCATGTCTGACTCTAAGACAGTCACAAATGGCATCCCACAGGTCCTGGCCCTGGGACCCCACCTGTTCAGTAGACACTGCTCAGAGGTACAGGCAAGCATGGGAGGAGTATGGCTGAACAGGTTTGCAGATGACTGCTAACTGTGGTCCATAATCGACTCTATGGCTGACACATACATCCTCCAGAAGGGCTTACAGAGACAGATACCTGGTGTCAAAACAATGCCCCGAGAAGAATGCCAAAAAATGCATAGTCATCCTCTTTGGCTAAAACAAAGTGCAAGCAAATTACCACATGGGTGGTACTCCAGTATGTATGGAGAAAGTCATGAAGGCCCTGGGGACACAGTTAGATAGTAAACTCTCTTTTGATGATCACACGGCCAAAGTGTTTAGACATTCCTTCTATGTAGCCCACCCAATGTCACCTAATGTAACCCACTTTGTCTAGTCTGATGATGTCACCAACCTACAAATATACCTGTGGAAAAGAGCACTCACAGTAATGTGTGTAGCGCGTCGTGTAAATGCCTACTCCTGTAGTATCATAAACCAGTTAGGTAGGGGTTTGAATCCTGCACTTAACAAGTATGTGTGTGTATGTCTGTTTGTGTGTGATCTCCGTGGAGAGGAGCAACCTTTTTGGAGAGTACTCATACACCTTAAAAGTGGTATATTAATCTTTGTCAGGTCTGATGATGTCACCATCCTACAAATATACCTGTGGAAAAGAGAACTCATAGTAATGTGTATAGTGCGTCATGTAAATGTGTACTCCTGTAGTATCATAAACCAGTTAGGTAGGGGTTTGAATCCTGCACTTCACAAATGTGTGTGTTTCTGTTTGTGTGTGATCTCCTTGGAGAGGAGCGACATTTTTGGAGAGTACTCAAACACCTTAAAAGTGGTATACTAATCTTTGTCAGGTCTGATGATGTCACCATCCTACAAATATACCTGTAGAAAAGAGAACTCACAGTAATGTGTATAGTGCGTCATGTAAATGCGTATTCCTGTAGTATCATAAACCAGTTAGGTAGGGATTTGAGTCCTGCACTTGACAAGGGTGTGTGTCTGTTTGTGTGTGATATCCGTGGAGAGGAGCAACCTTTTTGGAGAGTACTCAAACACCTTAAAAGTGGTATACTAATCTTTGTCAGGTCTGATGATGTCACCATCCTACAAATATACCTGTGGAAAAGAGAACTCACAGTAATGTGTGTAGTGCGTCGTGTTAATGCGTATTCCTCTAGTATCATAAAGTAGTCAGATACGGGTTTGAATCCTGCACTTGACACCTGTGTTTGTGTGTAATAACCTTGGAGAGGAGCAACCTTTTTGTAGAGTAGTAGAACACCTTACAAGTGGTATACTTATCTTTGTCAAGTCTGATGATGTCACCATCTTACAAATATACCTGTGGAAAAAAGGCATCCCAGTAATGTGTATAGCACACCGTGTTAATGCGTACTGCTCTAATATCATGAAATAGTTAGGTAGGGGTTTGAATCCTGCACTTGACAACTGTGTGTGTGTTTGTGTGTAATCACCTTGGAGAGGAGAAACCTTTTTGTAGAGTAGTAGAACAGCTTACAAGTGGGTATACTTATCATTGTCAAGTCTGATGATGTCACATCCTACAAATATACCTGTGGAAAAGAGACCTCCCAGTAATGTGTATAGCATGTTGTGTTAATGCGTGTTCCTCTAGTATCATGAAGTAGTTAGGTAGGGGTTTGAATCCTGTACTCAGTGAATGTGTGTGCTCTACGTGTGTGGCACTGTTGGTCAATGTGTTGTGGGTTTTGCTTTTACTACTGTATGACATATCAGTATGCATTGCACATGTGAGGTAGCTGTGTGGCAAATACATATACGTACATGTTACCTCAATTATTGCATGTGTGTGAACCCTGATTTCTCCAAGAAAACAACTGTCATCTTTGCCAGACTGTGCTGCTGGTCACATCTGTATGCTTGTGACAAGGCCAGCCACTGCAGTGATCCCTGGCCTAGGTCATCCGTGTCACACACACTCATTACGGTTTCTATTGAATTGTGTGAGTGAGGGTTTATGGCCGAGGTATATGTCAGACCTGTTCTAACGCAGCAAAGTCTGTCAATGATGACTATTCATTATAGGTGTGGTGTACAACAACCTTTGTGGATATGCATGCAGACCCCTTATTGCTTATGTGATCCACCAAGGTATTTCAAAATCCGTTAGGAAATGTGACTAGCAAAGGAGAGATGACTTAACACTTGGTTGCATGTGCACATCGGTACCTGTTCATCATGTTGGTGGCTACTACCTATGTGGTACTGTGGGGATACTATGTTCCGTAAAGGTGGATGACTATGCTTAGTTTGGCTAATAACTTTACAGCATGGGTTTGACAACAGGTATCTGTCTGTATGATACCCTTGTGGAGGATGTGTGTGTCATCTAGAGAATGTATTATAGGCCACAGTATGCATTACCAGACGTGGACGGACATATCCCTACTGTGATTGCTTGTACCTAAGAGAGCTATATGCCAAACAGGAGTGGTCTCAGTAATGGGTGCAGGTGAATACCACTGGTTGCTGGCATAGTATAGTACCTGAAGGATCCAAATGTTGCTGTGTGTCCTACAGCTGTGTGTCAGTTGTCAAGACATCATCTAACGATTGGTTATGGTCAGGCTGTTGAAGTTATGTATACTACCAGAATGCAGAACAATGACAGATAGTAACAGTATCACCCACAGCACAGTGTCAAACCATGTCATACACACATGTGTAGTCAGGTTCCGAAATGTGTGTAGTACAATGCATACTGGCCACCAATAAAAACTATGGAGTGCTACTGTGTAATACAGGGCATGTCACCCTGCCCATTTGTCCACTATGCACGTACATGCAGACAGTGCACCTCCACCATGTTCACAGATGTACACCTGCAAATCTGTGCTACACACATCCCACACATACTGTCCACTCTCTAACACATGCTGCCAATACTACACACATCAGCCAAGTGGCACGTGGGCGGAAAATACACTATTTTAACTAACACTGGCGTAAACAATACTACAATGACAATCATAGCTTTAATGCATCATGCCTGCTCAGCTACACCTTCAAGCATATCATTACACTCTGCTGCTGACAACATGGTAACATTGCTATACTGCTATAAAGTCACCCTGTGCATCAGCACCATGGTAGCCTGTTCCTGCATCAATGTTACAGATGACAGGAGGTAGCACAGGTTTCATCATATGCACAGGGTGTGTTGTTGGTTTGCCAGAGGCCTACAGTGTGCCATGCAATTGACATGTATGTATGTGTGTGTGTGTGTGTGTGTGTGTGTGTGAGGGGCAAGAGTACTGCTATGGGCCAGTGTTGATGTAATGTGTGCGGGTATGTGTTAGCCCTAGGTATCTGGCTCATGTGTGTGTGTGCCTGCAGGCACACAGTTCCACCATGTGGCTGCCATATATGGGTATTTGTGGGACAGCCACAGACTGTACCTTCCAGGCTTTACAGATCACCGTCTCTGGCCATGGATACTGTACCTGTGCCTGGCAGGGGTGCTACTGACACTATCAGGTACTAAGCCAGACTTGGTACTATCCCCAGAGGTAGATGGATGTACACTGGACCCAGGTCCCTGCTGGGACTGTCCAGAGCCACGTGCACGTGATCTTCTAGGATGTTCTATGGACAGCCCACCCCCAACATTGCTGGGGCTGGTACTGGCACTACGGGAGCGGCTGTGACTTGAGGGACGTCCGTGGTGACTGCCAGCTGCTGTTGTTGCTGGCATACGTCCATGTCGATGACTCAACCATCCCGCACTGTCCTGACACATGGACATGACATTGCAGAGGACATCTAATGTCCCTCCCCAACGTCTATCAGTGACCTCAGTGTAATTACGGATAGCACTTGCAAGGTCATGGATATTGTCAATTACAGTGGTGTTATGTGCCCTCTGTGCCCTTAGTCCCTGTCTGGTGTACTGTTCCATACGTGCCTGTGCCTCCATGACAGCCTGGAACATGCGTGAGGTTGTAAGACCTGCGGCACATCTGCCAGTGGCATGATAGCAGCAGTGCTCCGACTAGAACCCCTGGACATCTGCCTATGTGGTACCCTTCCAGACATCTGGGTATGGCTGCTGTGTCGGGATGCATGTGCCATGGATACCACACTGTCCTGGCCAATGCTGACTGTACACTGTCCCTCAGCTAAGGGCATTGGTGATGGATGTATTGGCAGTATGACTGTGTGCATGGATGGGGTGGACACTTGTGTACTGTCAATTGGTGGCTCAACGACAGACCCTGGCAAACATGCCTGTGCCTCAACACACCTATCATCATCATCACTATTTTGCTCAGTGACATTAGTTTCCCCACTGCAGTGAACCAGCCCAAAGTCAGCACCTGTGAGAGGAAGACAGGAAACACACTTTATGACCTGTACATGATGTCAGCACACATGAACACATGCACACATGCACACATGCACACATGAACATATGCACAAATGCACACATGAACACATGCACACATGCACACAAATGCACTCCTCACTAAAACAGACACACACACACACACACACACACACACACACACACACACACACACACACACACACACACACACACACACACACACACACACACCACCAGCAATCCAGAACATACTCAATAGCAGGTGATGGTGGGGTACAGTATCAGAAGGCAAACAGTTATATCACATGTGTCAGCATGCAGGACGTGTGTTGCTCAACAGCATGCAGTGTGGGTGTAGACAGCCCTTGCTAATAACAGTATACATGGCTTTGATGCATGTGTGTTGTTGTTCAGTGATTGGCCTCACCCTGGAATGCAATGTGTACATGGACACAGCATTGCTGTGCAAGTATTAAAAGCTCTGCAATGTCCTGTCTACCATCACTCACAGGTATACATACCATGGCTGGATGTGTATCTGTGTGTCACATAGATATCCATTTCTGATTAGAGCGTCTGTGTCTTTAGCAGATAATTGTGGACACAGATTTAGCACATGCATGCTATGTATACACACAGGATGAGTGGTGCATATATACCTGATGGAATACCATTGCTCAATATAGACATTGTACAGTGGTTATCGTGAGTGTAGGACATATTGTGGACATGCCAATGCCAGCCATGACATGGCATGCTACAACACAACTGCAACATTAAACATAACACATACACAGTGGGTGTCAGGTGACCTTCACACTCAATAGCATTACAAGACATATATGTGTCACTTTGTACAAATGGTGATTGCTATGCATATTGTGTATTGGTGCATATGTTTGCACACACACAACATTGAGCTGCATAGCAGTTAATGCTATGTGTGGTACTGTGGTCACTGTAACTGGATGGGGTGCAGTACCATGAGCCATCATCATGCAGCATCATGTGGTCACTCAAGACTACTAATGTGTGCCAGATCGGCACATACCATACTGTACCGGAACTGCAGTACCATGGCTACATTCACCATTTCACAGCCAGTTGTTACATGGGTTTGTATGGTGCCCAATAGGGGGCATTGCCTAACATGAATGTGTTATGTGTTGAAGAGTGTCGCACAGCCACATGAGAGGCATCTACCCCTCAGGTATATTATGTGTGCTGTGTGGATGACATTTGGGATACTGGAGTGTGACCTTACAGTGGGTGTCTGAATACGCCATGTGTAGCATGTTAACATGTACTGCATATGACAAAGTTGTGTATGTTGTGTGCATGTGTATTGACTCTGCCTATCCAATGTCCACTACACTGTTGCCACAATTGTGTGGGATGCTCTGTGTATTGTATGTGTTTTAGGCAGCTACCCACGTTACTGGGATGTGCATAGTCTCACAGCAAACATGCACAGCATGCATTATGCGTAGGTGTGATACGTGTGCATGGCCTACAACTCACCTATGACATGCACATATAATTACCAAACAAAATCCTATGCACGGGGAATTGCACGGTCCAAACCAAATGCACAAAAACAAAAAGTAGACCAGCAAAGGCAGATCCAGATGTAAAATATATATTCCAATCCTTTATTGACAGACCGGTTTCGGCATTAACTGCCTTCTTCAGTGTAGGACAAACAGAAAATGTCCTGTTAGCATACATAATATATATTAAATAACAACCAATAGGCATTGATTAATCATGAATATTAATGAGAGATAGAAAAATGTGAAATATAACCAAAGCCTAAACAGTTTAGTGGAGATTTTTTCCATCTATCTCCATTATTTTCAGATTATTTGTAGTGTGTATACCCATTTATTTTCTAATTGGGTATCATTGATAACAGTTTTGTTTATAGGGTATCTTTCTAAGACAACATGTTTATTTTTATTTTTTATTTTTCCATTATGTATTTTGATACTGATTTTTACATCAGTTCCTACGAGTAACTGTATTAAGCTTTATTAAGCTTCATGAAGCATTAGGTTTTTTCTGGCATTCTACATTTATGAATTATAGTAGGTGTCACAGTAATTATGCTAGGTGTTGTTATGTTTTGCATGACTAAACTGTTTAGGCTTTGGTTATATTTCACATTTTTCTATCTCTCATTAATATTCATGATTAATCAATGCCTATTGGTTGTTATTTAATATATATTATGTATGCTAACAGGACATTTTCTGTTTGTCCTACACTGAAGAAGGCAGTTAATGCCGAAACCGGTCTGTCAGTAAAGGATTGGAATATATATTTTACATCTGGATCTGCCTTTGCTGGTCTACTTTTTGTTTTTGTGCATTTGATTTGGACCGTGCAATTCCCCGTGCATAGGATTTTGTTTGGTATGCACATATAATTAGCAATTTTAAATGTAGAACACACTCACCTGCATGGGTCTGCTGCCTTGCTGTCACACCAGAGGGACCTACAAGGATATGAGACAGTTTCTCAGTGGCAACAAGTGTGGCATTGCTACTGTGTGTTTGCAGTGTTACAGTAGTACAACGGTTGGCAGTCACAGGCCTACAGATTATATTCCTAATTATTAGTATTGCACAACACTAGGCACCACATCTTCTAACTACACAGTACACATCTCACATAAGCATGCTCTACCAATAGAGGTAACAGTAGTCTACAGCTATGCCATGTTACCTGCATGCTCCGTGTCAACTTGCTGTGTGGCTCCGGCCTCCATGATGATACATGTTACTTGTTGTTGTTGTTGGCCAGGAGCCACCTGGCTCAGGAGCAGCTCCTCCACTCTGGTGAGGGGGGGATGGATGGCTACCCCACCACCTGTGGCAAGCTGTTGTGTATGGATATCAGACGCACGCTGCCGGACATGTCTAATTAAATCACTGCAGTGATGGTGTACCTGCTCATATCTCCGGTTTTGCATACCTATGTCATTTACCCTGTGGACAAGATCTTGCCACAGTGCAGTCCGCTCATGCTGGTCCTGGCTGGTTCTGAAGAACAGCAGGACATAGTGCTGCACCAGGCTTGTTGTTATCTGTTCCTCCTCTGCTGGGCTATAGGTGGGGTTATGATGGTGGGACATGACCCTGGAAGACAATGAAACAATATGTGTGAGCAAGTCATGTGGCGCACTTAACATTCTAAAGTACAGATATCAATTAACTGCCATATATAGCAACCTATTGGCTGTCGGAGGATACACACTTTCAATACCACATATCAGTGCTCAGCCCACAACTGCCTGACAGTGCCTGGCACACTCTATATATCAAACCATGTTTTGCACAGCAACAAAGATAAACCAGTATGTAAGACTATAAACAGTACATGGCACACTGTATGCGACACAATGCACCACCTAGCCACAGGAGGTATATATCAAGCTAATGCATCAAGAAATATGTAATCCATTGCAATGATTGTAAAGTCCAGTTACAGTATTATCAGTATACCACACTAGTGGTTGATGGCAAACCCCTGCCTAACAAATGTGCACATTTGTTAATATAGGTGGCATACTGCTGTACTACACTATACATGTTGCTAGATACGCACCTATATCCTGTAACACACATATGACCGAGGCCATGGTACAGGCATACCCACACACACATCAGACATACATACCAGACACAAAGGTATGGCAACCCAGATGACGTTTACCTGTGTACCATACAGTATTGTGTGTCAGTAGTTACGAAAACTTATGCCTGAGGTATGTAATCTGTGAGGACTACAGGGAACACACAAAACAGTGGTTCCAAGAAATGTGGACATACACCATACTGTGCTGTTTAGGCATACAGCTTCAGGTAGTACTACAGTTCATACAGGAGTTGTATTCAACAGCAGTAACACTCAATAAGCATACATGTACTGCTTTAGCCTACAATGGGACACCCCAGTCAACACCAAGGGACTATGACAGACCGTATGGCATACTGCTTTTTCCACCTAGCAATTGCATACACATCTTTTGATGGGATCACAGCTTGGACACATAATACTATGACAGAAACAGTTTCCCACTAAGCTATCACACATATACAGAACTCTAACACATTCACCAACACATTCACCATCACACTCAGTTAACCTCACATAGCAATTATTGCAACAAGTACATGTGGGTGTGTATCGCTTCATAGGTAGGTAATAGGCTATTGGCCCTAGGGCTTATAGAGGTCTAGCCATACGCTACCCTGGCCTTTGACACACAGGTAATTACATTTCACGTGTCCCTAACAAGCAGAGCCACAGAGGTGATTCCCAGGGTGTATTTCCTATCTCCCATACAATCATCAGGATTATTTATGACGACTGCTAATTAGGAGCTTTGTTTGCTATTGATAGGTGGTTTGCTCCAGAGTATGGGACGTCTCTGAGATAGGAATCTATCCCTCCAGCATGTGCTGTTTATTGAGGTCACAAGGTTTAGGTCCCTAGAGAATGTAGCTCATAGGGATTGTGATCTGTTTACGTGGAGCATGTCCAACAGCTCTGGGTTTGACATAGCTTAGTATGTTAGGTAGAGGTCACCTCTGGGTAGGCGGTATGTGACACAGTCTAGCTGTGGGTTTGTGAGACGGTCTGCATAGGGCATCTGTTTGAGGCCGGTATTACTCTTTGTGAGGTATGTCTGTGTCATTTCCAGTTGCTGTAGATGTCTTGTGAGGTACATACCACATGGGGTATTGTACTCTATAATGGGCTTTATGTGTGATGAGTAGAGGGGAACACTGACCTTTATTTTCCTGGATAACACACCTTTTGTGATGACGTGTGCCACATAGACAGATGACATGACTAGTGTGGCACTGTGATTATCAGAGGGGAGACTACTGTCCACCTGTGTCCCATGGTCTCTTATCACACCTTTGGTGTTTAGTAGACTACCACCTATGTGGTAGTTAATGGGTACAGAATTTTTGCAAGAAGGGATGCCAATGCAGTGTCGACATTGAACTTGAGTCAATGGCTTTGTTACCAGGCATCTGTTGCAGTAAATATGTCCCTGTCTCTCTCTCTCTCTATATATATATATATATATATATATATATATATATATATATATATATATATATATATATATATATACACACACACACACACACACACACACACACACATATAAACATCCATTGGTGTACATATAGATATACATATAGGCACATATACAGTCCACCTTTCATGGTGGGGATATCAATTATGTGAAGGTTGTGAGGTATACAGTTATGTCATAATATTGCACAGTGTTGTGCGGAATGCATTGAAGGTGTTCTCAGCCCATGTAGCTTTAGCAGGCCTCACTGGCTGCAACACTGCAAACCTGACGAATCATACCCACAGCATTTAACCACCACATATCATATACCAGCACTGTATGCTGTCTTGTTTGCCACACACTACAACCTACATAGAAATAACCACATAACAACCTTCAACAACATATATATGTCCACCCTTCACAAACAGTTGCAGTATGTCCCTTGCTCTATGCACATGTACAGATGCTAATATATCTGACACAGACAGATCTCTCCATATGTGTGTGCCATACCCACACAAGGTCCACACTGTTGTAAGTTTGTGTACCTCACGGCTGACCTGTTGGGCCTTGCTGCAACATGAACAGGTGTCACATGTGAGCACACAGTAATATTAGAGGGTGTATATATAGCTGCAAATGCTAGATTAGCATACTAGCCTGGTACAGCTGTTGCCAATGCTAAGCTACACATTAATATGACTATCATGCATTTGTTACTATGTCACATCCATGTTTATATAACCGTATGCGCTACTCCCCCAAACAGACATTGTACACACTACTGTACAGAACACAGATAACATGGATCAGATGTTTGACATTTAATGCTGAACTACATATGTCACATTCATATCCCACTGCACACAGCTACACACTGATTTCTCCATGCCAGTAGTTATGCAGGGCATCTGTGCATAGATACGTACTGCTGCCACATATGGATGATTCAAACTACGTAGAGTACTCTTCATAAACATCTACTACATGCCAGTAAATACATAGCTGTTACATACCTTTCCTTTGTAGTAGTACAGGATCCACAGGAATCACCACACGAAATGAACTCAGTAAACGTAATATCTTCTTTATTGAAGTAAAAAACACAAGCGCTTTCACGTAGTTACACTACGCTTCTTCAGGTGTATTAAAACTGTAAAAACAAAGTTCTTATATATAAAACATTTTGGCGCGCAAGCCAAAGAATTAAGCAATAATGATCAATTACTGACTCATTAACGTTTCCTCAGTGCGTTTGTTAAAGAAACAGTATAAGCAAGATTAAAAACAGTTGCTGATACCAACAAAATCAAATAATTTAATAGACCATGTCCTTCTGATGCAAAATTCAAATAAACTAAATTACATTATACTAAAAAACTGTCACGAAAATCTCTTTAAAGCATTAATAACGTAACATGTAGAGCAAAATCAGATCGCGTTCCAATTCATTATAAAATCTAAGTGTAGTCTCTGAGATATTCAAGTCTGCGGCTGATCTCAATTTAAAAAACATAAACAGCACTTCGTAAATACAATGCAGGAAATCATCCTGTAATCATAATTTGCCCAAATATGTTAGAAATCCAATAAGGAGACGACATTATAGTTATTTAGGTCATCATCCTCACCTTGACCTTATGTGAAAATGGAATATTGATGTATCGCATAAATATGAACCTATTCTTGTACATAATTCCCATCATCTTAAACATCATGGATATCCATAGATGTCTACTTTGAACCTTAAGTAAACATTCAAACGCTTAACAAACCTGACACTACTGTCAAGGCAAAAGCATTGAAGAATGAGGTAAAAAGTAAAGACTGCTCGTCAAAGAAATTCTCTACTGCCGGGATCTTAAGCATAAATGACAAGCAATTCTAGGGAACCAATCAGCTTATCTCAAATTCAAAAAAACATTTGCTTGGAGATATCCTTAAATTAAACTGTTTAAGTGAAGGATTTTAGCCTCGGCTTCCATAACAGAAACCAGACCAAAGTAATGAGAGCAGGGAGAATTTTAATAAATGATTCTTTTACTGTATATATGAACCTTTGTATGTGTTCGTATTGGTTGTTTCCTTGTGTTTTGTAATAAATTTATTTATTATATCTTATTTATTTTTTGAGATATATTTATTTTTTTCAATATAATTTTTTTTCAATATATTATTTATTTTTCAATATATTATTTTTTTTCCAATATATTTTTTCAATATATATTTTTTTCCAATATATTTTTTTCAATATATTTTTTTCAATATATTATTAATTTTTCAATATATTTTTTCAATATATTTTTTCAATATATATTTTTTTCAATATATTATTTTATTTTTTTCTTTCAATATATTACTTTTTCTTTCGATATATATTTTTTTCTTTTTTCTTTTTTTCTGCAGCTGTTGTCTGCGTCTGCGCCTGTCTCTCTCTGTCTCCCTCTGTACCTGCAATGAAATGATTGCATGTGTGGACAGCAAGTACAGCCTGCTTTTATGGGTATCTGCACCAATTGGTGGCCACCATTTGGCAATTGCATGCAGCCTGCTGTGTGGTACTTTCAGTACTCACTGTCATAGCAACCCAATGCTATAAATTGCTAAGTCAGGTAGGCGTAGCCCGAAGTGGGGACCATGCTTGTTTGCTGTGGACACCGTTGTATAAGTCAGAAGGTTGGTATACTTCTTATAACTGATGCTAGGGGTGTAGCCAGTGATTTGAATGTTGTACTCAGACCTGAATGTTGCCACTTCCAGTACACAGTTGACAGTGTAGAATTGTACTCACCCCTACAAATGCTAACACAAGATACATGGGAGTATGTAGTTTCTTTTCTACTTATACAATTAGCTGCCATACATACGTAGTTATTGAGATGTTTTCATTTGGCACATGAACTGTTTGTGAACTGCTATACTGTGGATATTAATGTACTCACTTCTGCACAGTTTGTGTTTTTTTTTGTTGACATTAGCACAGGATGCTCATGAAAACTGGACAATTCCAGTACTGAGTATGCCTACCTACATCCTTGCTGGACCTTGAACACATGGGTATTTTGTACATTTGGGTGGGGATTGTCCTGCTATGATACTGTGTGGGGGTTGTAAAGTGCTGCTGTAACATTATTTACTGCTAAAATGGCTGGTTCTGTTATCACAGTCATGTAATGCTATTCCACAACTGCTGGTAAAGTTCCACAGAACAGGTTTTGTGTTATGACATTCCTATCTTACCTTTACATTCACTCATTCTGATGCATGATATATATATTTCAGCAACAACCTGCTGTATATCTACTGTGGCTTAGTGGTACTTCATGCAGTCTAGTGTGTCCAAGGTCCAGGGTTCGAGACTGACATTGGTGTTTTATTTTGCTGCTGAGCAGAACAAGGCCCCTCACATGCAGGGTGACTAAGGCACTTTTAAGCAGTTGTAAGTGGGTTTACGTGACGCTTAGCACTACTTAGCTAAGCGCACACAGGTGCACACCCACGCAAACCCTCTAACTACTGTTTAAAAGTGCTTACTCCCGCTAACCCTCGTGTTCATTTCTTTGAAAGAAAAGAAAATGGGGAGATAGAAAAGTGGTGAAAAAGGGGCACAAAGAGGGAAAGACAGTAGGGAAAATAGCTCGGGATGTGCAGGACGGGTGTAGGGAAGGTCCATAGCTGCCCATTTCTTTAACAGCAATTTGAAACCTTCCACCCCTGAGAGAGGGGTGAGGACAACGAAGTATGTTGTACTGCCAATTAAATTTCAGTTTATGTGTCCAGCGGACATGTGTGCAAAATGGGCAGCTATGTATGAGGCGTAATTTTTTTGTGGGAACAGATTGCCCATTTTTTTTTTTTCAGGTGAGAGTGGAATGTGGGGTAGGGGAAGTAGGTATATTTTGGGAGGTAGGTTGGGGAGGTAAACAGACAAGACAAACAAGATGCATACAGGGGCGGAATATGACACATGGGGTGGGTCAACACCATTGACGGGGAAGGGTGTTTGGAAATCGCAAGCCCATGAGCCCACAGATGGCAACAGTGGAACTGAGATCCCCACCCATGGGCAGTCACCACTGCACCTTCACAGCCCAGAGGATGGCTGTGCTGGGGGCTGCGTAGGAGGGGCAGGCTCACCTGTGAGTCACGCCACTCTTGCCTCGAGCTGGCATAGAGGATCAGCGACTGAATGCTCGATCTCCCTATGCACCACAGCCCGGACCGTTCAGAGGGTGATAGGTGTCCCTCCTCCGGCCACGCTTGCACGGGGGGGACAAGCCACATCCCTTGCAGCACTTCCACCTGAAGGTGGCACAGGACCAACAGAGGAGGAGGTCCCGGGCTGGGCACCGGACCTGCTGGTGCCAGGTGCCATCACCAGCTGAGGTGGGACAGGTGGGTCCGCTGGGACCGGCCTTCCCATACGTTCTATGTTTAGGAGGATTTAATGACAGTATGGGTTAGTAATAGCCAACAGCATTCCAATTTAGTTGTAACAGCATACAGTAGTATTCCCATTAACCCAACACACCAGAGTTCCAACAGTTGAACAGCAAGCATAACACATGCATATATAGAAAAACAGTGGAGATTTCAACAGCATGCAGGATTGATTGGTGGCAAAAGGCCACCAAGATTGTGGTATGTGAACAGGGCACATGCATCAAAGTAAATGCAGATATTTATAAACCAATAGGACATGTGTCCCAACAAATGTTATGAGATTAGACATACCCATTGAGGTGTGGAATTGCATTGTTTATGCACATACAGTAGGGTGTAAAAAGATACCTCCATTAACAACTTATATATACTTATAGTTTACACTACATTCCTATTGACTGCAGTTATATATCCCCTACATGTATTATTACACTAGGCAATGTCCGTTAAATTGTGAAATGGGTTTTGCTAGTTCTTGATATACCTGACCTGTATCTGACATACAAACTGTCCTGGATGCAGATGTTTCTGCTACATATTTATATATTTCATTTATATTTATATATCTGCATATCTGGATGTGTTCAGGTGACATTATCAGGTATATGTTGACAGCCCCCTACATTTCTAGCAGCACACTGACATTTCTGGGGAACACAATAACAAGCTACTCATGTGCCAGATTAACCTGTACATGCCGGCCATGAACCGACAGTTGAGGACTGTATAACAGCTACTGGCACTCCCTTCATCCACTTTATATGGGCCTACCCATGTGTGGGTTGACTGCGCTTAATACAGCAGTACTATTTCTATAATGCAAGGGTACAACAACTTTTCAAAGAAAGTGACACGGACACACTCCAGGAATTATATCTTTATTAATTACATTACACACTTTTCTAGTGGCTCTCTCATTTATTTGATATATTATTGCATGCAGAGGTCTTTTATTCAAGACATATTATACCTTTATTAATGGGTTACAACACCTTTTCACGCTGTCTCACTTATTTTATATAACAGTACATGCAGAGAAGTTATTCAACACTTATTATACCTTTATTAATGGGTTACAACACTCTTTTTCAGGCTCTCTCACTTCTTTTATATGACAACACATGCAGAATAATTACTAACCTGCCTGGTGGCGCAGCCTGTCTGCATAGGCTTGCTGATTCGCAGCACGGACAACTGCAACTGTGAAGTAAATGAAGGGATATTGAGACATACCTATCCATAACATAGACTACAATAGCAATTCTTACATACTTCATTCCATGGCTACATACTCAGTAGTGGGGCATTTTCCATTTCACGGGCCTCCGGTATCCATTGGTTCAGTCGGTCCTCCTTGCATCTCTTCAGGTCTGAGTAGTGGTGTCTGACCTGCTCACCAGTCCGAGGGATGCCTGTGGCACTGGTGAGATCATGTGCTTGACGGTTCCAGGCTTCTGTTTTGTATTCAGTGCCCTGAAACTGGCCCTGCAGGAGTCTTGCATCATGATGATGGATGATGAGCCAAACCATTACTTTTGACTCCTCAATGCCCCACCGTTGCGCTCGAAAACGAGAGCCCTCTCCAACACCAGCCATACTGTCTGCAGATGGGAGCTACAACCAGTTATGGCAATTATTCCCGCCTATGGAGCTTAAATATGCCTCATTTCCCACACTTATTTGTGATTGGCCAGTTTTGAAAAATCTCAGCTAAAAGCAAACCTGCTTAGCAATGGGTAAACTTCCATTGCTATATATGAGTGTGTTGGAAATGCATCCATATTTAAAGCTGTCATGGCTTAGTGGTTTAGTACTGTGATTATGGTGCACAGTATCCTGGGTTCGAGGCCTGTCATTGCTTTTTATTTTACTACAGGCCGGACTGGCTAGGAGGTGTGGCTGTGTTTAGCCGACTTTACTCAACTTTGCCCAACGCTGCTCGACGTTGCTCTATGTTGCTCTATGCTGCCCGACGTTGCCCGACATTGCCCAACGTTGGGCTAGTTAGCGCGGTGCGCAGCTCCGCGCGAACATGTTTTGTTTGCGCTAGTTGGCGTGATGCGCAGCTTCACACAAAACTATTGCGCTAGTTAAAGCAGTGCTAAGCTATGAGCAATTGTACTTAACTGTGCTTAATACTAGTAAACTTTGCTTAGTAGTGCTTCACATTGCTTAAGATACGTTACTTATGCATTTATCGGTATGCATGACCATTCCACCTTCTTATATATATATAAAATATCGTTCACTACCACATAGGCCATTTCAATGCATTTTACTGAAATTTAAAAGGTAAATGTCAGGAATTCTTTTTATGCACAAATTTCCTACAGAAAGTAGGTAGGGGAGTGGCGGGACTCGAACCGGGAATGCCTCCTCTTTGTGTGAGGGCTCTACCACTACGCGATTGCTATTTGGCTTAATTTGCATATAAATAGTTTATTATCCTCTTCGATGTCTACACTGCTAACTGTAGCTAAGCAATGGGCAAACCCGCGCATACATGTACAAATACGGGCAGCTATATCGGGAATAATAAAAAAAAAGGAAAGCTTTACATTTTAAACTTGTACAGGGATTTAGAATGTGGGGGAATGTAGTGTTGGGTATGTGGACATTTGAGCGGACTCGCTCATTTCATTTGACATTTGCAGTTTAGGCACTTGCAGGGGCATGGATATTTGGACTGCTTGGCAGTCTGACACGCCCCCTGCACTCGTGCACGCTCCTTGTTAGCCTTAGAGTTGAGTCAGCGCGCCCTCATGAATATGCATGACGTGCTGACATCATACTCTTAGATTGCAGTTTCCGTGTAAGACTTAGTTAGTCTTATATGGTGGATTAGTGAATCCCGGCCTATGTTTACAATTCACTGGGGACAAAGAAATGTGGTTTTTGCAAAGTCTGTAATGTCATCAACTGTAGCAACACATTCACACATCCTGTTACCAAGCAGAATTATGTTTCTCATGGATCAGCTAGTTGTTTAACTAGCAATGTTGTCTATATTGCTACCTGTACTTTATGTACAGCATTCTGTGTTGGAAAAACTAACATGAAGCTTAAGAAAAGAATTAGTAAACATCATTCTGACATCTGCAACCGGAAGGAAACCAATTTTTTATTTCTTCATGTACGTGACCATGATGGACACAGCTTTGTTTTCAAGGTCATTTCTCTGTTACAGTTCACCCTAAGAAAAGGAGATTTGGTTAATCTAACTGAAAGAGAAGAAGCCAAATGGATAATGTGGCTGAGGGCAGATTGTCCTCCTGGTCTCAATAGCTAGGTTCCCTTAAAACCCTTTCTTAAGAACAGAAGAGCAACAAAGTATGTTTGTTCGTGACTTGTCTACCAAACTTTTTTGCAGCATTTACAGTACTTCAGGTTTTTGCCTGATATGTTGATTTCGGTCGCCAATGTTAATGAAACTGTTGGAAAGGAAATAGCAAATAATGTATTTGCTTTTACTGTTCCTTTTGTTATTCCCTATCAATATTTATTGTATCTTATGTCTTTGTCTGATATGTGGACTTCGCTCTCAAATGGGAACTGATCGCAAGGAAATAGAAAATATTTTCTAATGGTCCCTTTTGAAAATATGACTTAATTTGGTCTTGTTTTGCTTTTACTTCTTTTAAAGGAATGCAAGAGATTTTTCAGTTATTAATAAAGAGTTTTTAAAGCCCAAGGAACAATGTTCGCTGCAATAACATGGAGGTGTGTACTAATAGACCTATTTGATTGGTTGAAACTCGCTATTATGTGAAGTCCGCCTCATTGGATGTTACTGACTTTTTAAACACTGAACCCTGTTGACTCATTGGATCTGAAGAAGGCTTGATTAGCTGAAAGTGCTTCTCCGTCTGTTTATATCAGAAGGGTTCTTTTTTATGTTTTTTACTTATTCAAACATTGTGGAATTTCAACTTAAAGTTTCAATTTGGTACACATTGTGTATCTAGCACTGTTGAAATTACAATCTGAAGTCTCCGTTTGATGCTGTATGTTTTTTTACATCGCGTGTCCTGCACTTTTGAAGCTACAGTCAAAAGTTTCAGCTTGATTTCATTACGTGTGGTGTAACGCTCTTCTGTTTCTACAACCTTATAATTTTCTCAGGAAATGCAAATGCTTCCATTGCCTTGCTCATAAAGCCCCAGCTTACTCTGTCAAATGCTTTCTCTGCATCAAGACTCACCAACAACAATGTTATTTTCTTACATTATGCTTCCCTCTGGATCATCAATGTTCTGTCAATGTTGTCAAATGTTTGCCTCCCCTCCACAAAACCACATTCATTGATATCAGTTTTGGCATTACATTTGCCTTTCTTTTAGCCATTATAGACATGAACACTTTATAATCATGGTTTAGTATTGAAATGGGCCTGTATGAAGCTGGATCTGATATATCCTTACACTCTTTAGGTATTACAGCTACCACTGCTTTCTTCCAGGATGGTGGTGCTTCTCCTCCTGTTAAGATATTATTAAACAAAACCTTCCAGCCCTTTATCAGTTTTTTTCCTCCTTGCTTCCAAACTTCCACAGGAATACCATCTATTCCTGGGGACGTCCCTGTAGATTGGTTATATATCACCATTTTTATCTCATCTCTTCCTATCCTGACTGTAATAATTGAGCCTTATCTACCTCTAACCTTAGCATATATAATTATTCCATAAACATTTCCATTTGTATCTTTTCTTAATTTTCATATTACTCTGCTTTATAGAGACTCTCATACAATTTCCAAAATATTTCTAATACCTCTACAGGATCTCTTGTTACCTTATTTGTTATAGGCTCCCTAAGTATGGCGACAGACCTTTCTACTTTTTGTTGCCTGAGTCATTGTGCTAAATGTTTTTGTGTTCTAGTGTGTTTATCAAAAAACAGTTGCTTAACAGCAATCTTTCTAACCTCATGCATATTATCATCGTAATCCCTTATTTTCTGCCTAGCATTCTGCAGTTGATCCTGTTTTTGTTCTATAAGGTTCCCCCTATTCTGCAATACTTTAACATTTTTCAGTCCATCTACATAATTCTTCTTACTTCTTAACCATAGCACCCTTTCTTTTATTTCCACCCTATTTTTAAACACCACCTTAATTTTATCCCACTCCTAGCTATATTTTCAGAAGACAATTCTATTCTCTCTAACAGCTCTGTGAGGTAAACACCTTAACCACTATGTCAACCCCCCCAAAAAAAATCTCATTGACATTGAACATTCAATATTATTTACTGGGGTATTCAGAACCAGATCATGGTTAAATGGGGCCCTAGGCAGGGAAATGGACCAGCCCCCCCGGCAACTGTTCTGATGTCACATTACTTCTCTCTTTCTTACCAGTTACCATAAACACTGCTCAAAACTGTCAGCAGGCGTACCATTTTCTTCCTTACTTTTAAAAGAAGGCAGAAATATGGATTTAATTTAAAACTTTAATTTAAATAACCTTTTCTGCCCCATTCAGTCCCACTAGGCTAGTACTATCTTTCCAGAGGAGACCCTTGGTGGTATTTATCCTACTAAGGGAAATTTGGCCAAAGCATTGGGAGCTTCCCTCTATGCATTTTGGTAGCTCAGGTGGACATAAAAGATTGCACAGCACCTAACAGTAATGCAGACAGATGGGGCTTAGGTTTAACATCTCATCCAAAGGATGACACATTCAGGAGTGCAGCACATCCCTTTAAAGTGCGCTGCAGTATTAGCCATCCATCTATATGATGTAAAAGTAGAACCCGCAGCTTTCTTCACCAAAGGCAGGTATGCTACCTGCTGTGCTCCTAACACTGCTTTCAAGTTTTATAGCACAAACACTGATGGCCATTTGCTAAACAAAACAGTTGCACATTGAAAACAGACTTAGCATGAACAACAATAAACACCTCTTTTCTTGAAGCTGACATTCCTTGAAAATGCATTGAAACTCACATTTATTGAAAATCATTGAAAGTCATATTCATTGAAAATGCATTGAAACTCACATTCATTGAAAATGCACCCCATAGTTTTGAAGATGGTTTTCCATTAAGCAGTGAAACTAAGTGCATGAACAATTAAAAGACCAAAATCATCCATTTCAGAACATCTCAATCAATTCAATGTCCAAGTGTACAGTCTGGTAGTTGGTGTAGAATATTAAGTTCCCTGTTTCCTGTAGCCAGGGTTCAAGTGTGAGCAAGCACACTAACACACACACACACACACACACACACACACACACACACACACACACACACACACACACACATATTCTACCTGCTGTTCTTTCCAAAGGAGTGCCGCACAGCCCAAGGAGGGAATGTTCATCCCATCCCTGGTTCCAAACTTCATGGCAGCAACTCCCAGCAGTATTTGTGTGGTTCATGGCTCTAATGCACATTTGAGAAATTAAATCTCACGTGGGGCTTGCAAATGACATACTTCTAAAGAAGAATACCCACTGACACAATGTAGTACGTCCTTAAAGAAGAAATGGAAGATTTTTTTTTTTATATTAAAATTACATGGTGTGGTAGCCACTCCAGCCAGTAGTCCCCTCAAGTCAGTGGATCCTAGGCAACTACCCAGATAGTCTAGTACTGGATCCAGCTTTGGGGGGTGTTTGTTAAAAAATGCAGAGTCAGATAATGGTCAAATGAATCCCTAAGCAGTGTAATGAAATAGGGCCCCCCACAGCAGTACCCCCACAGCCATTCCAGTGTCCCATTACCTGTCTGTTTCTACCCAGTTACTGGAAACACTGTTCAAGTCTGTCAGTGTGCATGCTATTGTCTTTACTTCTACAATGATTGGAGATATTTAAAACTTTTATTTCAAATTTTATAGCACAAAGACTGGCATTATATTAGAGAAGTACCTCGCGCTCAATTCTGTGCAGATATGGGTGTGTCTGTAGTGACTGACAGGGAAAATGGGCGTGGAAATGCCCGATGGCTGGCAGGCATGCTAATTCGCATGGTACTATGGCTATCCAAAGCACAGTTAACCAGTAAGTAAATATTTCATTCAGCCTGTTTTTCAGGGGGGGCAAGCCCCCCTGCACCCCCACAACCCCTACTTCTTTACATCGCTACCAATTTTTTAAAACACATTCAGCCAGTGAAATGTAACAGTCTGTACAGTACTGACAACCTGCTTAGAGGTTTTGGACACCATGAATTTTGCAATGGTCATACAACACATGTAAATACTGTGCTGAACGGATTACCTCAACCTGATTGAAATGTGAAATATGTGTAAAAAATGCGTTGAAAACATACAAATAAAAACAAAAAAGCCACTCCTTATAACACAAACACTGATAATGGCCATTTGATAAATGCATATAGTTACACATTGAAAACTGACTTGTCTTCCCTTGAAACTCAACATTACTTTAAAATGCACAGAAACTCAAAACTCATTGCAAATGCACAGAAACTCAAAAGTCCTTGAAAATGCACTGAAACTCAGTATTCTTTGAAAACATCAATCCAAGACACTTGCGGAAGAAGGTAAGTCCACTGCAAGTATTGTAGTTCCTTTTCTTTAATATAGCACAAGGAAAAATAATAAAAAACAGAATATATATTGAAGTAGATGATAAAAAAGCTGTGAACACAAAGTGCTTTTCGTCCCCCCTGGTGGTGAGACTTCTTCAGGTAAAGGCATTCACTAAAACCAGTGCATTTAAATACAGTCCACGGTGTATACATGTTGTTAGTCAGCCAATGGGTGAGGGCTATTCCCAACACACTGATGATGTTATGAGGGTCCACTCAATAAGTAATTACTTCCTTTAAGAGTTTATTTCAAAACACCCTCTGGACTTATTAAAAGGCAAGCAAGTATACACTGTCTTATCCAGTATTGTGACATAGTAAATCATACTCATAATATGTAAACATACAGTTATTAAAAATATTTAAATATTTAAGAACATTTTAAAAATGTTGTTGTTAAAAATGCTTGAAAATATTTAAAAATATAAATGTGCTTAAAATGCATATAACAGAATGGTGAAGTATAAAGAAGTAGTAAAATGTACTAATGCATAAAAATAATAATGCATAAAAATGTTCAGAACACTTTTCTGTCTTATGCAGCATGGCATGGCATCCTACAGTTAAACATTAGAATAAAAAATAAAAAATATATATAAATATTGGGGTAACAATTATATATGGAAGCATGGAAGTACAAACAACATTCCTGTCTATACATCATGGCATGGCACCCACCATTTGAATTGTGTTGCTAAATTGACTTCTGTTAAGAGTTTGTACGTATTAGCTTGTACTGAGACAACTGTTATATATTTGACATAGCTAGTTTGTCCTACAATTCATCATGTTAGTCATCTCTGGAGGTTTCTTAGCTTTAAAATACAAGAAATAGAGTAAACCTCATTTAACCCAGGGTAAGCGCAAGATGTAGTCCTGAGTTGCCATAATAACTCTAACCTTTCTAAATGTAAAGATTCTGGGCCTCCTCTTCCATCAGACTTCACACTGTCTACTGCCTTAAATTTAAATGTGTGGTTTGTGTATTCCTGCTTGTGTCTACTTAGAGCATTCTCTTGACTCCCTTTCTTTATATGGTACAGGCGTTCATAAACTCTTTCCCTGAACCTCTTGTCCGTCTCCCTATGTAGAATGCTGGACATTGTTGGCATAGAGCTACATAGATCACAGCTTTAGTCTGACAGTTACATTTGTGTTTTATTTGATACTCTTTATCTGTAATGGTAAAGGTTGACCCTGTAGACATGTGTGGGCAATAATGGCACATGTTACATCTGGACATACCATACCTAACTGCATACTGGTATGTACCCTGGTTATCTTCCAAGATATTTTTTTAGGTTGAGGCCCCGTTTGAAAACTAATTTAGGTGGACCCTCTATTCTTGACCTGGTAGTTGGGTCATTCTGTAAAATGTCCCAGTTCTTAGTGATGATCCTCATGATCTCATATACATCTGAGCTAAAGGGTGTAATCAAACTACCCTGTCCAATATTGTTAGTGCCTGTTTTTATGTGCAAATCTAATGTTAAGTTATTTTACAAAAACCTATTGATCTTTTTGACTGCACTTTTGTCATTATTTGATTCAGTAAGTGGTTTGGGTAACCCCTTCGAGAAAACATACCCTGTAGTTTACTACATTCAATGGAAAAGTCTTCACCTTTTGTGACCATTCTTGCTGCCCTCACTAGTTGGCCCTTCACCACCGATCTTTTTTGGTGAAGGGGTGGCAGCTACTGTAGTATAAAAAGGTGTTCGAGTACGTTTCTTTCCTGTATATAGTTTCTGAATAGCAACTGTTAGTGTAGTCTTTGCTAAGGTTAAAGTCCAGATATGCAATGTTATCTTTTCCAAAAGTAAATGTGAAAGATAAAACGTGTGTGGTACTGTTGAAGTATGGAACCAGTTTTTCTGCTTGGGTATGGTCTCCCTCTCTTAACATACAAATATCATCCAAATAACAGGTGTAATAGTGGATCTGATGTGGGGTCTGCCCTGATTTTTCACATACTCCTCCTCCCAGTAGGCCATCACTAGATTTGCTACACTGCCCATTGCTACCCCTATTTTCTGGAGGTAAAACTTGTTACTGAACATGATGAAATTGTATGATAAAATAATGTCTAAGATGACTTCAACAAGTGTGATTTCCTCTGCTAGTGCCCCTCCCTTGCGTAACATGTAACTGAACCATTCTATACCCTCAGCTGATTCAACTGAATCGTCGGCCTATAGGCATGGTTAGGGTGGGATTTGCTAGTGCGCATTCTGCGAGGTACTTCTCTAATAGATCGCCCAAAGACTGACAGCCATTTGCTAAACAAAACAATGCAGTCTCACAGTGAAAAAAGATTTAGCATGAACAGTAAGCTTCTCTGCCCTTGAAACTCACATTCATTGAAACAGCACTGAAACCCGTATTCAAAGAGAATGGATCTGGCCAGTGGTAGATTAAGTTTACCCTTCAGCTGTTTGCACACATTGTTTGGACTATGCATAAATACAATACAATCCTGATTGAATGAAATTATATTCCTTGTATAATACATCAGCACTTGTTAGAATGTGTTTTAAATTTGTAGGTTTGAACATTTTTCCATTAAGCAATGAAATAAAATGTATTAACCGATAATGACAGAACTACCCATTAAGGAATATTTCAACCACAAAAGGCCACTCAAACTTCTGCCATTAAAATCCACCGATATCAGTTGAGATATACATTCTCTCCAGAAGTAAATGTCATCTGAATAATTCCAAATTAAAGAGATCTATAACTAATGAAGAGGCTGCTGCTGGCAAGCAACTTTACATTTCAGTGTTTCATGTACAAATTCAGTGTTTGCTGCCCTTGAGGAATAAAGTGCCCATGTTACATTAAGAAAAAATAGTGAGCTGGTAATATTGCAAAAGGTAATGGCAGTCAAACCAGCAACATGTTCATAGCTTCTAGGCATCTCATCCAAAAGAGGACACACTCAGGAGTGCAGCACTCCCATCCCCTTAAAGGGGGTACTGCAATATCAGCACTACATCTACATGGTGTGGAAGTAGAACCCACAGCCTTCTACACCAAAGGCAATTATGCTACCTGTTATGCTACTAACACTGCTTTTAAAATTTATAACACAAACACTGATAATGGCTATTTGATAAACACATAAAGTTATACATTGAAAACTGACTTAACATGAGCAACAGTAGACTTGTCTTCCCTTGAAACTCAACATTACTTTAAAATGCACAGAAACACATAATTCTTTGCAAATGCACAGAAACTCAATAGTCTTTGAAAATGCACAGAAACTCAGTATTCTTTGAAAACATACTGGAGCTCAACAGTGAAAATGCACAGAAACTCAACAGTCCTTGAAATGTAGCTGCCGATGACAGTTTGGCAGCTGGGGTAGAGGATTCAGACTCCAGGGTCCTGTATTCAAGGTACAGAGTTTGAGCCTGAATAAGTTAACCAACGTGCCATTCCTAACTAGGGCATTACTCACACCGTGTTTTTTTCCAGAACAGAAACCAACCAATACTACCTCTGTGTTTGTTTCACACAAATGGTTTGTCAGGAATGGCAATAATCCAAATCCATGCTTGTCTGTTAACTATTGCACACTCCACTCTATTGTTTAAATGCCAATGCGTTGTACTAAAGACACACGCACAGATGCTGCTAAGAATGCACTCTACATGCGTCCTTAAAGAAGACATATTAGTTTTGTGGGAGCCCCCTGACCACTTTGGGCCCCCCCAAAGCAAGTGGGTCCTAGGTTACTGCCTAGGGTGCCTAATGTTGGATTTGGATCTGCTTGTCAATAAATGTATGACAGGCTGCTTCGGTGTTGAACAACATGGAACATTGGAACATGGGATTTTTAAGACTCAAAATTAAGAATGATCCTCATAATGAGGTACATTTTAGAGATATACAGTACTGGTTTTCTTGTGGTACACCAGTTTCTTTCCACCTAAAAAAATGTTGATTAATTGGCTACACTAAATAGTCCACGTAAACGTATAACCAGGTAACTCATAGGACCATAAGTGTGTACTAGGCTAATGTCCCTGGAGCAAATAATCAGCCCTTGCAAGTCTTGAACCCAGGACCCTGCACACCATATCCACAGCAATTTACCACTAAGCCATCTGAGCTATAAACAGTTAGTAGCAAAAATATTGGAGGAATCAACAAGAGGAGGCTGGAAGTGAATAGCAAATTGTCCAGAGACAGAACCCACAGTGTGAGTGGCAGGTATGTCCTCAAAGAGCATGAAAGTAACCCATAAGGTGCCATATGGTTCTGTGATAAGAACTTTGGTATTTGACATATACTTCTCTGATCTCCAAATAAAAAAATCTGGAATTGTGGTTAATCAAGTTTGCTGGCAATTGTAAATTAGGCGTTATAGTTGAATACCCTTTATATACGCAGGATCTACAAAAGTAAACTTATACATGTTAATAGTTGATGCTCTGAAACTGGCTAAAACTAAATGTTAAAAAATGCAATATGATTACATTTGGCAAACAAACCCTCCCCCAGCTTAAAGTATAGAAAAATAAAACAGTCCAAAAGGAAGATGTTGTGGAAGACCTTGGAACATGGGTAAGTAACTCCTCCCTCATGTTTGTCCAGCATGTTGCAAAAGTGGTCAGGAAAACCTTCTGTCTGACACAACAGATCGCAAAGGGTATTTCACAGTGGCACAACGAAATTCTGACCCCCTCACTATTTTACACTGATTGGTCCTATCATAGAACACAATGTCCCCTTGGGATATAACTTGCTAAACATATCAAGCAGTTAGAGAGACCCCAAAGGTGCATAACAATAAAAAAGAACATGGGAATAAAGGACATGAGCTATCAAGACAGGCTAGAGGCCTTGTCCCTGGATTTAGTGTCCAAGGGTCAATCTATGCTTGAGCTCTGGGTCATTAGGATCCAGCAGTCCAGAACCTCTTATTTCTCTAAAAATCAAACACTAGAACTAGAGATCTTCACTGCTTCAGCAAATATCAAATCACAGTGGAGAGCCAAATTTGCCATGCAATTACTACCCCTTCTGTGGAACAAACTTCTTCTCCAGATCAAGCAATGTGGCACATTATCTACTTTTAAGAAGGAAATTGACAATTGGATTGGTATTCATAAATTCACCCCAGGTATGGCTGGACTATCTCTTCTTGAGTAAGAAGGTACTGTCTAACAGTGGGCACCACCAGGGTGTAAATGGCCATGTAGCCCGGTTACCTTGTACATTTTGTGGTTCTATGATTATATGAAATGGCAAGACAGGCTTGCTCATACTGGTGAAATGGAGGCAGCCTGATCCAATGCATGATTGACTCTTAGTAGAAGCAGGGAAGGAATACAACATTCAGCAATTGGGTTGAGACATTTGTGCCCAACAAACTGCATAGCACACCAGCTATATTATGGTATTTGTATAGGAGTATGTGTCTACCATGGGGATAATGTTTTAGGAACTCAGTGGATATCTGACTGCCTCAGGAATCAGCATACAGGCTATATGAACAAACAAAAAACACCCATTCTCTCCATCTGACTTGATGAGGGCCTTTACTCTGGATGACTGTTGCTCAAAATCAGTTACCTAATGGTAGACATCATCAGGCTAATCTCAGATGGAGACCAGAGACCCCCCTCTTTTCATTGGTGATGTGAAGGGCAAAGGAGTGACTGGGTGATAGTCCAACTAGGAGAAGGTTTGATGATCAACAGGTAGAGAAGTGGAGAAGATGAACATAAATTAACTTTAACTAGTTTTAACCTATTTTCTTAATTGTCTTTATCATCCTGTCTTATAAAATACACTGTATAATCTACATGTTTTTCTTGTTTGATTAATTGATATATTTTATTACTGTATCATTATTGCTTTTTGTCTTATTTTATAACATGTTCTGAGTATATTACATTTGAATTTGTTTCATGGCTTGAAATATAAAAGTGTAATTTGCATTATGCGGTTATTGCTCATCACTGTTATTGTAATGCTGCCTTTATGTTTGGGTCATAACTAGAAATATTGCTTAGAGGAGTACTGTTTCCTGGTCATGCAAACAAATAGACAAAGTTTTGTTCAAAGGAAATTGTACATTCAGTATAATTTCTGCATAGCTAGGGTATACTTCTGCATGCTTCATCTCCTTATAAACTAAATGCAGTATCTCTAACATTTTTTGTGATTTTGCTGTTTACTCATTCTCTCCCACCCATACAGTTTTGGTAGTGCATGCAGTGACAGCAGGTGGTACCTCCCACGTGTCCAGATTTTGGAGTGATGCCCCTAATTGTATTAAAACTTTTGCTCTTTTGCTCTTAAAATTAGAAACAATTTTGATAAATTCTGAGTTAATAGGACCAGTATGTAAAAAGTGTTTCTAATTTTGGGCCTTTTTTCTAATTAATTTTTACTTTGTCTATAACTCTGGAGGTGAAATTTGAGTCATACTACCTACACTGTTGGACTGGTGATCTGTGCCTTGTCTGTTTCTTATATCCTCCCATATAATCCAGTCCTGTTTATACACCAGTTCAAATAAAGTTGGGCATCAACCGTTCTGTGTGCACCTCTTGCTGGCATGACTTGCCCAGTCCTGCTCTTTGTAGCTATAAGGCTTACTAACTGCTCCCCCAGCCTCCTTGGACCAAGCTGTTGTAGCATTAACTCTCCCCGCACCATCACCAAAGAACTTGATATGCTGCTTTCACACACTCACTCTCCTTTCCCAGCTAATCCCTATATAGGCCAGACTGCTTGTCGAATACAGTTCGCCTGTGCTGTCACTGAGTATTCTGACCACAGATTTTTGGGTACCTAGTGTCTGTCCCTTTACCTAAGAAAGACTAAAATATAAGTGGAACTTGAAGGTTTCTACAAGGAGAAAATCCCTTTTCAATTTCAAGAAAGATTACAATGTTTGAAAGCTTCCTAGCCACCCTCACTTTAAACTCCTCCTTAGTAGATAGGCAAACTGTGCTAGATTATGAGGGGGAAAAATTACATATTAGTGCTAATGCTTATTAGTTTAGGAGAAAGTTTTCAGCTCCTAACTGTCCTTCACCAAACAAGCACGCTTCCTGCATCTGCATACTTTCCATTATTTTAGGTTCATAGGTTTATAGGTAGTTACTAGGCTATCAGCCCAAGGGCCTACGTAAGCCAAGCCGACAAGGTTTCCTGGCTTACACCACCCAAGAAAGTTATTTTCCTGTGCCACTGTCGAGCAGAGACACAGAAGTGGTCCCTGGGGTGTATTTCCTATTTCCCATCCACTCATCAAGATTTGTCTTGAAGAATGTTAATGAAGAACTTTGCTTGACATAGATGGGTAGCCTGTTCCAGGGTATGGGAAGTCTCTGGGACAGGAATCTATCCCTCCAGCATGTCCTGTTTATTGTGGTGACAAGGTCTAGGTCCCTAGAGCATGTAGCTCAGTGGGATTGGGATTTCTTTAGGTGTAGCATGTCCAACAGCTCTGTGTTTGACATAGCATTATATGTTAGGCAGAGATCATCTCGGAGTAGGTGATATGCTATGGAGTAAAGCTGGAGTTTATTTGAGATGGTCAGTGTAGGGTATTTGTTTGAGGCCAGTAATCCTCTTTGTGAGGTACTTCTGTGGCCTTTCCAGCTGCTGCAGATGTCTTGTGAGGTACATTCCAAAAGGGGCGTTGTACTCTATAATGGGTCTAATGAGTGTCGAGTAGAGGGAAACAATGGCCTCTTTTTTTCCTGGATGAGAACCCTTTTATGATGAAGTGTGCCAAGCAGAAGGACTTCCTGACTACTGTGGTGATGTGACTATCAAAGGAGAGACTACTGTCCACCTAGGTCCCAAGGTCTCTTATCACACATTCAGTGTTAAGTAGATTGCTGCCTATGTGGTAGTTCATGGGTACAGAATTTTTACCAAAGGGGATGACACTGCATTTTTTGGCAATGAGCTTGAGGCCATGGCTCTGACACCAGGCATCTGTCTCAGCGAGGCCCTTCTGTAGGATGTCCACATCATTTGGGGACTTGACTATGGCTCCTAGTTTGCAGTCATCTGCGAACTTTGTTAGCCAGAGGCCTTCTGTGTTAGCCTGTACTTCAGAGAAGTGGATGCCAAACAGGAGAGGTCCCAGGACTGAACCCTGTGGTACTCCACTTGTTTGAGGTCAGATTTGGAGTCAGCAACTTTTACAGTGTGGGTTCTGTCAGTGAGCCAGTTGGCAACCCATCTTGTGACATAGGGATTTATACCTAGTTTAGTGAGTTTAGCTATAATTCCAGAGTAGGGGATGTTGTAGAAAGCCTTGGCAAAGTCAAGATAGGCTGTGTGAACCACCTTACCATCATCTATGGCTTTGGTGACTGCATCAAAGAAGTCGATCAGGTTCAGGAGGCATGATCTGTCTTTCACAAACCCGAACTGGGTGGGATCCAGAGTTTGGAGGTTACCAATGTCTTTGTTTATGAGTTCCATGATGATATGTTCCATGGCCTTGTAGACCAGGCTCATCAGGCTAATAGGGCAATAGTTCTGGGGATCAGTGGTGGCTCCCCCTTTGTGGAGTGGGATAACTGTTGCTGTGCACCATTCAGTGAGCACAAAGCCTGATGCAAGGCTATTATTGAACATGGTGCTTAGGTGGGGAGCCAGTTCATTCTGAAGTTCATGTAAAATGCAGCCTGGGATGTCCGGTCCCATGGATGCTGTGTTTTTGGCTTTAGAGACTGCAGCTTCTACCTGCGTAGTTGTGATTACAGGGACTCTACATTCTTCCTGTATAGATATGGGCCCTTTAGGGGGTGGTGGGGGGTAAAGTTAGCACTGAACCTATCTGCCAGGATGTTGGCAATATCAGTTGGGTCTGTAATTTTCGTGCCATTGTGCTGTAACTCAGAGCAGATCTGGGTGTTGCCATCGAGATTCTTGACATAGCTATATAATGCTTTGTGATTATCCTTAGAATTAGTAGTGATTTTGTTTTTGTAGCTAGCTTTGGAGGATTTTATAAGGGATCTCAGCTTCTTACTGAGGCTGACCAGTGAGCTCCTCCACTCATGGGATTTTACTCTCTTGTGCAACAGTTTCTTCCTTCTGTTGTACAGTTTGTTTATGGCAGAGGACCACCAGATTGGCTTCCTTTTTTGGAGGATAGCATCTTGGTTCTGTGTAGGATAGCACGATCCATGCACTCATGTAAGTGCTTATAGAGTGCATTTGTGTAGGATTCAGCAGTTGTAACTGTATTGTCCATCTGCATTTTACAGTTTGTCCTTGGTGAGTAACATCCTCATCCTAAAGAGGGCTACCTCGGTTTGTGTTTCTTCATATTTATATCTGATGTCACCATTTGTTCAGGGTGCCAGCACTGTATCTAGTGACTGTAGTCTGTATTAAGCTAATTAGGATTTACAGAAGTCACAGCAGTATTCGATTCCTGTAACTTTAGCAGTTATTCCCTTATCATTTGCAGGATCCAGTATACATTTCACAATCAGCAAAGAAACATTAGGCCTAAGTAGCTTAATTCAAAGGGAGTGGAGCCTTTATAATAACTCCATATCCAAGGTATTTGTTAAGGACAAAAAGACTGTCTCTATTGATGGCCATTAAAATCTGCCAGAATAAGAAACATAGTATTCCAAATAAAATAACATGAAACATTCATCCGTAGAAAACCTCCTTGCATATGGAAGCAGTACGATGTAACTTATACAAAGACTTGCAATGGTTAGAGGAAAGCATCCTTGTCCTTCCTTCTAGCTCAGAACAGTTAAGACTGACCATATAAAAAGATATTAGAGAAAATATAAAAGGAATGAGAGCCCCCATCATCTGGTAGATTCCATATATATCTACATGTCTGAGAGCCACACTGCAAAATCCAATTACTATTCTCATTAACACTATCATAACTGGTGTTATTCCTACTGTAAGGTAATCAGTAGTCTATCAAAGTAATTCCTTTCATTACAGAAAAGAAACTCAAACCTATCAGAAAACTATAAATCACTTGCCTGTTAATCCCTGCAGCAAAAATACATGAACAGATTGTCCATTTGAAACATATGAATTTTATATCAAATACTCATCATGGCTTCTGGACAGGCCATGGTTTTAATATTTAGCTGATAATTAAGAGTTGTGGCACCCAGCAGGATAAAAGTGCTTTCATCAAATTAAATAAAAAACTCAGAGGACAAACAAAGTCTACCATAGCCAATTTGAGGTTAATTTGTACTCCTAAGCCAAGGACAACTACAAGGCATTCTTTAGCTACATCTGCAACCTCAAAGGCAATAAACAATTGTGTGCAGAGTTCACTGTTAATGAAGCCACTTATACAGAGCCATACAATATAGCAAACCTACTGGTAGATAAATTCATCTCCAACTTACTCCCCCCCCCCACCCTTAACCTTCCCTCAGGCAATACCGTCAATCATAACTCCCCCTACTATCACTAGAGAACAGGTCCTCAATGCTCTCTCCAAGGCCAAGAACATTGCACTGATGGGCCATGACAGTATCCCTGGATGTCTTCTAAAGAGCATGAAACATGACCTATCAGGCCATCTGGAAACACATTTTAACCATAGCCTCCAAACAGGCCTCATGAAAGGAGTATAGCAACCATCATTTCTATGCACAAAGGTGGGCCATCTACAGACCCTGGAAACTACAGACACATAAGTCTCACTAGTCCCATATGCAAAGCCATGGAAATAATTATGATGGAAATGATTAATAATGTCATAGGAAACCTCCAGACACTGGACCCAACACAGTTAGATTTTTGTCAATGGCAAGTCATGCCTACTCACCTTGGTGAACTTCATTGGAAGGGTCACCAAAGCAAAGGATGAGGGCAAAATGGTTTACACTTTCTACCCTGACCTGGCCAAGGCATTTGACAGAATATCCCACTCAGGCATTGTTGACAAACTCAAGAGGTTATGTATAAACCCATGCCACTAGGGGGATAGCCAGCAGGCTCACAGAGAGGATTCAGAAAGTCAGAACTGGGGAGTCCACCTCTACAGCGAGGCCAGTTACAAGCAGAGAGTCCCTCAGTAATATGTCCTGGGACTGCCTCTTTTTTGGCATCTGCTTCTCTGACATAAAGTCCAATCTCAAGGACCTCTGACTGACCAAATTTGCAAATGATTGCAAATTAGGAGCAATCATAGAATCCACCACCAAAACTACTGTCCCCCAGGAGGGGCTGACATAGACAAATATCTTGTGTCAGAGCCATGAACTAAAAGTTAAAATGCCAAGAAATGCATAATAGTATCCTTTGGGAAGTCATCCACCCCTGGTAACTATCATATTGACAGTGCACCCCTAAGAGTCAACCCAGTAGTCAGGGACTTGGGAACACATGTAGACAGTAAGCTAGCCTTTGGCCATCATGTGTCTACAGTAGTGAGGAAACCATTCTATATTATGTAACTTACAAACAAAGGTATGGTGTGTAGGTCCAAGGAGGTCAGTGTTCCACTGTATTCAGCTTTCATTAGACTTATCATTCAGTACAACGTTTCCTTTGGTATGTTCCTAACCAGGCACATCCATCAGTTGGAATGTCCACAGACATTCCTCATTAAACAGATACAGGGCATAAGTAGCATGTCCTATGCAGACACTGTAAAAGCCCTATCCCAGTGTTCTGTCTCCTACAGGCTATTGAGGGGAGAACTATGCCTGGCATACAGGGCATTGTCTGTCCCCACTCTGATGGACCTCCTGCATATCCACAAAACAAGCAGCACCAGAATTACCCATTCTAAAGACTTAAATCTTGCCTATGGTATAAATACTACCTGCTGGAGAGACAGGTATATATCCTATAGGCTACCCATTCTTTGGAACAGGCTCCCATTCATGCAAAGCAGAGTTCCTCCCTAACCCAATTCAAGTGTAACTTGGACAATTGAATGGGGAACAGGAAATTCATCCCTGGTTTGGCACCTAAGTCTCTAATGGACTGTAACTGGTTCATCTCCCAGGCCTCTGCTTGTAAACATTTCATTTCCCAAGGCCCTGCTTACACTTATCAAGAGTACCAGAAATTGTCAGAGATTTGGGATGCACGGCTAGGCTTAAAAAGGCCCTTGTGGTCGTTAGCCTAGTACACACCTATCTACAAATATTTTGAATTGCATTAACAATGGACAGCTGCAGTATTTTTGATTTTAAATAAAACTATTTGGCATGTACAACATTTCATTCTCCTCTAGACATGTCAATCAGAACTCAGAAAGTAACACAAACAAAGACTACATCATATATTAAAAATGTTAGCAAAGAGGTTCTACAAGGCTCAATTCTTGGATCCAGGATGTTCAGCATATGTGTTAACTTCATGTGACAGCACTCGTGAAAATTACATTGTTATGCAGGATATACAGTGCTCATTTATCACACAGTTAATAAATAAAATATAAACTCTGGTAGAAATAAAATTCACTATCTTGAAGAAATGATTCCAATATAATAGCCTGTTCCTAAATGTGGAGAAGAGTAAGACCAAGGCCATAACCTTTATCAACTTTATATTTCCTCAAAACAGGTATCTGCTCACTATTCTAGTTCTTTTACAAGGTGAAACTTCCCTTGGAGTTTACCAGCTTTGGTATATTCAGTCTTGAAACATAACCAGTCTGCCTGGCTTTATATTCCTTCCTTATATGTAAGTACTACTGAAGAAGGATAGTTACAATTTGTATGTGACTAACTGCATGCAGGTAAGTGTATATAACTACTTGCATGTGAATAGCTGGATTTAATTAGGATAAAGCTATCTGTAGAATTGAAGCCTGTGTCTCATCTGCAAAGGGGCTGTTCTTGGTATGACTAGCCCAGTTAAAAGTGGAGTGAACAAAAATAAAATAAATGCAAATAATCATAAACACACCAAAGCCAGAGGTGTCAGACAAGTACCCTAATCCAAGGCATAGCCAGGCGTACTTTATATAGTCAACTAAGTCCATTTTTTCCTGGTCACCTCTCAGAAACATTAGGGCCCACACAGCCTAGAAGGTCTAGAAGTGCCTATATTAATGCCTATCACATGCCTAGAGAAAGAAATACTCATCTAAAAACCCTCTTTTCTATGCTTGTCGATAGCAATATCTGAAAATGCTATCTGCATTTCATAAGTGTAAGGAGTAGTAACTGTACAGATCAGTGCATTGTTAAATGTGAGTGGGTAGGAAGCTGCAGCAGTATGATATATTAGTACAGAAAGAAATGTCTGGCTACAACCATGTCCTGACTTCATAAAAAAATCAACCATATTTCCCTAAGTCAATTGCGTAGCCAAATCTGGCAATTACATGAAACATAGCTGTAATACAAAACAAAAGTCTACTCCACAGAGAAATTTTTACTGATATTTGCACATCAGAGAAAACAACAATTTAATTGACTTGACATTTGACACTTTGAAGTAAACCTGCATGTGGCAGCTCATCACTACATTCCAGAAATAGTTCTGCTAGTCATATCATGACCTCAAATGTTTTTTTTTTTTTCATGGTGTATGCCTTGCAGACAATTGCTAAGCACTTTGTAATGTTACATGTTACCACTAGCAACTCAATTTTTTTTTCTTGCCAGGGTGCAATTTGGGCACAGTAACTAGATGGTGTGGCACACAGAAATAAACACACAAAAAAAGGATATAGAATATCTGTAAAAAATACATACCTGATGTCCATTTCTCAGAAGGCACCTACCTACTGTCCATTTCTATACTAGCTATATGTGCCTTACTTCATAGGAATGTAGTTAGTAGCCAAATGAAATATTAGAGTAACTTTCTCAGAATAATATTTCATAACCCTCAGTGACTACAAAAATGTACTTAGCCATGCTGTCCATGAAAATATATGCCAGATAGAGTGAGCCTTACATTGTCTTACTAGACTGCCAATCAAGTCTTTCAGAACTTTATACTCAACTTTTTATTGACCTAGATATATGCATACAAATAATTTTCATCCTTATTTTCTAAAACTTTCCTGCCTCTTCACAATCAGACTACTGATACCCATAATAAATCCTTTTCTTTTCCACCATCAAAGGATAAAGACAAACTAACAGCCATGTTTTTCTGTTCACATAAAAAGTGTCTGACACTTTAAATCACTTGTTTCTCATAAACCAGCTTTAATTAGTTGGCATCCTCACATCACAGAGCAACATGATCTAAACAAAACAACCTGCATAGTCAAAATTCACAAGGCAACCTCTAGAGAAGTAGAAACAAAAACGGCTTCAGAAAGCAACCAGTAGTTTTAAAGTGCATGAAGTGCTTTTCGTTTAATAAAATCAAACTTCTTCAGATGCAAACATTCAAGGTACAAGTTTAAGTTAAATAAAATACCAGGAAGTGCTTGAGCCTGTCAGCTCACATGCTGTGATGACATCAGCAACAATAGTTAACCCTTCCTGTTCTACACACTATGAAAAAATATTGTTTAAAACTAAAACAATGCTAACAACCATGAACAAGGGAGGGGTACCAGCATCAATATCTAAAGAAAGGTGTGGGTTAGACTTTAATGTGGATAGTCCAGTTACAGAAGATGATTTCACCTTGAGCCTAGTTAATACCTATAATGTGGATAGCCATCATGTATAGAGTATGGTCCAAAAAAACTAGGAATGGCTTAGACGCGACCCGACCTTACTCAGTAGTTTAGGTACTTCACCCAAAATTATACATAGGAGAGGGTGTAACATCAAGAACCTCTTGGAATCTAGTAGACCACAATTGGTGAAGTATCCCGAGATGTTTAAGTGTGAATCCTGCAACTTTTGTAAATTCATGGAGGTGAACGACCATGTCTTTAGATTAAAAGACAGATACAACTGTAATAACAAATTAGTAGTATATTTAGCAAAGTGCCAGTCTTGCCCGGTATTTTATATAGGCAAGACTGAGCGTAAGCTCCGGGAGCGAGTGTACGAACACCAGTACGCTATCAATAAAAAGAAAACGGAGAATGCATTGGCTAAACATATAGGAATATTTCCAAACCATAAATTTAAGTTCAAGATTATTGACCAAGTCAAATATGATATTAGGGGTGGTCCCATCTCCCTAAGACTTGAAGAACTTGAACTTTATTTACACATTCATCTTAACACATGCCACTACCCAGGTATTAATGACATGTGCTCGATTAGATGTCTACTTAAATTGAAAAGTTTAACTAGATGACAGAATCTCTCTTCTAGCTATGTAACACAAAAATAATTTTTATATAATTTATATATTAATTTTATATTAATATTATGAATAATATTCATCTCTAATAGTAATTTACGTTAGTAAACGTGATACCAGAATATTCAGTCTCAATTCTCCTTAAAGGTCATAGTTAGATTGTGTATTTTTTATATATATATTTTTTAAATTATTTTTATATAATGAATGCCATATTGTGGAATTAAGTGAATGGCATAGCATAGTATGAATGCTATAGATTTAGTAATATGGTCATCATAGCTAGTTAAAATTATGTACTAACATCAAGTTAATTTCTTGTATGGTAATTTTAGTCACTGTTAATGATACCTAAATGTATTTCTTGAACTGCCAGCTGAGTTATTTTTCTGGGCTAGGCGATTAGCTATGAACCAGTATGAAATGGAGTTCCTATCAGTTTGTTGAAACTTCAGCAGTTCGAACACCATATGTTCGAACTGTGAAGTTCGAAAACTGATTATCGTGATTCAAAGATGGCTGCCATTCTGTGAACACTGATGAACTGCAGCTCTTCATATAACCTGAGAAAATCTAAACCCTGAAGTGATACCAAAAACTTTTTAACAACAAATCTTCGAAAAAATAATTATAACTTCACTCAGCTATCCTGCAGGAAGAGCAAAAACTGAAGAATAAGACGATATTTAACAGGATTTTAGTAGATTAGCTGGCTCTGAAGAGAGAATCAAACAAAGAAACCGTTTGCTCTTTACACTTTAAGTTTCTGTACTGAGATAAAATGTCGAAAGAGGAAAAAAATATGGACACAACTACTACTAAAACAAAACTTTCAGAACTACAGTCACCGGAGAAAGATGTAATTTCCAAAAGACAAAAAGTTATAAAGCAACAGGAACAACAAAAGCCAGGGATTAAAACTAAAGCTGATCAAGTGTTAAACATGGAAGACATCAAGACTGCTCTGTTACCCATTCAAGAAGCTCTGAAAGAACTTACTACCCAAATACAAACGTTTGGAATTTCCTGCCCCCAAATTCTTGAAACAATGGACAAGACTGAAGCTCGGATATCAGAAAATGAAGATAAACTAACTTTACTTGCAAAAAAATCAGATACACATGATCTGGACATTCTGGCTATTCAAACAAAGATTACTGATTTAGAAGCAAGATCCAGGAGAAACAATATCATTATTAGAGGAATTCCAGAATCCATACAGTATAATGAGTTAATCCCATCTATAACACAAATACTTACAGTGCTTCTTAATGACTCTGACATGGTAAAACAAATAATCATAGAAAGGGCACATAGAGCATTGAGAGAATCACAAGCATCGAATAGCCCAAGACCTGTATATGTTAAAATATTTAATTACCAAGATGTCAGCAAAATCCTTATAACAGAAAAAAAAAGTGGTGGGCATATTATGTGGAATAATAATAGAATTTCTCTGGCACAGGATTTGCCCTTACAAGTCAGACAAGCCAGACAGTCTTTATCTCCATACTGTAAGTTTCTTATTGATAAACATATTAAATTTCAAATGAAATATCCTAATATGTTAATATTTACAATAGATGGGTCTAAATACTCTGTTTCAATGAAAAATGAGGCAAAAATCATCTTTTTGAAAGTTTTTAAGTGTTTACCTGCTTCTGAGACTTGATCTGGCTTTCCGTTGAGACTAACATGCTGTTCGAGGTCAGATTCATCTGTTGCTGTGGCTCGAGGTCTTGGTAATCCTTTGTTTTTATTTTAAATGCTTTAGGCCTCTTTTGGAACAGATAAGGGCTTTGTTTTGTTGATCCTGGTTATCTGCGTCTGTTTTCCAAAGTTTTATGACTTTCACGAAGTGTTTACATCGACGAGGAGACAGGAAATGCCTTGGATGCTGCTGAGGGGAAGGATTTTACTGTGGCGCTTCTGGAAGTCCGTCTGCATTAACTGTCCCCCATCACGAGCATTCTGTAAGGTTTCCAGGCTTGGAAATCTGAAGTGAACTGTTTTAAGCATTGGAAAGTATGATTATCATTAAAAGATGATGTTTTACAGCAATTTAAGCACATAGGAACATTTGATTATACATGCTTTTCATATAACAAAAAAAGTCTTGTAGTATATAATAAATAATTGGGATACAGGGAATATTTGTTTCTTTCTTTTTCTTTTCTTTTCTTTTCCTTTTTTTGTTTTTTTTTAAATAAGTAGGTATTGGTTTACTATTTCAGAACTTATCTGAAATGACATGTTGAGTTTTTTTTAATGTTAGTAAGGGATACATATATAGAAACTACAATTAACATTCTATATAAATAGTACATATAATTAAACTCATATCTTATTAATTAGATGTGACATAGCTATATACTACACTAGTTAGACATCATTTTATAATATTAGGAGATAGAGCTGACCAAGTATATAAATAATGAAGGACCTAACATATTCATTAGGAAAGTTAATTAATTTTCTGTTTTTATGTTTGTGCCTCTTTTTATATAGGGTTACAATACAGTATGAATAAGATTTTTTTTTCTCTCTCTCTCTTCATTTGATACATATATGATAGAGAACAATGTTGTCCCTATGTTGGGCTCTTATTTTTCAGAATGACAATTGTCAATTATCTTATTTGATTCATGTTGTTTATGTACAGCTAGCTAATCAAAATGACTGAGAGTTTATGTTAATGTTATATCTTTAGCATGATTTACTTAAATAACAGTTAACAAAAGAGATGTAGATGCACAGTAGTGTTTGGTAGGGAATGTTTAGATTAGACTTTGTAGAAGTAAAATTAGTTTATATAGGTCCTATATATGGGAAGTTTTTGAGTTGTTGTAACCTGATGACATTACACATGTTTACTTTTTTGACCCTTTCAGTTTTTTACGTTATACAAGACCTATATATGTCCTGGTCCGGGGATAGAGTGGGTAGGCACTGGTATAGGACGGGATGTCAAGAATGCTTCCAAATTACATATGTCCTTAAACTCACTTTGACTTTATATTATGTTTTTCCCTTTAAACCTCTATTATACAAAATAACTCCTTAAATGTGGGAAATAGACTCATGGAACATAACAGGGCTCCAGAACTTAAAGAAAAGAAAGTTATTTTTACATTTATTACTGCAGGCTAGGGCGTCGTTTATACTTCTTAAAGAAACGCATTTAACTAATGATCAATGGGCTGACATTAAGAAAAGGAAATGGATTAGAGAAATTGTAGCCTCAGAAGGTAAAACTAATACTGCTGGGGTAGCTATACGTATTAAAAATCAATATCAAGAGAGGATTTTAGACTCTAAATCAGATAAAGAAGGAAGATGGTGTTATGTTATTCTTTCTTCTACTCGACTCGATAAACTTATTTTACTTTTAAATGTTTATGCACCTTGCAATAATCAACAACTTTTCATAGCATCACTTTATCCGATTTTCTCACAATATGATAAATATTATATAATTATTGGAGAGGACTGGAACTCTTATCAAAATCCAAAGTTGGATAGATCTTGTCCACAAAGAGCATTTAATAAACAAGCAGTAATAGCACTAAGTGATATAAAGGAAGATTTCCAATTATATGACCCCTTTAAGTATTTAAATAACCCTGGTAATACAAATAATTATACTTTTTATTCAACATGTCATAAAATGTGGTCCAGATTGGATTTTTTTTTATTTCAGCAACAATGATTAATTTTGAACCTTTAGTCTCTATACATGCACGTTATTTATCAGACCACTCAAAAATCTCATTAAGTTTTGCTAAAGAACCTAGAAATACCATGTGGCAAAGAGGTTATAATTGGTCTCTTAACCCAAATCTGTTAAATAAAGAGGAAATAATACATGAAATTACAGATTACCTCAAAGACCTACTGGCTACATTAGAGAAACAACAACATACACCTGATATTGAATGGGCGACAGTTAAAGCACAAGTAAGAGGGATCTTTTTGCAAAAAGCTTCATATTCTAAAAAAATACAGATTAGAGATATTCAGGAATTGTAAGCTAAAATTAAGACACTTGACCAAAAATTGATTCAAAATTATAATACTCAAACAGAAATGGAATTACTTAAATGCCAAAAAGACCTCTTCTTAATTCAAAATAGTAGATTGACATTTCGGGAACATAGAATGTTAGCGAGGTATGCCAAGCATATTCAAACACCATCAAGGGCATTAGCTAGAATTATTAATCAATCGAGAACAGCAGTACAAATTTCGGAAATACAATTTAAGAATACAATTTACTCTAAAACGGAAGATATTATTAATATTTTCGAACAGATATATATGAATATATATGATGACCAAAAAGATCTACCCTCACATAGGACCAATAAAGATTTCTTACAAACAATTAATTTTCCGAAAATAGATGACAATATGCAGAAGGATTTGGTTAAACCAATATCTGATGAAGAAGTAATATATATAATTAAACATATGAAATCACATAAAGCACTGGGTCCTGATGGTTTGACGGTGGAATTTTATAACGTTTTTGATGATATTTTTGGTAAAATACTCTCGCGTGTATTTAACTATATAATTAAGAATAAAATAAATGATCCTCATTTTAATGCCTCAAAAACTATTCTTATACCTAAAGTTAATTCTGACCCCCAAAACCCTGACAATTATAGACCAATATCATTAATAAATGTAGATATGAAAATTTTGACCTCTATTCTAGCCAGTAGATTAAAAAAAAATAATGAATAAAATAATATCTAAGGAACAAGCCGGTTTTATGGCAACTAGACAAACTAGTGACAATACACTTATACTTCATACACTGATAGCTTATGCTAAACAGAAAAATCTTAATATTTATGCACTTATTATTGATGCACAGAAGGCTTTTGACAGGGTTGACATAAGTTTTTTGTTTGCTACTCTACCAAATTTTAATATATCCCAAGAATTTGTTCGAGTGTTAAAAATCTTATATAGCAATCCTTATACA